>NC_080786.1:138327142-138927142 GCF_028018385.1 Neofelis nebulosa
CAATTCGACACATAACCCTAACGATTTCCCTAAAGGATAAAGTGTATTTTGCTACAGTTAAAATAAAATAAGTAATCTACATTTTTGGAGGGTATGAACAGGGTGTTGGTCACCTGTAATTGAAGGATTTAAGTCTAGCATTCAATTAATCTTCCGTAATAACAGATCATAAAGTGTTTCTCAAAATTCAATACACATTACAACCACTTGGAGAAGTTAAAATACAGAATCGTGGATTCCATCCAGGTCAGGAGGTGTGAGATACAGCCTTATGATCAACAACCTCCAAAGTGATACTAATTATGGCAGTTTGTGGACCATGTTTCGGAGAGAAAAATCTTAGAAGACAGTAGATGGAATTATCCTCATAAGAAAGTGCTTTAGGTCTTACTTATTTTAATATTTTGTATTCTGATATGATTTTCAAATTTTCATTTTGTTTATTAAGAAATTAAAGAAATCAATTGGCCTGAGATTACTATTTTTATTTCCAGCAATCTTGCTAAAATATATTAGCAAATTAATATATTACTACATTCTCTAAATAATTATATCATTTTCAAACATTTGTAAAGATTACATTTTTATTCTGACATCTACATTGACTTCATCACTTGTCTCAGTATAATAAGCCAAGAAATTATTGCAAAATGCATGAATTTTTTTAAATTAATTAGAGAAGAGGGATGGTGTGAAATGGCAGAGATGAAAGTCTTAAAAAAGAAAATTTTTCAGATGATACAAAAACCACCCAGCACCATGTGGCTTATTTTTATAATTGAGACTTTTATTATACATTTCTAAACAGTCTGTACTACTGAACAGAAACAAATGAAAATATATACAATATCAGTGGTCCTGTATCAAAGAACACAGGTACTCTATGATCCTGCCATCATTTGTTTTCATAACATGAATTTATTTTGACTGCCATAAGGGTACAAAGTATTGTAAGGATTGAAACTTCTTATATAAAGTTTCCTCTTATTCTAATAAATTTTCTAAGAGTATGGGTATTAACTAGATCATTCAAAAATAACTTGTCTCTGTTGCATGAAGATTTTATCTGTCGCACAAACTACCTGTTTTCTCAGTACATCGAATTCATTTATATCTTAGGTTTCAAGGACCAGTAAAGTACTTAAAAATATATGTTGATCCCTTTTGTGATTCAGAGAAAAGCTTAAACCCACAATTGTATGCAATCTCTTAAAGCCTGTCGACATTATTGATTAAATCATCATTGCAGTAAAGTTCTCTATATTTTGCAAAACCATCAGTTAAATATATTTCTCTTCTCCTTTTTCTTATCTTCCTTATATTTTGTCTTTTTTTCTGAAACCTCTCTCTCCTGCTACCCATCTCTTTCACCCGCTAATCCACCACATGAGTTCTTTTATATATTGCTTTTTATGAAATTTAAATGCTTTCCATGTGGCAATAGACTTGAATACACTAACTCAAACCTCAAATTTCTTTTAATGTATCCATGGAACATTTACCATTTCAATAATAGGCTTCCTTATATGTGCAAAAAACTGGAAGTGTTATTTCTAACTTGTTGGTGATAAAAGTTTACCTCAAAGGATAATTATATCAGTAATTGCATACACTAGACTTCAAGTGAAGTCTTCCCAAAATAATGTCCTTTTTGTATTATTAAAGCTAAAAGAAACCCTAGAATAATCACACTACTGGATATTTACCAAAAAGCTTTAAAAGACAGTAATTCAAAGGGATAGTCACATCCCTATGTTTATAGCAGCATTTTTACAATAGCCAAATTATGGAAGCAGCCCAAGTGGTGTCTACTGACAGATGAATGGAGAAAGAAGAAGATGTGATATACATATGTATATCACATATACCACATATAGGTAGTTGTAGATAGATATAGATATAGATGACATAGATAGATATAGATATAGATATGGATATAGATATAGATATAGATATAGACATAGACATAGACATAGACTAGACATAGACATAGACATAGACATAGATATATATATAGATATAGACAGCTGAAACTAATAGAACACTGTATGTATGTTAACTATTAACTATACTGGAATTAAAATTTAAAAAACTGAATAGAAATAAAAATTTTAAAAAGATAAAATCATCTCTAGAGACCTATTTTCCAGAACAAATAATGTGCTCACTACAACTATTCTTACAGTCTTGAAATCCCATTCCTCAATATCTGATATCCCAATATCAATATCTGATTGAAATTTAACCATTGAACCTTATTTATACATATATGTATTGCATGTCTAATAGATATTTTACACAAGAAAATCTCAACATCCAAAAAACAAATGATCCAGTTTAAAAATGGGAAGAACACGAATAGACAGTTTTCCAAAGAAGACATACAGATGGCTAACAGATACATGTAAAGATGCTCAACCTCATTCATTATCAGGGAAATACAAATCAAAACTACAATGAGATATCTGCTCACTCCCGTTAGAATGACTAAAATTAACAACCCAGAAACAAGAGATGTTGGCCAGGATGTGGGGAAAGGGGAACCCTCTTTCACTGTTGGTGGGAGAGTAAACTGGTGAAGCTTCTCTGGAAAACAGTATACAGGTTTCTCAAAAAGATAAAAATAGAACTACCCTCTAATCCAGCAATTGCATTAGTAGCTATTTACTCAAAGGATATAAAAATACTGATCCGAAGGGACACATAAATCCCTCAGGTTTATAGTAGCCTTATCGACAATAGCCAAATAATGGAAAGAGCCCAATTGTCCATCGACTGCTGAATGGATAAAGAAGATGTCATATATATTTATATACACAGTGGAATATCACTCATCCATCAACAAGAATGAAATTTTGCCATTTGCAAAAACATGGGTGGAGCTAGAGTGTATTATGGTAAGCTAAATCAGTCAGTAAAAGACAAATATGATTTCACTCATATGTGGAATTTAGGAAATGAAACAGATGAACGTAGGGGAAAAACAGAGTTAGGCAAACCATAAAGCATACTCTTAACCACAGAGAGAAATCTGGGGAGTATTGGAGGGAATGGTGGGGTGATGGGTTAAATGGATGATGGGTATTAAGGAGGGCACTTGTGATGAGCACCAGGTGTTATATCGCTGGGGTGCCTGTGACCTCAGTCATTGAAATGTCTGACTCTTGATTTCAGCTCAGTTCATGATCTCAAAGTTCATTAGTCTGAGCCTCATGTTGGGCTCTGAGCTTTCAGTGCAGAGCTTGCTTGGTATTCTCACTCTCTGTACCCCCCCTGCTTGCGTTCTCTCTGTCTCTCAAAATAAACTTTTTTTTAAAAAGTAATGAATCACTAAATTCTACTCCTGAAACTAATATTACACTATATATTAACTAATAGGAATTTAAATAGAAACTTGAAACAAAGAAAAGAAAGGAAAAGAAAAGAAAAGAAAAAAGAAAAGAAAAGAGAACAGAATTTTCTCTTGCCCCAATTTATTCAGGTTCCAAGGCTCTTTATTTCTTTGTGTAGAATCTAGCTTCTGAATGCCATTATCTTTCTTGTGCTTTAGGAACTTCTTTTAATATCTCTTGTAGAGTACATCATATCTGCTAGCTGTAAATTTCCTCAAATGTTGTTTGAACACTTTTTTTTTCTTTATTGAAAAATACTTTTGAGGTGCCTGGGTGGCTCAGGCGGTTAAGTGCCTGACTCTTGGTTTTGACTCAGGTCATGATCGCCCAGTTCGTGGGTTCAAGGCCCATGTCGGGCTCCATGCTAACAGCTCAAAATAAATGAATAAATATAAAACAAAAGAAAAATATATTTGATTACCTATGGATGAGTTGATAGTTATTTGTTGTTTTTCTCTTTTATATTTTATCACTTTAAATATGTCTTTCCACTGTAAAAGACAAAATAACTTGCACATTTGATGAAAAATCTGTTATAGATTTCATTTTTTTTAAATTTTTTTAACGTTTATTTATTTTTGAGACAGAGAGAGACAGAGCATGAACGGGGGAGGGTCAGAGAGAGGGAGACACAGAATCCGAAACAGGCTCCAGGCTCCGAGCTGTCAGCACAGAGCCCGATGCGGGGCTCGAACTCACGGACTGCAAGATTGTGACCTGAGCCGAAGTCAGCCGCTCAACCAACTGAGCCACCCAGGCGCCCCAGATTTCATTTTTTAAAATGTATTTGTGTCTATCTTTTTCTCTGTCTTTGAGCTATTACAGCAGTTTTCCCCAACTGTTCAAATACGATATGCCTAGGTGTAACTTTTGTCACTGTTTGTTGTTGTTTTGTGTTTTTTGTTGGGTTGGTATTACTTATTTTGTTTTTGTTGGTTTCTGTTTTTCTTATTTGGTACTCTCTAAGCTTCCTGGATATGTGCTTAAGTGTCATTAATTTTGAAAAACTATTTTGATAAAGTCTCAGCTATTATTTCTTTAACTATTCTTTCTTCTTTGTCCTCTTCTCATTTTGGAATTCCAATTGTACACATTTAGATTATTTGATAGGGCATGGCAGTATTTGGATGATTCTTTTTCCTCCTTTGTCTTTATCATATTTCAGTTTGACTATTTTCTCTGGTTTTGTCTTCAAGTTCATGGACTCCTCAGCTGTGATGGGTCTATCAATGAGGCCATCAAAGGCATTATTTATCTGTTACTGTTTTCTTCTATCATTTGTATTTGATTTTCGCTAAAAGTTTCTTTCCCATATCTCTGATAAAATTACCCATCTACTCTTACATTGTCCATCTTTCCTACTAGAGTCTTTAATAAGTCAACCATAGTTATTTTAAATTCCTTGTTGGATAATTTTGTCTGTGTCATGTCTGCATCTGTTTCTGCCGATTGTTTTGCCTCTTGACTATGTGTTTCTTTTTTTTTTTTTTTTTTTTTTTTTGTATGTATCATAGTTTTTTGTTGAAAGTCAACCAAGCTGTGTAAGACTCTAGGGTTGAGACAATTAGTGGAGGTAAGCACAGTTTTCTTATGCTAAGCCTGTATTGAGGGAGTTTTGGATGAAACCATTAGAAATTGCATTGAGTTTAAAGTTTGTTGTGTCTATAGTCCCTTTCACTGCATCACAGACTTCAAATTGTTCTATTTTAGTGTTTCTCAAACTTGGCACCATTTATAGTTTTGACTGGATAAAGATTTTTGTGGAGATATTTCCTGTACATTCCAGGATATTTATCAGCATCACTGGTTTCTAGATGGTAGATGCAAATCATGAAAAAAAAAAAAATTGTCTGCAGTTATGGTTAACTGTCCCCTAGGGAATGATAAAGCGACCTGTAGCTGAGAACCACAGTTCTTGCTGTAATCGTGTGTTTCAGTGGAAACTGGGTTTTTCAGAAGTAGTTTTAAATGTCTGTTATCACCTCTGCTTTAGATTATTCCTTTTGTGCTGTATTCAGAGTGGATCTTTTTGTCACACTCATTCTTCTACTGTCCCTCTCCCTGAAGTACCCTGCTGTTACCTGTTATTTGATATTATGTAGTCTGCAGGTGTGGGGAGCAGTATACAAAGTGAAGTTAGACAGGCACCATGCTCCTGGGTCTTGTGGGTATGGCTTTTTCAGGGTTCCAGAACCTCCACTGGCTGTCATGCTGAGACCAACATATAGTACTTCCCTTTCTCTGAGGTGTGGAGTATGTGCCCATGCACCTCCGTGTGTGTATGTGCGTGGGCATGCATGTGTATATTTCCCTGATTCTGTCTTCTGGATTTCAATGGCTTTCCACCAGCATCATAATTCCATTAGTATTTGTTGTCCTTTTTCTACAGATTAAGCCTTCCATTTCATAGAGTGGTTGAAGGGTCCAAATGTAATGTCATGCCCCTCATGAGGCTGCCACTGCTCTACTCTCTTTGTCTGAACTACAAGCGACACTTTCTCAGGGTACTGGTCAGTCTTTGTGTTAGCACGTGTTGGGGTTTATTTTAAAAATGTAAGTTGGTATCGAATCCCACAATATGAGTACTTCATAGGGGTTAGATGCTTTTTCACCAGTGCACATTCATTTTCCATCTATTCATCAAAACATCCTCGCTGATTTATACAAACTGTACACAATCGTATGTACCCATGTGAACCAACACTCATGCCTCACTTCTCTGCAAGTACTTGTCATCTCCTCGAGATTGACCCATTTTTGTTTGCCCTGCAGCCCCTCTTTGCCTCACGGGGTCAAGAAAAGTCATGAATTTGCAGTCTGTACAGACTTTTTGTTGAGTGGTTAGGAGCAACGTTCTTTCCAGCTCTTTACCCCCTGAGAAGAAACTAGAAGTCTGTCCAATAACTTATTAAGAAACATGACTTGGGGCGCCTGCGTGGCGCAGTCGGTTAAGCGTCCGACTTCAGCCAGGTCACGATCTCGCGGTCCGTGGGCTCGAGCCCCGCGTCAGGCTCTGGGCTGATGGCTCGGAGCCTGGAGCCTGTTTCCGATTCTGTGTCTCCCTCTCTCTCTGCCCCTCCCCCGTTCATGCTCTGTCTCTCTCTGTCCCAAAAATAAATAAAAAACGTTGAAAAAAAATTTTTTTTAAGAAACATGACTTGCAATTTGACAAAAATCACTTGAATAATGGATGGTAATATCAAAAGCATTTTGAGATCAAGGTTCCCACATTTCTTAACTGCGTGATCTTCACTAATTGACTTTACCCATCTATGACTGAACGTACTCATCTGGAAACTGGGAAAAATTATCATATGTGTCTGTAAAGAGTTCAGGAACTTCAGAAAAGTTACTAATCAATAGTAGGTTCTCAATAAATATTGAAAGTAATTATTATCTAATGTTAGGTGGGCACCTAACATTGGACATCTAACCTTATTTAAGCTCTTCTAGTTACACACATTGGTTATCAATATTTTGAAAATTAATTCGTGTTCCTAAATAAGGTCACATAATAAATCTGTACCTTGCATTTTCTGTGTTGCATTTAATAAATAATTATAAATAATTCTTATAAATTATTATCAAGAGTACCAAAAATAGAAAGGAGAAAATATTCATAACTATAATTTGAAAGGTGAGAGTTTATGTTTTTTACTAGCTATCTTAAAGTAGTTTTGAAACCACATATATCTTTTAAATCTAGCACTTGAATCAGTTAGCAAAGCCTCCACAGAACAAGGGTAATCTTGTTCAAAAGTTAATTTCTCCACTTTTTTAATTTACTTTCATTTTCTTTTTGTATTTTTATGCCAAATACATATCCCACCTTTTCAACGAATCCAGAATGAAAAATAAAGTAGATTTTAATACAATGCATCTTACTTTTAATCTGTGCATTTTATCTCCATTCTTTGCAAGCTCTAAGTATTACGTAGAAGTCTTTGAAACTACCTATATGAAAACAATTTTGGAAAACTGATTTTGTTTTCACATAGTAATTATTGGCCATCATCACACAAAGTATTTTTTCTTGACCAAAAATTTATCTCTTAAAAGCAGAATAAAGCATTTTTTGTGTATATTTGGAACTCATCATACTATTGAAGATTTTTATAATAAATTGACATTGTTATGCCCATATAAAACAGTCTTTGGTACTTAACAAATAGAAATCAAGAGTTATAAGTATATTCATACTTTTATTCATTCGTTTGGTTGCTAGCTGCTACTTTGTACACACTGCTAAATATATCTAGGTTGACGGCATGAAATGAATTAATAAGAATTGTTGGTTGCTAAGCTGATCTCTAATGTGCTACATTAAATGCAGAAAGTTATGACTTTTTTTCTATTTCATGCCTTTTTTTAATATGGATAAGCCTTATTATTTGCTTTGCTGCACAGTAATCAAGAGTATGAATTAAGGAAAGGATAAGACACAGTAAAATTGTAGGCCGTTATGAAAACCTTTAGCAGAATTTGCTTACAAGTAAAATCCAGGGTAAACTAATCTCTAAAATAAAAACTGGCACTCGATTTTTATTTCTTATCCCCCAATATTCCTGATGGTTTGAAGTAACACCTTTCCTAAGGGTCATGCCTTTAGGCCGTAATTTTTAATGAATTATCATTTCCAACTAATATTATCTAGTTCCACGGAGTTGAATTCCATGAAGTTTTCAAAATAAATCGAATTTATTTTTCATGTAAATATACAGTTGTACACCTTGGAGAGTAGTTACATTTGTGAGACATATTATGAAACAGGTAGAAGTCAGGCAATCCCAGGTGCAGCATTTTTTTTTTTTAATCATCTAAAATGAAACAGATGGTGCCTACTTTTGCTTGAGAGATCCTTTAAATTCTCATGTGCATGTATATACTTCAGTTAAAAAAAAAAGGAGTAAAACATTGCATAACAACAGTGTCTCTATTTCTGTCAGTAAAAACTCAATTTTCCACTACAATTTTAACTACTGAACATTATAACAACCACATTTTCAAGAGTCAAGGTCCAATTTTATCCAGTTCAAGCATAATTTATTAGCTGCCATTTATAGGCCACTAAGAGTCTGACGTGGATAAGTGTACTAAAAGCATTTTCAAGTTGCTGAAAGCGATATACTGTGCCCACCATATATTTTATTGTAGCTCCAAAATAACAGGTTTCTTGTGGTAGTAATAATAGTCATAACAAAATACATTGATAAGGATGTTATCGTTTTCATTGGGAAAAATAACTTACTGTGGATTTAAGTAAGAACGTAACTTAAGTATTTAAGTAAGAACTATTTCCATTGTTCCATAATTTTTCCAAATCTCACTGGACAGACATGTGAATATTATTTCACATAAAATAATATATTTTATTCTCTCACATACATTTGGTGTTCTGGTTCCTATAAATAGAGAAAAATGTACTACACAATCATAACGAAAGGGATTTCCACTTTCCTTGAGGAGACGTGGTCTGACCCTCTGCTGATTTTTAATCATCTGTAAAACTATTTATGAATAAAATCTTTCTGGGGTGCCTGGGTAGCTCAGTTGGTTGAGGCTCTCACTTTGGCTCAGGTTATGATCTCATGGTTCATGAGTTCAAGCCCTGAATCAGGTTCATTGCTGTCAGTGCAGAGCTCACTTCAATTTTTTTTTTTTTTTTTTTTTTTTTTTTTATTTCTGAGAAAGAGAGAGACAGAGTGAGAGCAGGGGAGGAACAGAGAGAGAGGGAGACACAGAATCCAAAGCAGGCTCCCCGCTCTGAGCTGTCAGCACAGAGCCCAACTCAGGGCTCGAACCCACGAACTGGGAGATCATGACCTGAGCCAAAGTCAGATGCTTAACTGACTGAGCCACCCAGGAGCCATGGAGCCCACTTCAAATCCTCTGTCCCTCTGTCCCTCCATCCCTCTGCCCTTCCCTCTGCTCATGCTCTCTGTCTCAAAAATAAGTAAAACACATTTAAAAATAAATAAATTAATTAATTAACCAAAATTTTTCCTCACCAAGCTTGGAGTCATTGGAGTGATTCCACTCATGAATAAAATAGGTAAGGACTAAGATGTAATTACTCAGACTTCCTGTTTATGTTAATTAGTGAATTTTTGTTTAAATTTCAGGAAAGCCTACTCTATAACTATTGTATTTGACATACTCATGGATTAGAACCATTATTACTTTTATTCAAAGGAAGAATACTTTTATTGCTCTAAGTTTATTCTTAATGTCTGTTCACATATACTGATTTGAAATTTCCCTAATTCCTTCTCGTAAAGAGCTCAACTATATTCAGATATGCCTATCTGAAAAGTTCATATTGGAATCATAATGATACTTAATGTTATTTGTGAAAATTACATGAGTTCTCTATTCATGAGTTTCCTGGATACTGAATTTGAAAAGATGATGAAATATCATTCCACTAATACTCCAATAATAATAATGCCACTAATAATCATTTCATGTGTGATTATAGATTGCAATTTGTAAATTACAATTGGCAAAAAAACAATTGTGTAATCACCAACAATTTTTATGAGCCCTTATGATTTCAGAGAAATTGTTTTGTATAATGAATGTTTTTATTATAGAAATCATAAATATGCAAGAAAATAATATAATGTAATTAAAGCAAACACAATATTTGCATAGTTTTCAAACAAGAAATATTAGATTAATAGATTCTCAAAGTATCCCATGATTTCTGGAGAGACCTTATGTCATTTAATTTTTACCTAGTCTAGATGTATCTTTTGGTGAAATGGCTGGTGGTTGTTAAAGCTATTGATTTCCCATTGAAGTGAGCGATTCAGCATTTTCTCTTCTGGAGCATTCTGGGAAAAGTGATTTCCTCCTCTTGTATTTCCTAACAAAGAAATTTTGCTAGGATGTTTTCACTGTATCTTTCTTAATATTTTCCAAGTTTTGTGGTGCTGTGACACAGGCAATAAGAAGATCACGTAGGGCCATGGTCAGTTTGACAGCCATACATGATCATGAACCTACCACCATGACTAGTCACCACATGAACTCTCAGAAAATGGACTAAATCTAGAGGAAGAAGGTTTCCAGATCAGTGATGCATTTGTTTCTTGGTATCTTTATGGTGTTGGTCTTTACAGATTTATGGGAGAATGATCATTGTTGCAGAAAGGGCAGACTGGTTAATCTCAGATTTTAGGTGTCTTTGTGACTTCTTCCACTTAATTTCACTACCATATTTTGCTGTTTGGAATCTTTTTGATAACATCAAAACAAATATTTTTCTCTCTATTAAAATATGCTAGTAATTTGGAAGGATATAAAAGTGAAAATAAAACATAGGCATAGCATGTGACATAGCTCCCTCTCACATGAATTTAGAAGCATGGGAATTTCTAATGCATGCTTAACTTACTTTTCACCTAGAGTTTATTAATTCTCCAATTCATATCTTCATACCTGACCTCAATACTGAGCCCTCCGTCTTCATTTCATATACCTGTTGGATGAATCCACATAGTTGTCTAACGCTTCAAAATTAACATTTTGACTCTTTGAATCACATACACTCTATTTTATTTTGGAATATTCCCCACATAGCTGATGGACAGGTATAAAGATCATGAGTTTGGATTCTGAACTGAGACTTTATTCATCTGAATCTCACTTTTTCATTACATGACACTCTAGTTACACTATTAAGCCTTGCTTTTTTTTTTCATACTTAGAATAGTATCGTCTTAACTATCAAAAATATAATTTTCTTAATACGGACCATAGTAAGGCTCAATTATCATTAATATTAAGTGCCTTACTCTAGAAAATACATAGAAAATTTAAACGTGATGGCTGTTGTTTATAAATAATAGATTTATGTGGTGGTTATAGATTGTTCTTTTCACACTTTTTGGACCAGCAATGGTAATTCTTTTGTAACCGCAAAACCATAATGACCAAAAACAGCGTCCTGGGCAGCCCTGTGACACCTACATCTAAGATTTGATGACATTATACAGACAATTCTCAACAGCAAGTTAGAAATCCAGTTGTTAGATTTTTTTTTTCTCCCTCTCCTCGCCCCTCCCCGCCCCCCGCAACAGGTGAAGTCAGTTTTAATGTTAGTTATCATCCGGGTGGGCAGGGGAAAGGCGAAGGGGCAGAGGTGGGCCCTGGGCTGAAAGAACCAGAAGCGCCAGGTCCTGAAACTGCAGTCATGCAATCAGCCTGGAGGAGGCGCTAGTCTACACAGACAGCTCCAGGGTCGGCGGTCTGTGGCTGGGAGCTGGGAGTCCGTTAGTGATTTCAGAGGACCCCACGACTAGCCTTCCCTACAGGGCTGGTGGCTCCGGGGACCCCAACTTATTTCGTTTATTTTTTTCTTCAGTAATACTTTAGGACAAGAGTCATGCCTTTATCATTTTATAGGCATTTCTTCATCGTTCCTATCTTGGGATCATCATATTATCCTAATTGGTTGTTCATCTACTGCTCTCTCTGAGGATTAAATGAAATCACAAATGTGAATTCATGTACATAAATAGGTATATCATATAGAACATATATATTTAAATCTTTCTATGTATGTGCCTTTACACGTAGTGGATTTACATTCATGTGTGCATATATATGTATATATATATATACATAAATATGTATATATAGTTACATTTAATACATATTAACTAGTATCAAAATTATAGTACTTATATTAATTTCAAAAAGTGTCTGAGTATTGCCTACAACAAAGCTTGTATTGCATTAATTTCCCTCCACGACTTGGCATATATATAAATTTATTGCAAAACTTCTAAATAACATTAAACCATTATGTTAAGCTCAAGACATCTATCATTTCACTTCCAAATTGTCAGATGTTTTATTTTTCCTTTAGATTAAGTGTAACTGAGATTTGCAGATAAATAGGACTTTGGAGCTGCAAAGCCAAGTTGAAAAGCAAATCCTATCTTAATCAAAGATCTATCTTAGAAAGTAAAAGCAAAGGATAATGCAAAATATGCACTAGCTGAGTACTGGAAATTAAAATGTCATATTTTTGCTACTGTATTCTTGATAACATCTATTAGGCATATTGAATACATATGTATCAATCCGGTTTTTCACTAACAATCCTTTTATCCATGTATCTGTTCTGTTCTTTGGAATATGACCACCTCTCTCTACAGATAGATAGTTAGATAGATAGGA
Organism: Neofelis nebulosa; assembly: GCF_028018385.1. Taxonomy (NCBI): domain Eukaryota; kingdom Metazoa; phylum Chordata; class Mammalia; order Carnivora; family Felidae; genus Neofelis; species Neofelis nebulosa. The sequence continues at coordinate 138,339,724 of NC_080786.1, forward strand.
TGATCAATCTATCTATCTCTATATCTCTATGGAAGTTTTTTTTCTTATTTTTCTTTTCCATTTCTTAACCATCATCAAAGTAAATATGTTTGTTATAATTTGGAAAGAACAGGGAAATGCAAAGGAACAGCACAAATACTGGATTTTATAAGCTATAAATATAATATTCATTCCAAATAAAAGACATGCCATATCAAAATATATCCTCAGTCTATTTAAGAATTAAGAAAATTATGTATTAAAAGAAGGATTTGGGTGATTCTGAGATTTAATTTATACCTGGGAAGTGTGCATTTCAGGTATGAATGTAATTTTGAATTTGTGGCATAAAGCATACTAGTAAAGATAGTAAAGTTTCCCACTTGTATTCTTTGATAAATGATAACTGTATTTTCTAGATGTCTGGCTCTCGGGACACGTCCTGGATAAGCTTTAGTGTTTTGACCATGCAATGACTATATCTTCTTTAGTTACAGTAAAAATTAAGATGTTAACAACAAAATTAACAATAAAATTATGACAATCAAATCAACCTTTTATTTATAACTCCTGAGGCACATGTGCTCTGTGAGCATAACAATCTTTATCATTAGCAAGAGTCAACAGTGTTTTTTTTTAATGTTTTTTTTTTATTTTTGAGAGAGAGAGAGAGAGAGAGAGCGTGTGAGGAAGGGGGGAGGGGCAGAGAGAGAGGGAGACACAGAATCCAAAGCAGGCTCCAGGCTCTGAGCTGTCAGCACAGAGCCCAATGCGGGGCTTGAACTCACGAACTGTGAGATCGTGAGCTGAGCCGAAGTGGGACGTTCAACTAAGTGAGCCACCCAGGCCCCCCAAGAGTCAATAGTGTTCAAAAATATTTCCTTCAAACTAATAAATAATTCAGCAATTAAAGTCTGTAGTTTCACTTTAAACTTATGGAATTTTATTAGATACTTACTAGATATTTCTGCACCTCTTTGTTTAAATGCAAAATAGTATTTCATTACATTGAGAGGACTCCCAAATTTCAGATACTAAAATAAATAAAATGCATACAGTATGCACATTGGAATTAAAGCATGAAGTCATAAAGCCTTTTGTATGTCAAAAAATTAAAAAAAAATACATGAAAGAATTAAGATAATAGCAAACTCTATGTGAATAAGTTAGGAAGTTTGAAAGGTTTCTATAACCTGGTAAAAATAGTAAAACTACTTTGGCTTAGGTATCATGTGATCATCATTTGATTTGATTTTATTAAAAAAATTTTATGTGGTTATAATTTTAAATTTAAAATTAGTAGAGAACGAGTTAAAGAAAATCATTACATTCCCTAAGTTAACACAGCAAGGTAAGGGAAGAAATGTGAGTCAGAATTCACATTTCCTGTTTGTTTAAAGAAATACTTCTTTTTACTTTTCAGCTTTTTCTTTCTAAAGCACTCATTTTTGTATAGTTACTGGAGCACTGATGTTAAGACAATGCTCTGTTATTTCTGGTTTTGTCTACAGAATATCTACTGAGATAATATTAGAGATGATTACTGGAAATAAAAAGATATGTTTATTCCATGCATGTTTGATATCATAGACATATTGGCTTACATGTCATTGTGCCCAGAAGCACATTACATTTTTGGCTTTGTGTTAATGACCAGCATGTGTTATTTAGCAGAAAATTGCTTTGATTTTTTTCCCAGAAAAAAATAATAAAACTATATAAATGAACAATACCAGTCTAGTTGGCTTATAAAGTCTCAAAAGAGCCCATATTGGGTGTTCTAATTATTATTTCCACACACACACACAAAATTGAAATGTGCATCAGCATTTTCCTGGGCCAAGACCATTAAGATCTGTTCAATTTTGTCCTTGCCTCAATATGTGATTAAAGCTAGATTTACTTTCTTTCAGCTGGTCACATTTCCGAGTCAGTGCAATTTTTCGAATGAATAATGCATCAACTTAAATTAGTTACATTTAAAAAAAAATCATTTAAAGAATGCAAACTAAACATCACCTTAAACAGGTTCACAATCCTGGAATACTTCGGAATGCATATCATAATGGAAATGCATGGCAGTTCTTGCAAACAAACTTACCCAAAATGCCTTCTTGAAACTTTGCTTCTTCTCTTACTATCTTTTGTTAAGGTTTATTTATTTATTTTGATAGAGAGCACAAGAGGGGGAGGGGCAGAGAGACAGAATCCTAAGCAGGCTCCACATTCAGTGTAGAGAGATCATGACCTGAGCCAAAATCAAGAGTCTGATGCTCAACTGACTGAGCCACCCAGGCGCCCTTGCTTCTTCTCTTAAAGAAATGGGTTGAGTTTCAACTCATTATCAAAGAAGCTTTAGTTGATTTGTGATCTTCCGATCTAATTTTTGACCACTTTTAAATTTCCGTATTTTAAATACTGTGGCAACGATAAGCACAGCATCTGATGATATTTTAGTTTGTTTTTATTTTACCTTCAATGAAGTGATGTCACACCTTAATCTTTTTTTACTTCTTTTCTCAGAAAAATAAATATTAAACAAGATAAGTGAGTTATGGCCTAAAAATAAGCTTTAATATTAATATTGTACAGTAAGAAAGGGACTGCGTAGGATGCTAGGTGTCTCTATGGTATTATTTTGTCTGTGACATAAGTTAGGCTTGAATCAGTCTGATGTTATATCAGGCAGGAAGTAAAGCTACTAAATGAATAGAAAAGCTATTAGATAAGCAGAATGAACTAGAATACGAGAAGTATAAATCTAGAAAACAGCAACTTCTCTCTTTTTTTTTTTTTTGGATATTGTAGTAACTGGATAAAAAAAATTAGTTTGAAGCTATTAAAAGTCTCTAAGCCATTCTGTTAAACTAAGTAAATATATTTAGTATTAAAATACCAAGTCCTGAATCCTATCCTATTTGTATTCATACAGTATCCATATTCAAATATTGTAAATTGGATATATTACTGTTTCCTATGTTATGGAGAATTTATAAGCACATACTGGTATGATTCAGCAATCAGCAATGAGTCAATTAGACATACATAAACTTACAGAGAAATACATGAATATCCATCTCTGGTTGAAGAAGGTTATATAATGGATTAAGTTATGTTTGTAAGGACTATTTGAAAATTTATTGTTTATAAAATTATAAGATTATATGAAAGGATTATATGCCCTCCAGGAATTCTCCTCAGGATAGAATGACCATATCACCCTGCATTCTCACTAAGCAAACACATACAGAGGAGATGAAAAAATATATTGTTATTCCATTTGATCCCAAGGTCCATAGTGTTTTGGTTCTCTCGGAAGTATCAGCTAAATTTTGTTATTTAAATGATACTATTTGCAATGATAGCTGAAAAGACTGAACTGTGATTGGTGGAACCATTAGAAAGACATTGTATCTTAAGGTTTTAAAGCCTCTGGTGCACTTAGTGAAATAGCAGGAAAGTTCAGCTGCTAAAGTCAAGGAGATGGCATGAAACTGCTAAGGGAAACTGGAAAGCCACCATTAATATTCTCTGAAATTTAATCAGAAATAGGGCTTGAGGGCCGCCTGGATGGCTCAGTGGGTTAAGCGTCTGACTCTTGATTAAAACTCAGGTCATGACCTCGTAGTTTGTGAATTTGAGCCCCACATGTGGCTCTGCCCTGACAGTACAGAGCCTGCTTGGGATTCTCTCTCTCGCTCTCCCTCTGCCTCTCTCTCTCTCTCTCTCTCAAAATAAATAAATAAACTTAAAAAGAAGGAACAAAATAGGGCTTAGGAGCTTATTCTACTGTGTTTGCCAAGTTGAATATTACTTAAGACCCAATTACTACTATAATAAGTAAGCAAGGAAGGAAAAAAGGAAGGGAGGGGAGAAAGAGAACGGCCAAAGAATTTGTTGCTTTTCCCTTCTTCTCAGTTTAGTCTCCTGAAACCTACATTTCCCGGCATTAAAAATGAATTATGCGGTGAGGAAAAAAAATTCCCTCCCCGAAGCATTATGGCAAACCTGAAACAATTTTAAGTCTGACATTGCCTGCAGATGAATCTGATGAGACACAGATCAAAGTCAAGGTGAATGCTATTCCTTTCTTCTCCCTTAGTGAACAAAGTAAGCTTTCTCAAGATTTGCTTGAGAAAATAGTCTCCGAGATAACTAACCATAAGGAGGATGTAAGATCTCATTTACTTAAGGAGTGCTTGGGTGGCTCAGTTGGTTGGGCATCTGACCTAGGCTCAGGTTGTGTTCTTTTGGCTCATGAGTTCAAGCCCCACATCAGGCTCTATGCTGACAGCTCAGAGCCTGGAGCCTGCTCGGGATTCTGTGTCTCCCTCTCTCTCTGCCCCTCTCCCACTCACACTGTCTTTCTCTCTCAAAAATAAATAAACATTTAAAAAAAAAATTCTCATTTTCATAACATCCCTTGGTATTTCCCTCACCCAGTGTTAGTTTTTTTTGTTAGTTGTCAAGTTGGAAATAATGTAATTAACTCTTTAATTTAATATGTTCATAGTATACATGTATGTCTTAGATCATCTCTCTAGTGCATGTTTACCTTTTTTTAAGAAACAAAAAAAAATGAAAATCAATCTCCAGCTACATAAATTGTGATACTGATAGTGGGTATACAAATTAAGAAATTTAACCATTTATGTGTCCTCATGAACTTGAAATGATATCCTGGATTAATTACCTAATTATATAGTTAGATATACCCTTGATCTTGTATACTACATTGGTATCTGTGGCAGTAAAGGATTTTCACTTAAAAGATAATAGCCTACTGTTTCAGATGAAGGAATCCCAGAAATAGATCACTATAAAATTGCCACGTTATGGACAAAATATGAAAATGTGGATAACTTAAAATGACTATTTCCCTATTTCTAGATTTCTTCCAACAGGTAAATTAAAGTATTAAAGTTTCCAACACAAACTATAAATATGTAGGTGTTTTAGTTTTATTTTTTTACTGTTTTTAATTATTTTTGAGAGACAGAGTGCAAGCGGGGGAGAAGCAGAGCGAAAGGTAGACACAGAATCAGAAGCAGGCTCTGGGATCTGAGTCAGCACAGAGCCCGATGCCAGGCTCGAACTCGGTAACGGTGAGATCATGACCTGAGCCAAAGTCGGACACCCAACCAACTGAGCCACCCAGGTGCCCCATATGTGGGTATTTTAAAGAAACTGAATCTTTAAATGATAAGTTATTATAAAATATTGAATTACATATAATGTTAAAAGTAATACATATTTACAAGAGTTTGTTTTGCCTCAGTTAAATTTAGGCAGTGAGCCCATGACTTCTAGCTCTTAAAAACGGGTATGATGAAGTCCATTTCAACTATATCCTAAAACTGTAAAGAAAATTGGAAGTCTAACATTAAGAGCCTTTGACAGATGTTTTCCAGAATTCTTTAATGGTGTAAGAAATGTTTAAATGACAAAAGTTAGCCATTTATTTTTATTTTTGCACATTTCGAAAGAAACAATAGTATTAGAACATGACATACTTTTACATTTGACATTAGATTGGAAATAAGCTGTATACATTAAGACACATAACTACAAAGAATGCCATTCATCTAGGACGATACAACAGAAACAATAAAGGGAAAACGATGTCTGTAGGAGGAGATATGGAGTTCCTAATTTGAAACCGTCAATAGTTTAACAATATACATTCAATGGACGTTAGTAAACCCATACATTAAAAAAAAATATATGTATTTTAATGTAATGAAATTGGTTGATTTAATTGGTTAAATAATTGCTTGTTTAAAAAAGTGGACCATTGAATCATATTTTTCTTACTGTTTAGTTTTTAATCAGTGATTATGTCGACAAGAAAACAAAATCATCTTCTTTGTGGAGACTTTGCAATGTGCCTACTTGGCTAGAATAAACTATATTTCTCAGAATTCCCTTTCCCTGTATGTTTCTGGTAGTGTGGGCAACAAGGGAGATTTTTTTCAAGAGCTGGGGAGCAGAAGGGAGTCCCCAACCATTTTAAACAACTCACTTGTTTCTGATTTGCTGAATCAACATGTGGTCTTGAAGTGGCATCTATGTCTGCATTGTTCTCTCTCCTGGATTTTCCTTCAGTTTCTTTGACTCATCGGTTCTATGTTTTTGTTCAATTTCATCTGAAAGAGCCCAGAATTCTTCAGGAATTTTGGTGACATAGGTCACCAAAGTCAGAGGTTAAAAATGATACGGGGCCAAAAAAGATCAGTTGTTTACAGGGACTGAGAGTGGGTGAAGGGATATTTTGAAATAGATTATGAATAAATTTTTCACAACGACGTGAATATTCTGTATACTAATCTGGCAATGGTTATATGACTTCTATATTTTTCAGTCATCAATTTGCTTTTTAAAAAGTGGTGAGTTTCATGGTATGTAAATTATAACTTAATAATATTCACCATTAAAGAAGAAAACACATAGCAGTAAGTTATTTGACTCTTCTGGGAAATACAAAATCAAAGTAAGGTAATTGTGAATGGTATAACATTATGAATGGTATAACAAAAATTTTCTAGGGGAGACTATATCAGTATGTCATTTATTTGGTATACTTCCTAGTTTTTATGTCATGTAACTGGGTATAAAAAAAAAAGTAACCATGGGTGATTTCATTTTCAAAGCTTCATGTCTTGAATTCAGTATCTCAAATCAATAACAAGCTACCATATATATATATATATATATATATATATACACATATATATACACACACACATACATACACATATACTTATATATTTGATATATAAATATAAGCATACAAACATATATAGAACATATTTTTGTATATGTTTGTGTGCTTATACATATGCATACATACATATGTATTATGTAATGTATATATACATATGTTTAATTTCAAATTTATGACATAAAATAAATCTATCAGTATTTTGACTATTAATTTCTTACTTGAAAAGATAAAATACTATAAAATTACATATAACAAACTTGTTATTATATTGAGTGGTGATTATGTGTTCTAACAATGACAATGATAATAAAGCATTTAATACTTGTCAATCCACTAGGTACTTTACTTATTATATTCATTATTTAAATTAGCCCAAACTAAGAGAGTCATTTGCTTTCTGAATTTGGAAATAGTGCCACACCTCAATGCTATTGTCTGTATAATGAGAGATTTACTAAAAGATATGTAAAGTCTCTTACCACCCTCAAATTTGGAGAGTTAATGAAAATATAACATGAATAACTCTTTTTATCTCAACTTTTAATAGTTCTATAGTAGGTATTCAACACATTTCTTATGTCAAAATTAATTTGTTTTCTTCCATTGAGTAAACAGTTTTAAATTAGGTATTCCTGTAAAACTTCTGATAATTTGATCTTATAGTTAACTATTTCCCTTTTGAATGTATTTCCAGCAACTAGACTGATCATTTCTGCTATATTTTGCTTAATATTTCACTAGTTTTATTCTGTATTTAATATTAAATTCTCTCTACTTTGTTCTATGATTAACATACCTTTTAAATTTATCATAGTCTACCTTCTATTAATGTACCATTTGTGTAAGAACTTCAGAATAATATGCTTTTTTGTCTCCCCTACTGAAAATTATTTTGTCATAACCTTCACTTTTAATATGTTATAAACCCCATTCTACATCTTTGCTATTTTTGTTCTAAAAATTACCCTTTAAAAAGATTGAAATAATTAACAAAACTCTTATATGTTTAACCTTGTAGCTACCATTTTTAATGTTCATAATTTATTTATTATGTGGGTCTATATTTTCATCTGGTATCTTTTTGGTTTGTTTGCTTGAGGAATTTTAGACATTTATTATACTGCCACAAGTCTGGTGATAATGACTTATTTCATTTTTTATGTATTCTGATAATGTCATGTTTGTTTTTTTAAAGTATTTTCTATAGTTAGATTCTAGATTGACAGTTTTATTTTTCCATTCAGTACTTTAAGCACAGAGCTCTATTGTCATCTGTTTTGGAATCTTTCTCATTAGACCTCTGCTGTCATCCTTTTTTTTCCGCTCTGCACATAGTGAGTCCTTTTTTCCCTATATTTTAAGAATTTTTCCTTATTATTACTTTTCACAGTTTATTTTGATGTGCCCTCCAATAGTTTTTTGTTTTTTGGTTTTTTTTCTTCTTCATGTTTTCTTGGCATTGGAGATCTTTAAGCTTTTGAAGCTTTGAGCTTGTAGTTTACATCATGATGATGTAGTTCATCATTTGGAACATTTTCTGCCATTATTTCTTCAAATCATTTTTCTGTTGTATCTTCTCTCTTTTCTTTAGGAGCTCTGGTTTTACTCTGATTTCAGCTTACTGACGCTTTGTTTATTTTTTTAAATTCTCTTTTTTTTTTTTATTTCATTTTGGATAATTTATGCTGATGTTTTCAGGTTCTTTTCTTTTCTCCCCCACCCCCGACCCCCCAGCAATTCTTAAACGACTGCTAATTCAGTTTGGTGCATTGTGGTTTTCTTTCTATTAGGGTACATAACTCACCATTATGAGACATGATACATTTTCCTGGATTTTTTTTGTATGTCTAGTATTTTTTTATAGAAAAACATGTTTTTAAAGGTTTTATTTATTGTATGATAAATATTATTCATTTGTATAAACAGTCTGAAACTAGTATATAGTTAATTTGCTTCAGAAAAATTTTGTTCTCTTGGGCTTTGCCTTTAAGGTCTGTTTGATGAATACAGTCTGTGCCCAAACTGTGGAGGTAAGATCTTTCTCTGTGTCCTTATGCAAGATTCAGTGACTTGAGTTTTTCCATTCTGTTTGGTGGTATATTTAGCTGTGGTATACCTAGACACTCTGACTTCTAATCTCTTGAAGTGGTTCTTTCCCAGGCCTGAGATATTTTCCTTAAATTCATCAGCAAATTAATATAGCTGAATACTCAAGGATACCCTCTCCTCTCTGGCACTCTTTTTTTTTTTTTTTTTTGCAGATTCTTGTCACTTGAATCTCCATGGTTCATCAAAGCTAAATTCATAATCTAGGTCAATTATAGACTTACTTTGTTTGTTTTCTCATCTCTCTGAGGTTACTGTCTTACAGTGCCTGATGTCCAGTGAATGTTCAACTGATTTGTCTTATTTGTGGTTGTTTCAAGTAGGAAATTGGATCTCATTTTCTTACTTCATCTTGGTTAGAAGCAGAAACCTATAAATCCATATGTGGTTGTTGAACATGTTTCATTAAAGTGAATTTCTCTTTCATGGAGGAATCTAATTAATATGATCATACTTTCTGCCAAGTGCCACAGTATGTATACATTGCTACATTTATGTTTCATAAACACAGTATTGAAACAAAGCAGAAACGGATACGTATGATCAGAATACCGATACATATTAAGAGAAAAGATTCTTGGTTCATAACCTGGCTCAATTGGCACTTTCTTGAATATTAAAAGAAAACAAATATTCCACATATCAGTATTTTGTACACATGGCTTTTTTTAATTGTATGTATAATTTTACGTTGTATGTATCCATTCTCTCGTCTACAAGTTTGAAAATTCTGGAAATTCTCTACTTCAAAATCAGAAAATATTTTGAGGAAATTAAAATGGAAAGCCTAGAATATTGTTTATTCACATCTTAACTACTGCCTGATTTTATGCAAATGATTTTGCTTTGTAATGTTGGGTGACTGAAAACAAGTCACTTACTAATCAAAATTTTCAGATAAGTTCTTATAATCCAAGGGATGCTTGGGTGGCTCAGTTAGTTAAGCGTCCGACTCTTGATTTTGGTTCAGGCATGACCTCGCAGTTTGTGAGACTGAGCCCAGCTTTGGGCTCCCTGGTGTCAGTGTAGAGTCTGCTTGGAATTTTCTTTTTCTCCCTCTCTCTCTCTCTCTGCCCGTTTGTGCTCTCTCTTTCTCTCTATCTCCCAAAATAAATTTAAAAACTGAAAAAAAAATAAAGTTCCTATTGTGGTATATTATTTAAAGATTGTCCTTTACCTCATTGGATTGTCAATGAAATGTCATTTGCTTGGATTGCTCATATAGTGAGACAAAAGTCAAACAATTGAAACAAATACAAATTCTTTTTTCCCCTACATTAAAAATTCCATTTTCGGGGCGCCTGGGTGGCGCAGTCGGTTAAGCGTCCGACTTCAGCCAGGTCACGATCTCGCAGTCCGTGAGTTCGAGCCCCGCGTCAGGCTCTGGGCTGATGGCTCAGAGCCTGGAGCCTGCTTCCGATTCTGTGTCTCCCTCTCTCTCTGCCCCTCCCCCGTTCATGCTCTGTCTCTCTCTGTCCCAAAAATAAATAAAAAACGTTGAAAAAAAAAAAATTTAAAAATTCCATTTCCAACAAAGTGTTCCTACTTCTTGGTTTACTTTATGCATATCTTCAAACAAAAGTACTAAAATAAGATTTCTAGTTTTTCCTTTTTCTTTTCTTCTTTTTTTTTTTTTTTTTGATTCCTAGTTTTTCTTAAAACAGTGTTGACTATGCTTAATACAGTATCTTGGCAGTCTATTTCAAACTTACTGATGTTGTGCCTTCTGTGAGTGAGTGATAGCAAGAATCCCAATAATGCCTTTACAGTATGGGACACCATGATTTATTTTTAGGTAAAGGAATGAGAGTAATGTGTAAAATTGACTGGAAGTTTTTTTTTTTTTTTTTTTAAGAATCATCAATTTAAACAGGTAAATATTCTTTTAAGATTTTCAAATATATTTATAAACATATTGTGTATCATATAAAAATTCATATATGGACGACTTATCTGTCGGGAGGTCCTATGCATTTATTTCTATAAAGTATAGGAGGTTGAATCACTCATCAAATTTTGTCCCAGAATCTCTGATGGACTGTGGTATTGTCATGCCAGGAATAACAGTGGAGAGTTTTTTCTTTGTACCAGGCCCTCCAACTGAAGGTGATAGACTCCCAAGGAAGCAGGAGACCAGAATCGGCACTAAATTGCCAAAGTCAGGATGGATGTGACTATTATAATGAAAAGAAGATCACAGCTATAATCAGAATGTTTTTACCTACAGAGATTTTTAACACTGGCTCATAGATCACAGGAAACTTGAGAGATGATCATCATCATTGTTATCACTGTCAAAAATAGCAGCACTAACAACATGAAAAAGTTCTTGATTTATGATATAAAAAGTTTCTAGGACTCCTGAACAGAAATCTGGCTTGAATCAAAACGAGTTCCCACACTAAGGACTTATCAAAGAAATCTATGAATGAAGAGAGAGCTGAGTGGCGCTGAGGAAGAACACTACCCCACCTATGAATTGTAACATATCTTCCTCTCAACTTTTCCCAAAGCAGTCTGCCTATTTACTTTGTAAAGGGGAAGGGAGTATAACTAGAATTTGGTGGGAGTACTGGTCACTGATACTTAATTGATAGTAATTTCTGTAGACTCAGGAAGAATATGGACTTACAGAATGGAGGCAATTAATGGAGTTTTGGTTCCTGGCGAGAACAAGAGACCCTAAATCCACTCTGTGCTTGATTGCCCAATTTCAGAATGTGTAGTTGAAACAGCCATACTGAACAACAGTGATAGTCTCCACACTGGTTTCCTAACCCATGGAGTGAGAGCTTTATAGGAACAAGGCCAAGTGGAAGCCATTAGAATTATTTCTGCTGATCAAAATAATATACTAAAATCAATATCACATTTCTTTAAGGATTTGTAGAGATTATTGCTATACTTCAGTAAGGTCAACCACATATTTGATGGCAGATTTTTAAGGTTTTTATCATGGAAGGTGTAGTCGTCTGTGCTCACTGGAAAATAACCTAGCTGTGGATTTCTGTTTCACTGCCTGTAAATATTTTGCCAAAACCATCCATGGTTTATATAATGCCTTGCTCACTTTCACATTATACAACAGGACGTTGCTTCTGACTAGGGAATTTCTTTATAGTGTGTGAAATGCAACACTCAGCTCCCACTCTTGGAGTTCACTGGTCTTATTTTTTACCTAAAACAGGATGACTAATAACACAGAATTCCTGATAGAATAGCATGCCTTTAGCTGGCAATGCAGTGTGTGGCCATGTTAATATCTACTAGAACATGGTATTTGCTTTGAATCAGTAACCACGATATGTTACTGTTTCCACAGGCCAGGATTCACATGTCTTGCTATCAGAGAGAGAGAATGTAGGCAACTCCTCTCTTTACTGCCTCTTACGATGTACCAGTAAGAGTTTTCTTACCGGTTGGGTTGACTAATTCTGACCCCAAATGGGATAAGAGGAGGATTTTGTGGGACACTTCTTTGTACTCTCATTTACTTTTATGTGTTTTGATGGGAATCACATCAAATATTTAAAGCTGAAAGAAGTGTTAATTACTCAGATACTTCTGGAAAGAGGCTTTGGGTGTCCCACAAGCAAGCTGCCATGACCAACAGAAGTGCTTACTTAGGGCAAAGTGAATATGAATTGGATTGTAGAAGAAAAAAAATATAAATACCCATTAAGACTATGTTATCTGATGCAAAAACGAAGACCACAATAGTTTATAGACTTTTCTCCTTAAGTTGATATTATTTTATCTCCATCTTTTATATGTAAATATCACCAGTCTTTTTCTTCTCTCTCATTCTCTTACTATCTAGGGGATACACAAATGTGTTAATACTGTATCTCAGTATTGAAGTTATAGGAAATCAAAGAAGAATATGACTTAGAAGAATTAAAATATGTCAAAAATGGATAAAGTGGTATATGAGTAGTGATGTGATAGTATAATTATTTAACAGCTATCTCTGATTTAAAAGAAAAAAAGACATCTGTAACATTTTCTCATTTCCAAATGTCAATACTCTGATATCCAAATGCAGAGTTGAGAAGAGATACACAAAATCAATCCTCATGGGCCGATGCAAGAGAGCTCCAACACAATAGTGAATATTGGACTTTGCAGATTATATTCTCCAAAGATGGCCAAGAGAAGATCATCTCTCCCACAATTCATTTTATGATGGGACTTCCATATTCCTCTCACTGAAGATTAGGATCCCTTTTATCTGCGGGCTCATGACTACGGCAGAAGTGTTACTATGTGATATGTGAGGCTAGGTCATAAAGGCAGTTCAGCTTCTCTCTGGATCTCTTCATTTTCTGGCTGTTCAGTTGCAGGAACCACATTGTGAAGACCAGGCAACCACATAGAAAGGCTGCAGGTAGGTTTTTTCATGGGTTTCCCCGCCTGGGTTCCCAGCTGATAGCATCAACAACAATCGTGTGAGTAATTGAGCCTTTGGATCAATCCAGCTCTCAGTTATCAAGTCCACCCTGGCCTTTTAATGAAAAAACCTAGAATGGGCTTCTACACAGCTAAATACATAAGAAATAATTGTATTTTGGGGGAGAATTTACGTAAACTTGAGTTGTACCAAATTAGCTAATATTAACTTTTGTGCAGTAACAACTCTTACGTTCCAGAAACTTTTAGCTTTTATGAGATGTGCAGCATGCATGGGTCTCACATTTGGCCATTCAGACAATGTCTGTTTGAGAATGGCAGGACTCTTTCAATAGCCTTCTTCAACTGCCTCTGCTCTCTCCAGTATTCATTTGTTCTCTTTTAAATAGGCATGATTTATGCTTCTACCAGTAATATTCCCTTAGATGACCATCACAGAAAGAGTGGATATGTGCAACAAGTAGGACTTGATAGCCGTTAGTATAGTTAAGTGAAATTAAGAAGTGGTACCGGGGCGCCTGGGTGGCGCAGTCGGTTAAGCGTCCGACTTCAGCCAGGTCACGATCTCGCGGTCCGTGAGTTCGAGCCCCGCGTCAGGCTCTGGGCTGATGGCTCGGAGCCTGGAGCCTGTTTCCGATTCTGTGTCTCCCTCTCTCTCTGCCCCTCCCCCGTTCATGCTCTGTCTCTCTCTGTCCCAAAAATAAATAAAAAACATTGAAAAAAAAAATTAAAAAAAAAAAAAAAGAAGTGGTACCAAGGTAAAAAAGAGAAACATTTAGAGAAGAAAGAGATAGCTCTCCTGCTCAGGCAACCACTTAGGTTTTCCCTGATTTTAGAACTGGCTCTGGTGTCACGGTGAAAATCACTTGTACTGGGAGAATATATTCCATGGTCTCTTACATTTCTGTACATTTTGCAGAGCAAGGAATGTGTTGCCTTTTGTTGTGCACCATCTTTTTAAAGATGTCTGTGTAGCAAAAAAAAAAAAAAAAATCTTGAAGGATAGAGGCAGTGTCTTCCTCCAGAACAAAAGGCATATTTCTTTACTATCTATTATAAAATACTTAGGTTCCCTATATCCACTGGGAGCCATTCTGTGAATTGTCATACACCTAACCTCATCTGCATGACCCCTGTGGAAGCTGAGAAAAGGAGAGGTAAAGTATTCTTCCTGTGGTGGTTGTTGGTGACTATTGCACTGAGCATAATGCAATCCTTCTCTCTGATTCAGGAGTGTTGTGTTTTCTGCCATCTTCTATGCAACTGTGCAGCCGGTCTTGTTGGCTTGAAAGCAGAGTGAAATCACAGACCCTTCACCATTCTTGACAATCTGCAGTCTAGAATGAGGACAAAATTTGAGCAGATAATATTTTTCCCAATTAGCTTACAACAGAAGTTTTTGAAAATTCTTCAAATTTTGCATTGTAGGAATTTAGTAGACTAGTTTTTAAACGTTGAGAGGGCACTTTTTCAAACTGAGATTCTCACTGATGTTTATCTTCCCTAAGCATGTCTACTAAGATGTTGTTAGATACATATTTGCCTAAAAATCACTGAAGCGGAGCGCCTGGGTGGCTCAGTGGGTTAAGCGTCTGACTCGAGTTCAACTTTGGTAATGATCTTGTGGATTGTGCAATCAAGCCTCTCATCAGCCTCTGGACCAACAGTGAAGAATCTGCTTTGCATTCTCTCTTTTTCTCTCTCTGTCCCTTCCCTGCTCGTGCATGTGTGCGCTTTCCCTTTCTGTCTCAAAATAAATAAGTAAACTTTAAAAAATAAAGATCCCCAAAACGAAATAAAAAATAACGGTCTTCCACATTCTAATACTTTGTTGTCTAGGCAAAACCAATTATTGTTTATCATTCTAATTGGTTTCCATCAAGATTATTTTTGCTTTTTCTTTGATTTTAATTATGCTTCCAATCCATTCCATTTTATTTAAAATTTACTTTACATCAATGTTTGTCTACCATTTAAAATTGCACATTTTAAAACATCTGTTTCAATTAAGCTTTCTCTCTTATTATCATATTTGCTGCAGCTGTTTCTACCATTCCCTGTCTGATGCCAGAAGTTTATTTTGCTTGATTTTTCAATTTGCTTTTGTTTATCTTAGGAGGAAATGCTTTTTAAAAACATTTAGATTAGGGCAAACATTTTCTTATTATTTTCTTTGTATCCCTGTATAGGAGTTCTTTCTTTGCTCTAAAGAAGGTAAACTGTTGAAGCTAGTCCATGGGGAAACCCCAACTATGAGTAGAGCCACCTGGGAAAAGTTTTACAGGCTCAGTTGTGAGCAGTGCATCTGGCTGTGTCTTATGACACCAGACAATATCACCACAGGCAGGACTCCAAGAGCAGAGTAACTGAAGCTAGAAACATAAAAATTGAAGCAATAGTCATCTGACAGTGTCCTCCACCAGGCTCTATTTTTTTTTTTTCTGTAAGATTGTTAAGAAAGATTTCAGGAACAGGTAAACATGCGTGTTAAGCCAAGAATTTTTCACCTTGAATCACTGTAACAGTTTAGAACTAAAGGAGAAGTAAATAAATCCATATGTAGGGATGTATATATCTGAATATTCAGATAGTTCCGACCCATAAAATGGATTTTAAACCCATTAATTTCTGGTAGTTATTGTACATATTATACCATTATTTTTATCCAGTATATATCCAATATATATTGTGTATGTTACACTATTGTTTGAATCACCAAAAATGAAAATACCTTGAATTAAACGAGACAAATATTTACAGCTCTTCTGCATTTGTAACTTTCTATTAGGAACATTCACAGTGAGAGGATGTTAATGACACTTAAATAATGTTGTTTAACAGTCTAGAGACCCTTAAAGTGATTTCATACATAATATACCTAAGCTCTTTACAAAAGTACAAATGGTCTCCTATGGTCTCCATTTTATGGAAGAAAAAAGATGAAATTCAAAAAATCTTAGGTAATGTGTGTATTGCAAGTCACAGGCATACTAAGTGACCGAAGTGTAACAAGGAAACTGGTGCTTTGATTTATTTTAGCTTTCTTTCCCTGTATGTGGAAGTAATGGGAATGTCACTGGTCAGGACATTTGTGTGTAATTCCTGGAATTATAACATCTGTTTCTAATTCGAATTCAATCAATAACAGTATATTTGTTAATGGACAGGTGATTTTGACTCTCAGTTATTCATTTTTTCAGTTAGATCAAAAATTAAGAATTCTGAGTCAATAGTTTCCTAATGCTTTCTGGTTTATATATTATTTCCCATAATTCCAAGTTTTCTAAAAATTATGGTGTGAATCAGATGCTCACATATTAAATATATTACTCACACACACTTATGTGTGTGTGAGTGTGTGTGTGTGTGTGTGTGTTACTTCTGATACTTGGGAAGAAACAATATCAAAATCTAGGCATTTTCAGGGCACCTGGGTGGCTCAGTTGGCTCTTGATTTTGGCTCAGCTCATGATCCCAGGGTTGTGGGATCAAGCCCTGTGTGGGGTTCTGTGCTGACTATGGAGCCTGCTTGGGATTCTCTCTCTCTCTCTGCCTCTCTGTCCCCCTGCCCTCCCCCCGCTCCCACTCTCTGCCTCCCTAAAATAATTTAAAAATATCTAGGCATTTTCATAGAAATAATCCATATTTCTAGAATTAATTTTATTTTTATCAGCCAATTTTCTTTTATTAACAATGTTAATTACATGAAATGAAATATGTAACTTTATATTAAGACATTCAAATGTATAGTGGTAAATTTTTACTTATGGCATCATTTTAAACCAATCTAAGAAGTATTATCCTTCTAATAATGGATTTTGTTCATGACATAGTGTTCCGTTTAGTTATCAGATGCAGTTTGATAAGGATTATTGTGAAGATAGTGACTGATCTGAAATGGCAATCATCTTGTTTTCTCTTATTTTCTTTTTTCTTCAAAAATTGCCCATCTTTTCTTTGCCATGGTAGTGATATCATTATCATGATAATAATATCCAACCAAACTTGGAAGAGTAGAAATAAAAAAAAAAAGTTTTAATTGTTGGGGTGTACATGATAGGGGAGAAGATAAAAAAAATGCTTTTGAAATTCTCTGAGTTGGTCAATTAGCATAAAATACGGACAAATTATATTTGAAACATATAGCCTCCCATTTATCTTAACAGTTTAGGAGTCTTGTTAGGAACGAGGTAATTGCTTCCTTTTACATAGTTTATAATTCCCCTGGAAACATATTTGAGGTTTATAGTCATGAAATATGAAATGAAAAATTCCTCTTATGAAATTAAGAAAGGGAATAACGGAAATTCATCATACTAAGATATCAAAATGATACTTGAAAAATTTTACATGAATAGCTACGCTAATTGCTAAGGCCATTCCTTGCTCAGATAGCTATTTATCAAAGACAGAATGATAAATATAAGCTGTGGTTTTTAAAATCCTTTTGAAAATATTAAATGATTCATATTGTGCACAGATGGCTAAATGCAAAAGTACTACATTATGTATTCAGAGATTTTTTTCTTTATGAATTGGGTAGGATTTCAGTGAACTAAATAAGCAAAGTACCTTTAAATGAATTATTGGCATGATTAAGTTTTAGAAGACTTTTAGAGTGTGAAAATCCTGAGACACCATCATAATAAATTGCAGTAGGGATTTTAGAGTTAGTTTAAACGTGTAATTCACAAAACTATGGAATTTTAGTCTATGAGGTTGCAATTCTATAGAAGAAAAAATGATGAATGCTGATAGTTAAACATCAAAACATCTTGTTTTCTCATTGTGTGAGATCTCTACACAAGTTGTTACTGTTGTCAGCATGAAGGTTGTTAAGTGATTTTATTTTATTTTTTTACTTCGAAAGGTACTCGGGACAGAATATTTCATACAAAAATGACTCCCCTTTTTATTATCATTTTTTATTTTATATTACCTAACAAAATATTATAGTTTTTTGCCTATATACTCTCTAATAACATGAAGATTGGTAAGATTGTGTTTTTGGAATTAATTGAATATGATGGGAAGAAATAATTGCATTGAGGAAAATGGTTTCAACATTCATACAAATCTCAGCTATCCTGAAATTTGTTTTGGGCAAGTCACTTGCAATATTACCTCTGCATAATTTTCTTAATCCATTATCATAGTAGTTCCTATTTTTGTTCCCCATCAACAGCATAATTACAAATTAACTTTTAAACCTGGGAAATATGTTTATTTTAGAGCAAGTATCAGCAAAATTTTTTCTGTGAATAGCCAGCTAGCAAATATTTTAGTCTTTGTGGACAACACACTCCTTGTAGGTAGTTTTCAGTACTCAACGTTGTAACACAAAATAGCCACTGACAATGCCTAAATGAGCTGGAATGGCTGAATTCCAGTAGAAAATTTATTCAGCAAAACGGGTGGTCATATTTTTCCTGCAGAAGGTGGTTTGCTAACCCATGTGAAATGGAATCTAAAAGAAACATTCAAGCATGGTGGAAAGACTGAACATGCCAGAGGTATGTAGTCCCTGAAATGGTTCCTGGATGCCTTGTCTTCCATTGAGACATTTTGGCAGAAAATTCTCAAGGAAGTGTTGGGATTGTTACTTGGGCAGAGTGGACAGGAAGATGTGTTGATAGTTTTCAGAACAGTTGAGAGTGTCACAGAAGGTATAACCTGCCTTTTTTCCAAGTGAATTGTAAGGGAAATTTCATTAAATCCTGAGAGAATCCTCTGATGCTTTGCCAATGTCACATGGCCACATAGAAACTTCCTGCAGATTTGAGGTGCCCAGATGATTGTTCCACCAGTGGGAGAATGTTGAAAAATGTCCTTTTCTATTTAGTCATCTGTTAATATCACGTTTATCCTCATTAAATAAAGGGTTGTGAATGCCTCCAGAATCTGTTTGCCTCCTTTGTCTACCTCAAAGCTTAGTATCTTGAGTGTCTAAATCAAATTACCTGGCTGTGAAGTCTTGTGTGGTGGGGCATGATCTCACATAATTGGGAATAATGACTCAGATATTATCCATAGCTGTATATTAGGCTAAAGAAAAGGTAGATGAAGAATCAAACTTTAAAAAAAATCAAGCTACTGTAAATAGTATCTTTCTCATAGTAAATCATCTAGTCAATGAAAAATGAAATATATCAATGAATCTAATGTGATTTATTAATTAAATTATGTGTCATTTAAGTAGGTTTTTTTCATCGTTTGGACTATGAGGAACTTGATAAACCACCTCCTGCAATAGTCATTGAAATAGCTCAATAATAGCTGATAATAGCTGACTTTTTTCAACACATTTATTTTTGGAAGGCTACTCTGTCTGTACAGTGAAACTCCAAAATGTCTTTGTTTGGGAGAAATGTTATTGGTCTACTCCCTCTCATTTTACATCATCTAGTAAATAGCATTATCTAAGTGTTATTTGGAGATAGAAATTAGGTGTCATTACCCAAAACCAGACTTACTATCCATATTTAGAAATTTATTGACATTTTTTGTGCATATCAATGTATTTCATGATACAAAATATATTTTTTAATGAACACTTTAAATAAGTGGGCATTGGCTGTTATACTTTGGTTCATGCCATGATAGAATGAAACATTTTAAATCAAATGGATGATGTAAAAAAAAATGGATGATGTCAGCCCACTGAATCATACTCTTAGGCTAATTGTTTTCTATTTCCTTGGGCAGGCTATTTATCTGATAGATGGTCAAATATGCTTCTTTGATTGTATAATTATACCTTATTGTATGAATTAGCATTCAGAAGCTGAGGATATCCACGCATACATTTAAATCGATTTTACACATGTACTTTACTCAGGCATATATTTATTTATTCATTCCCCATTCATTAACTTGCACATACTTTTATGTCCTTTCTGGTTATAAAGGACTATCATTTACAGAGTTTAGGTCTTTAGTATTTTTTGTGGAGATTATCCACAATTTTATTTTCCTAGGAAAGTTTAAACAAAAAATCTATATAACATAGCTAGCATGTTATAATAATAATGATAAGAATTGAAATTGATTCACGTTACTAAAAAAGAAAAGGGAGAAGAAATTAATATTACTAACCAACTACTGAATACAGACAAAATAAATCTCACCGATTCCTATCAGCAAGGCATTGGTTGGTCTATGTTCCTAGTTAGGGAAACAGAAAATGGATGCACTTTCCCCCAAAGCAACCCTAAGCTGGACAATGCCTAAGGATTGTATTGCATTTATTAAGGGAAACCAGAAAAGAAGTTTAAGAGCAGTTAAGGAATTGGACCTTAGGCATAATGGTATCTTTCACTTTCTGTTCTGTGTTCCACAATGAAGCCTTTAGCACACTATTAGATTTTATTTTTAGAGTAGCATTAAACTTCTTTTAAATTTTTTTTTATGTTTATTTATTTCTGACAGAGAGAGAGACAGAGCATGAGTGGGGGAGGGGCAGAGAGAGAGGGAGACACAGAATCCGAAACAGGCCACAGACTCTGAGCTGTCAGCACAGAGCCCGATGCGGGGCTGGAACTCACAGACCGCGAGATCATGACCTGAGCCGGAGTCGGATGCTTAACCAACTGAGCCACCCAGGCGCCCTGGCATTAAACTTCTTTTGATTCTTATTCCCTTTATCTATCTAAAGGGAGTGATTAGTTTTGGTCAAACAATGTGTTCATATGTTGAAATGCCCTTTGAACAACCACTTATTTTGCTTCAAATAACCAACCCAATTCAGCTGTTTCTTTTCATTTCAATTACAGGTTTTTATAGACCATAATTTCACTCCTGCACATAAAAATTAAGAATACTGTTCTAGTTCTTCACTCTCCAAACTTGGACCTAAAGAAATCCTCTTTCTCCCTAGGATGGAGAGAAGTAGGGAGATAGAAAGCAACCAAATAATGTGGTTAACAACGTGGTCTTTCCTAAACCAATACAGAATTATTCTAGAATAATGCATTCTCAAATTTGGAAGATATATAGTATTAAGATTTCAGATTGAAGTGGAGAACAAGTTCATATCAGGGAAATAGAAACATAAGAAACTAAAAATTCAGAAATGAGTTACAGGACCTCAACTTTTTTGCCAAGGTTAATCTTATCTAATTTAGTTCTCATTTATTCTCATTACTCTCTGATATAGTTTTTGCAACAATGAGGACAATTTCCTTATTTTCTCTCCTAAAGAGAGAACATATTTACATTGACCTGCTTCTGATGAAAGCACTTCATTTCTCTGAAAGCAATTAGCAAATGCATTTCTGAGCACTGACTATGTGCCAGACCTTGTGTTGGATACATTAGAAATGAAATATATCAGCATTGCCAATCTTTCAGTGCCAAGAGTAACACCAGAGAAACGTCTCTGACTACTTCTAAAATTTAAATTATTTTCCTCTTTCTGAATAGCAATTGGCCTTAGTAATACAGTTGATTGTTTTTCTTTTGTTTCTTGTCCTTCATTGCATCCAGCCATGAGGATGTATTAGAAACTGACCTCATCTCAGTGTGTTCTGAAACATTTAGTACTTTTATGGCTCTGTAGCAACATCTATATATTCTTTTATAGAAGCACTTTAATTGCACTTTCTTAACTGATCCCATGAGCTAAATTGGTCAGATGGTATTATTTCCATTTTACTCTTAAAGAAAATAAGTCTTACCGTGATTAAATGGCTTTTTAATGTAATTGATATTTTGGAACGGAATATTTATATGCTGTTTGCTCTGATCCAAAATTCCATACCCTTTTCAGTGTTTCATGTGATTCATTTTGAAAGATTAAATTTACAAGAAGGGCTTCCAACTGAACTGCTTATATTGTTCTACACATACAGAATTTTCTTCTACCTAATGTAATTTTTTTTTGGCCTACTATGATTCCAAGTTAAATCTAGAACAGCCTGGAGAATAATTCCATTTGAAGAAACTGGGAGTAGTTTCTGTCAATATGTAATACTTTAAGATTTTTAACTTTACCATAAAACTGTATTTGTGATACCATATATCTCATTGATTTCATTAGACTAGTGCAAAGCTCACAGAACCGAAGTACCAAACATAATACAAGTGAATGATTTTGTAGTTTATAAATTCTACCATTATTCTTTTACATTTTAAGTGAAGCATTCAGAGATACAGTTTCTAAATCAGAGTGAGAGAAAAGTTAAGATACTAGGTGAAAAAGTAGATGAAGTCTTTGAAGTAGATGAAGTGTTTTTAGGAAGCATAATTAGGAAGTGTTTGTGAGAAAATCTTTCTATCACTTTGTATTCAATGCCTTGGATAGTACTCGCCACATAGTTAACACACACTGTATGGGTTTTTCTTCATGAAGACTACAAAGAATAAAAGAAAGTAGGGGACCATCAGAGATAATTTAATAAGTGATATTTAGGGTAACAGTTACCTGGAAGGTAGTGTATGTGACAGTATTCATCCCATTACTGCTAGTCAGTGCATGAATAGATATGTTCATATGTTGCATTGTAGTGTTTGGTAAATATTGTGGCAGTATGTGAGATTCAGCTGGAAATGAACACCAACAGTGCAGACTTCTGTTTGAAATAATATGGAATATATCACATAATATACGCAGGAACACATTCCAGGTTGTGAGGGAGCAATAATATCCTGGCTAAAATAAACAACTTCTATTACGTTTAACATTAAACTGGCAAAAGGGTCAAGATGCTTTGGAGCCTACCAAGAAAGATAAAGCAAAAATCATGTGCCAGAAACAAGCACCAGGCCTATTTTCACACTAAGTGCCTTCGCCAACCGCTGTAAAATTGAAATTCTGAAATGACAATTGCACTGAGCAGAAGGGAGAAAGAAATCCCATGGCTACCAGAAAGTTAGGAAGGTAATAGGAGAATCTCACATACTGCATTGACTACGAGAATAGCAATCATAGTGGGGACACGATTGGAAAATAAACCTAACTATACAGAAAAGGACAGCAAAAACAATTACCTGCATATGTTACTAGGTAGAAGACACACACACACACACACACACACACACACACACCATTTATAACCACATAGAAGAAATCAACCCAAAAATGTTACTAGGAATAAACTTATACCAAAAAATATGAAAAGACAGAAGAAATCCATATATTTGTAACAATAAATAGAAGATAAAAATTGACTCAGGAAGAAATAGAATACTGAATGGTTCCAAAACCATTAATGTAATCTAATTAGAAATTTAAGAAACCCTTTACACAAAGTGATATATATGTATGATATAGAATGCTTTTCAGGTGAGTTCTATCACTTAATAAATATAATTCTAATATTACAGGAACTCTTTAAGAAAAAATAAAAGTGGACATTCTTCACCTGATTTTATAAGCCATGCATAGTCTTTATACCAAAGCAATTGGAATACATTAAAAGAATGAAAAAAAAAATGCATGTTCATTTCACTGAAAAAGTAGTCATAAGTGTCATAAATTAATTTCTGAGTAATGCATGAATACATCAATGCATATTAAAAAGTTTCATTTATCCCACAAGTAAACTAAATGGTTAAGATTAGAACATTGTGGGGCTCCTGAGTGGCCCAGTCTATTAAGCATCTGACTTTGACTTAGGTCGTTATCTCTTCGAGCCCTGCATTGGGCTCTGCACAGGGCATCCCTGGGATTCTCTATCTCTCCCTCTCATTCTCAACCACCCCCCCCGCCCTTCAATGAGAAATGAAAAGACTTTAGAAAGCAATATAAGAAAATACATTTTGAATTTGGGTAAGAAATTATAAAAGAAAATTACAAACCATTTGGAAATAATTTATAAGGTTGACTTATCCAGTATAAAATGTTATTTACTTAAACGTCCATAATTAGAGTGAAAATACAGGTCACACACTGCCAGAAGAATACTTATTACCAACCAAGAATTTTCATTCTAGATATATAAACAATACTTGTGAATCAATAAAAATAATTTCCAAATGAAACCACTTGAAAAACAGCAACAGATATTTCTTACACAAATAAGCCAGAAGCCTATTTAAAGATGCTTAATCCCATGAACATCAGACAGAAGAACTTTAAATTCATAATAAAATTCATTTTTATATTCATCAGTTTAAATTTTTTTTTTTTAACGTTTATTTACTTTTGAGACAGAGCGAGACAGAGCATGAACGGGGGAGGGTCAGAGAGAGAGAGAGGGAGACACAGAATCTGAAACAGGCTCCAGGCTCTGAGCTGTCAGCACAGAGCCCGACGCGGGGCTCGAACTCACGAACTGTAAGATCATGAGCTGAGCCGAAGTCGGAGGCTCAACCGACTGAGCCACCCAGGCGCCCCTATATTCATCAGTTTGATAAGTAAAATTAAATTAAAATCTATCTATATTAAGTGTATTGTGAGACGATAGGAGTTTCCATCCTACCACTAGTGGGAGTGTATTCGATACATTCATATATGGGTTTTTTTGAGGGGGGGGGGTAATTCCCAAAAAGATGAATACTCTTTGTCATTTTCAGGAATGCTCCTCTCATATTCAAAGGAACTATTTCTTAATGTGAGCAAACAATGTATATATTTAAATTTTATTATGATTTTCCAAACCAAAAAGATGAATTTTACTCCATTTTATTTTTACAAACAGTAAAACCTTGGTTTGCGAGCATAATTCACTCAGGAAAAATGCTTGTAATGCAACGCACTTGTATATCAAAGCAAATTTCCCTATAAGAAATAATGGAAACTCAGATGATTCGTTCCACAGCCCAAAAATATTCATATAAAAAAGACAACAATACTGTAATAGAATGTAAAATAGTAAAGAAATTACAAAATAAAAGAAAAATAAACAAACTAATCTACACTTGCCTTTGAAAACCTTCGTGGCTGATGTGAGGGAAAAAAGAGAGAAGGAGGGTTATTGTGTAGGATGACTTTCACTATCACTAATGGAATCACTGCTATCGATTGGCTCAATGGAATCTTATTTCTTTTCCTGCAACTTTAACAAGGAACCTATCCAATAACACTTGCTTTTGCCTCCTTTTGAGGATTCCACGGAAATGTGACATTGCATTGTAGTTACACAGATTCATCACTCGCACTCCTACAGCCTTATTCAAGTGGAGCTTTTCTACAGAATTTTGCAGTTTCCCACATTTTACACATCTTCTTAATCTCATTTTCAATGAGGGATTCCTCAGCCTTTTTCTCTTCCTCTGCAGACAAGACGCAGAAGTAGACTTCTTATAAAATCTTGCAATTTCAGCCACTCATGTATCTCATTCATACTTCTCTATTATTTCCTTCCTACTTTCCACTCTAACCATTTCCTTCTTACCACCTTTCTTTTCAACCTTTTTCTGCATGGGTTCCTTCGTATATGCTGGCACAAATTTGGACTACAGTACAGTAATAATAAACTCAGGTCATATGCTATGTTTAATGTAACTGGCAATAAGACAGCAGAGGAAAAGGTCTACATCTGTAGGCAGCCTGACCTTCAATGAACCAAAGCATTCCTAAGCTTACTCTTGTATGGAAAAGCAAAGGACTGTCCATACAGTCTGCTTGGAAGTGACAAAAAAAATACACCAACGCCAGTTGTGGGCACCTTCCAACCTTCTGAAGAGTCATTGACTTCTGCCAAACACCACGGCCTGACCCTGAGCATCTGAGTATGGGAGGCAATCACCCACAATCCTGCAGAGAGAGAGAGAGATAGAGAGAGAGAGAGAGGGAGAGAGAAGAACCATTGGCTCAGTTGTAATTGTGTGACGTTTCGTATCACATACTACTCAGTATTGCCAGATATCACTCGTTTATCAAGTTAAAATTTATTAGAAATGCTTGCCCATCTTGCAGAACACTTAAAGAACAAGTTACTCACAATTCAAGGCTTTACTGTATTTCACAATAAAAATGTTCAAGAAAAATAGGTGAAAAAATATTGCCAATGAATTTGCTGTGGTAGACCACTGTTGTTAACATGAAGTACGTTTTATTTTTTTTTATGTTTTATTATTTTTTTAAGTTTTATTTATTTTGAGAGAGAGAGAATGAGTGGGGGGGGGGGGGCGTGGCGCAGAGAGAAAGAATCCCAAGCAGGCTCTGCACTGTCAGCACAGAGCCCAACACGGGGCATGAACCCACGAACCCACGAACCGTGAGATCATGACCTGAGCCAAAATTAAGAGGCAGTCGCTTAACTGACTGAGCCACCCAGATGCCCCAACATGCAGTACATTTTGTATGTTCTATACATTTGTTCCAGTTATTTTAACATTGTGAGTTGTAAGACACCTTATTCAAAAAGAAGTCACAAATTCAATTTAAATATCCCACTAAGGGGTGCCTGGGTGGCGCAGTCGGTTAAGCGTCCGACTTCAGCCAGGTCACGATCTCGCGGTGAGTGAGTTCGAGCCCCGCGTCAGGCTCTGGGCTGATGGCTCGGAGCCTGGAGCCTGTTTCCGATTCTGTGTCTCCCTCTCTCTCTGCCCCTCCCCCGTTCATGCTCTGTCTCTCTCTGTCCCAAAAATAAATAAAAAAACGTTGAAAAAAAAATTAAAAAAAAATAAATATCCCACTAATATTCAAGTTATACTGACAGTTCACTGAGTTTAATTCACTGTGTATATATAGTCAGCTACTAGTCTGCTGTCACATTTTATAAAAAGAGTTTTGACAAGGCCACACATCCATAGTAATTTAATACAGTGATGTGAAATGTAAATTAACTAGAAAATAATGCATTACGATCTCCATAATATCTAAATTAGGATGGATATATTAATTACTCTCATTTTTGGTAGCTGCCAGCATTTTTGAATAGATAATTACATGTATGATTATTTTCTACATGAACCAGAAAGATATGAAACTTAAAAAAAAGAATAAATACATAGTAAAACTGATTATAAATATAAATATATCCAACACCCCTAAGGATACTTTCAGAGGACCTTGGCATTAAACTTATATTTCAAATATTTAAAACATGTTTCTCAGTGTGTTATAGCTTTTAAGTTTATGAAATAAAATATATTATTTTTTTCTCAGTGAGCTCTTGAATTATTTTTCTTCCTAAAAGGACCCTCTAACATTAGAATTGTTTTAATATTCCACAGCATCAGTCTTTACCCTTGGTCTCTCATTCATGCCTTTTGTTTTTTCCATAAATATATATGTTTTACATGGCTTTCAACCAAACTCTTTGCTTTCTTCTATTTTTTCTTTATTTAGGTTATTTCAATTAAACTTAACATTTTGATTTGGTAACATTTTGTATATGTTTAATTATTTTCTAGGGCTATAGCAGTTCAATTGATCACTTACTAAAAATACATGTGTTGGATACTGTTACTGTTATTGTAGAAGAAGCAACTTCTTGCTTTCATTAAGCTTGCATTCTAGTGGGAGGAGACAGAAATACAATTAATAAGAAAATATCAGAGATTAAACAGGTACATTAGAAAACTCAGGTAGCAAATCATTAGATAGTTAAAATAGTAAATGATGGCCTGATTTAGAGGTCATGTCACATCTGTAAGCACAGTCCGTGAAAGCTTTAGCCAATTTTGAAGTTGATTTCGTGGGTCACAGCCAGCATTTAAAAGTGTAGAATAAAATAGCGGACTATGGCGCAAGTGTCATAGCATAGCATTCGGTGAAAAAAATCAGGTGCTCTATGCATAGAAAGCGTAAATCTTCTGAGATTTCTTTCGTGTGTTGTGTATGTGTGAACCTGCATGAGTCTACGCACGTTTATTTGTTTGTGTACCCAATCACAATATCAAATGCATTTCTTATGATTGGTCAAAAATATTTGGAAAGCACTGAGATATGTAAACATCCTCTTATTCTACTTCTATGGAAATAGAGGCGTGGGGGGCACCTCAGTAGCTCAGTTGGTTGACCATCTGACTCTTCGTTTTGGCCCAGGTCATGATTTCGGGACTCATGGGGGTGAGCCCCATATCAGGTTCTGTGTTAACAGTGCAGATCCTGCTTGGGATTCTAGCTCTTCTCTCTCTCTCTCTCTCTCTCTCTCTCTCTCTCTCTCTCTCTCTCAAAATAAATAAATAAAATAAAATAAAAAAGAAATAGAGGGTTGGAAGATAACAGTTATTTAGTAATTACTATATAGCAGGTTCACTGCTAAGTGCTTCCCATTTAATCCCCGCCATAGTATTAGATTGTGTTAGCATTATTCTCTTTCCCAGATGCGGACACTGAGGCAACAGACGGGTTAAGTGCTTTCTTAAGTGTGGTTTGAAACTAACATTAAATTTGAATGTATACGGAAAAATACTAAATACACTTTAAAATGGGGTTTACAGAATTGTTTTTCATGATTAAGAGAGATAACAACCATCTTTCTCTTTTGGACACTTTGCTGCTTTATTGCTCATTTTTTTTTTACTCATAAAAATGCTGCAGTAGTCTTTTATAGATAAAATTATATGCATGTCTGACCATTTCCTTGACAATTTTCTTGGATATATTTGAAGCCCCAGATGTATTTTGACAAAATCCTATCTAGAAAGATCACTGAAATGTATGCACCAATCGAAAGTAAGAGCGTCTTGAAGGCGGAGGTTCTCCTGTAGGAAGACCCAGGTTCTCTGATTAACCTAGACACTTGAACTTCTTTGTGCTATTGTTCTTTGCACAGCTCTTGAAATTAATTTGTTATTCTTCCCATCTCTGCTCTGGTTCACAGAGCCACTGCTGAGATTTCTATGTATGCTAAGATCCAGTGAGCTTCTGTAATTTTTTTCAACATTATAATGCCATATTGCCTTATTGCCTACAGGAAGTCAGGGTTTTGTTTTGTTCGTGCAGTCACATTTGTTTGTTTTAGTTTTCCCCTGATACACAGAAAATGAAATAAATTAGTAGCAAGCCATGATATTGGCTTTGGCTCATGGTTGACACACAGACAGGTCATGACCACTGTGACCACTGGTTTTTCTGTTGAAAAAAGATCCCATAAAACAGAATAGGATACATAGATTTCAAATGATTAAAACTATTTCCCTATGTCTTTAGGGCCATCTGACCTTTCCAAGCTCAGATGATAGATTGTCCTTTGTACTTAATGTGTTTCTCATCTCAGGCAATTTTCAAGC
This sequence comes from Neofelis nebulosa, assembly GCF_028018385.1. Classification (NCBI taxonomy): domain Eukaryota; kingdom Metazoa; phylum Chordata; class Mammalia; order Carnivora; family Felidae; genus Neofelis; species Neofelis nebulosa. The sequence goes on from NC_080786.1 coordinate 138,369,068, forward strand.
TGACAGTTTTGTTTGGTTCAGCTACCAGCCTTAAAAATAGAGTGAACTGGGCTCTGCTCCCTATTAACCTAAAGATAGTATATCCTGATAGAGAGTATGTGCAGAAGAAATGACAGTAAGTCTACTGGATGACCAAAGAGTTTCTTTGAAAGCAATATCATCTGGGATGGGGGCTGCTGTGTTGCTGTTGGATATAAGATATTTAGGATTTTAAGATGTGAATGAAGTTCCTTCAACGTTGTTCAAATTACATAACCCTGCAATGTTCCGTGATGTTACCAGATATGATGGATAGATAGAAAATGCTTAGGAATACCTTATTAGTACCGTAGTCATGTAGGGATATATGATTAGTCACGTGATTAGTCATCCTTCGACAGTCTTAGAGGTCAGCCCACGAGCCAAGGTGCTCAGTGCTGAAAGTCTACGTTCTATGGCATTGAATTGCCTGTAAGAACAAGGAGCAGTCTAAAGTAATTACTAGAGGTAGGGCATGGAGCTGGGATTTCTAGCATGGTGAACACTGGCTCTAGAAGATTGTAGAAGCAGGGATGCTTTGGCTGGGCTCAGATAGACAGTTCTGTAGCACATGATGCCAACTGGGACTGCAGGTATCTTCACTGGTCTGGACTTGTATGGCCCAAATGAATCACTCTCTTGACTAGAAGTTGGTGCTACTTTTGGCTGGGAGTTCATCTGCAGCAGTTTACTTGAGTGATGCCTGTGGCCTCTCCACGCAGCATGGACTTCTCAGTGCATGGTGGCTGAGATCCAAGAGAAAGCAAGTGGAAGATGCCAGATATTTTCAAAATTTGGTAAAATCCCAGAAGGTCACTCTTGCTGTTTTCTAATAAATTCAATTCCTCATTAAAGAGTGAAATGCACATATGAGAAGGGAGAGAATTGAATATAATCATTTATAAAGCTTTCTTACAATAAAAATCTTTTACATTAATTATTTATTATATCCATCACTCTTGATGAGTCATTCATTTAAATATTCTATCGAGATGTCTTCAAATTCACTAATCTTTTTTTTTTTTTTTGTGGGAGGGCTGTGTATAATATGTTGCTAAGCCTACCCAGTAAAATTTTCATTTTACATATTGCTCTTTTCAATTCTAGAATCTCCATTTGGTTCTCTTTTAGAGTTTCTATTCTTCCACTGAGGTCCCTCGTGTTTTCTGTTATTATACCATTTTTTTCTCTAAGTTCTGAAAATATGACTGGCAATGGTTATGTTAAAGTCCTCGCTTGCTAATTTCGATTCTTGAAATTTCTGTTTTCACATGTTTTTATATTTCTGCTTTCACAAATTACCACAGGTTGGGTGACTTAAAACATATTACAGATCTGTGGGTCAGGAGTGTGACATATATCTATCTCACTAGGCTAAAATTGAGGTGTTTGGGAGCCATGTTCCTCTTTCGGGTTCAGGGGAGAATCTATTTTCTTGACATTTCCAGCTTCTAGAGGCTGCCCCATTTGATGCCTCATGCCCTGCTCCTCCTCCAACTTCAAAGCCAGAAAAGGCAGGTTGAATCATCATGTCACATAACTTAAAACTTCTCTTCTATTTCCTGATCCAGTTTTAAGGATTCTTATGATTACCATAGCTTCATTGGAAAATCCAGTATAATCTCTCTATTTTCATGGTCATTTAATTCTGTCTGCAACCTTAGTTTTCATAATCTAACATTCATATGTTCTACAGATTATGATGGGGACATCTTTTTTATTCAGGTAAGGGGACATGATTATTCTGCTTATTCACATACCAAGTGAAAATTTCATTTCAGATATTGACTTTTTCAGTTTAGAATTCCCATTTGATTTCCTATATAGTTTCCATTTTCCATTGATATTCACCATAATTTCACTACATCAGTCTTTTTCTCTATGGCTTTGAAACACTTGTGTAGTTGTATTAAATTCTCATTTGCTAATGTTAGTTTTCTAGATTATTTTTTCATATAACTCAGGATATACTTAGTCTAGACCACATTTTAACCAGGACTTTTATTTATAAGGTGTCAGTAATAGGTTTTGATTATAATCAACATGTGCTCTTTAATACCTGCTTATAGGCATTTATGTAATTAATTTATGGAATACCTTTAAGCCAATCCACTCTAAAACATTTAAAGCATGTTTTGAAATTTCTCTTCTCATTGCTTTGTCATTGAATCTTTTCTAATGTTTGATAGTATGTCCTTAACTTTGATGTTTTCCAAGCCCCACTTATGTATCGGTCCATCTACAGATCCTGCTTTGGTTCATCTGGCCCACATATTTTTCATTTATACGTTGTCTCTGTTACTTAAATTCCAGCCCTTAAATGTTTGTTTCATGGGCCAATTTTTGACCTCTGATTCATTAATATAGGTGTATGGAATAGGAGGGATGTTAGATTCAGACAACAGGGAAAATGAGTATCTTTTTTTACAGTTCTGAGATTGTCTAATTGTCATTTCCAGATGCTTCAAAGTAAAATGTGAAATCCAAGAAGATCCAAAATAAATGTACGTGTGAATGTGTGTGTGTGTGTGTGTGTGTATGGGTGTGTGGGTATGGGTGTGTGGGTGAGTGTGTTCCTTTTGGCATGAAGGAGAATTCAAGAAATTTTATCTTTTCCTGAAAATAAAAGAAAATGAGGAACCTAAGAATCCACTTCCGCCATACTATTTCTATTTCTATTATTTATTTACATTTGCTCAAAGAGTCAATATGGTTACTTATTTTTCTAATCTCAAAGATAGGTTCCTTTTTATGCGTGCCTTTCCTGTATGTGAATTTGAAATCTTTGTTGGTGACTTTTGTGTGTATGAGCATGTGTAAGTGTATGAGGATATGGATGTGTGTGTGTGTGTGTGTGTGTGTGCGCTTTAAGCGTTTAGTAGATGCAAGCTTTGGGTTTCTTCTAAAGGATAAGATGTGTGATTTATACCTGAAGACTCAATTAGCTACCTTTTTTGTATGCCTCTATAACACCTTTCACTGTCTCATACCAGGATTTAATTCTCCATTGTAGAGCAATGCTTACCTTGTCTATATTATTAATTTTCATTTATTTGTTGTTATATTTCTAGGACCTAGCACCAAAAAGCACTTCCTGGGATATGCTTATGAGTGACTTATTATTGAGGGAGAAATTTGATTTATGAAGGAATATCTGTAAATACAACCATGTCAACAAAATGAAAAACTTTGAAAAAAATCAACTTACTGTATATTTTTTTTACAAATTACTAAAGTAAGTTGTTTAATTTTTATCATATTTATTACAGTGCAAACTCAAAGTTTGTAAACATCGGTGTGAGTGGCACTTGTCAAAGTTTGCTGCTAGCTAGAAAACATTAGGAAAATCACTCCTACTGGCAATGTCGATGTGAAAAATTTCTTTTTTTTAAATTTTTTTTTAACGTTTATTTATTTTTGAGACAGAGAGAGACAGAGCATGAACGGGGGAGGGTCAGAGAGAGGGAGACACAGAATCTGAAACAGGCTCCAGGCTCTGAGCTGTCAGCACAGAGCCCGATGTGGGGCTCGAACTCACGGACCGCGAGATCATGACCTGAGCCGGAGTCGGCCGCTTAACCGACTGAGCCACCCAGGCGCCCCAAAAGATTTCTTTGCAAGAAGACATGTAATAACATCAACATTTTCCTCGAGAAATTATTGTGTCTATTTTGCTCATTTTCTCACTCTAAAGTGCACATTTTATTTACAGATTCATTTTTATCGCCTCTTAAAGCAAACTTCTGTATTATGTGGCCTCTGGTTCCGGCCAAGGATCAGTGGTGTGTAAACAACTGTATGCTTAGCCCGTGTGAAACAGGAACATGGAAAGTCACGCACGCCAAACAAAATGACCTCATGTGTAGAAGTTGAACATATAATTACCTTAAGAGCTACATTAGGCAGTTTTCTTACAGGAATAGTATTAATAGGTAAGGTAGCAAAATAGTAAACAGAAGGGAAAATGAAAACCAGATTCTAGAACACGTTGGCATGCTCTCTTATCAGCCAGTTCTTTTTTTATTTCTGTCATTGAACTGCAACAGGTGTGGGGCGCCTGGGTGGCTCAGTCGGTTAAGCGTCCGACTTCAGCTCAGGTCACGATCTCGCGGTCCGTGAGTTCGAGCCCCGCGTCAGGCTCTGGGTTGATGGCTCAGAGCCTGGAGCCTGCTTCCGATTCTGTCTCCCTCTCTCTGACCCTCCCCCGTTCATGCTCTGTCTCTCTCTGTCTCAAAAATAAAATAAAACGTTAAAAAAAAAAAAAAACAAGAAATGAACTGCAACAGGTGCTTTTATGAAGCATAAGTAAATTAGTGGCTAACCTACTGCTATTACGTTCACTTTGCTTCTTGTCAGAGGGTGAGTGTGATTGTAGGACAGCCAACGACTCAGAAGAGAACATGAGGTTTCAATTCAGGTGATTTGGTTGACGGCTTGCCAGACAATGACCATATATTTTGGCCATGCCCTTTATGATGTGGGTCACAAATAGGCCGAATTAAGGTGGGACAGTATGACAAAGAATTCAAGCTGCAAGGAGTCGAATGAATGACAGGCACTGGATGTTGAAGCCAGCAGACTGAACCGTGGGGCAGAGAGAAGCCCACATGAAATCAAGCAAAAAATATATCCACTAAACAGGATGTAGGCAGAGCAGACAGACAAGGCAGGAGTGAGGAATAAATTTTGCCCGAGATTATACTGCAACAAGTCAAGGTTCTAGACCTTCTGCCTTGAGTGCCCCAGGATTGTTAATAAGTATTTGTTTTGTTTAAGCATTGATGAATGTAATATTAAAAACATATTCATGGGTCGCCTGGGTGGTTCAGTCGGTTAAGCGGCCGACTCCGGCTCAGGTCATGATCTCGCGGTTCGTGAGTTCCAGCCCCGCGTCAGGCTCTGTGCTGATGGCTCAGAGCCTAGAGCCTGCTTCTGATTCTGTGTCTCCCTCTCTCTCTGACCCTCCCCCGTTCATGCTCTGTCTCTCTCTGTCTCAAAAATAAATAAACGTTAAAAAAAATTTAAAAAAAACATATTCGTTTAATTTGGTATGTACTATACGCCAGGAAATTTACAAATACTTGTGTTGACCTTGTGATAACTTCAAAGGGTAACTAATAGTGTCACGTTACTGATGAGAATTTAGACTCAAAAAGTTTGAGAGATTTACACAATAGCAAACAAAGTAATTAGCAACAGAAACAAATAAAATCTGTCCCTGTAATGCTTCATGTAATTAGGCAAATTTGGAAGAGTGACTATCTGAGAACTACAATCTGTGATCCTTGCCTTTTTATGCGTTTTTCTCATTATTCTGTCTCAGTGTTACATCCATTTTCTGCTTCTGTTTCTGTGTCCTCTGTTTCTAGTTCGCCCAATCCCTAATAATGTGGTTTGGAAAATGAGAGTATGTGTGGTCCAGCATGGGACAGGTGTCAGCCATAGTCCAAACTCCGTCATCAGGTAAGCAGAACCATATGGGAAGGGGGTGGTGGTATAGTTTGCCAAGGCTGGCATTACAAAGCACCATAACCTGAGTGGCTTAAACAACAGAAACATATTGTCTCCCAGGTCTGGAGGCTCAAAGTCTGAAGTTAAGCTGTCAGCAGGGTTGATTCCTTCTGAGGACTGCAAGGGATGGATCTGTTCCAGTCTGTTCTTCTTGGCTTGTACAAGGCCATCTTCTCTTTATGGCCCTTCACTTGGCATGCACATCTCGGTCTGCGTGTTTCTGTTCAAAGTTCCCATTTTTACAGGAACATGTCTTCCCCACTTTAACTTAATAACTTCTGGGAAGACCCTCTCTCTAAATAAGATCACGTTCTGAGGTACTTGGAGTGAAGAATCCGGCACATGAATTTTGGCGTGATACAATTCAACTCATAATTGTGGTTCTCATTTGGACAACATGGTTGAGGTTTCACAGAAGAACATAAGATGCATTCCCTGAACTACAACCCATGTTATTTATAGTATATTAACCATGATGCAGAATCACACCTAGGAGCTCCAACTGGATCTTATATCATCAGGAAAACTTGTACGTTTGAGGTCCACACAATCTAGAGATCTGGTAGGTTCAGTCCCCTTGATATTTTCCGCTGTTTCCACAATTTTTATTTCTGTGTTATTTACTTATTTACTTTTATTTTATTTTTAATGATTTTTAATTTATTTTTGAGAAAGAGAGACAGAGATACAGAGTGTGAGTGGGGGAGGAACAGAGAGAGACAGAGACAGAATCCAAAGTAGGCTCCAGGCTCTGAAATGTCAGTTCAGACACGGGGCTCGAACCCACGAACCGTGAGATCATAACCTGAGCTGATTTCTGACGCTGAGCTGACTGAGCCACCCAGGCACTCCTCTGTGTGATTACTATTTTTTTTAATGTCCCTGCCTTTCAAAATCATTACATTAATCATAATACATTATACTTTTCTTAACTTTCCTAACTCTAAAGTAATAGGGATAATTGTGCATGTACAACTTTGACCACAGTACATGGAAATATTTACTTGAAAAATAACTTGTTCCACCTGTACTGTTGACATTATGTAACAAGGCACCTGTAGATGAGGCTGGTTGATAGTGTTTAATTAATTTGCAGAGTCAGCACAATGTTTTGGATGGATGACCAAGTTAAATGAGTCTGATATCACCAACCAGCCAGCACGAGAGAAACAGATCATTAAGCTTGTAATTTTCACAGGTAATAAAGATCTGAAAATAGTCACTGAATGCTTGGCCCCATCCTACGATTATATATTTAACTCCCAAAGAGGTAAACTGAAGCCATAAAGTTACGAAATATTTCGAGAGATATACTCAAATATACTATCAACTTCCATTCGTCAAGTGATTGCATTCATAAACTAACCAGTTAGTGGCTTTGAAACTGGATTTTTTTTTTTTTTTTAGTGTGACTGCATGAACATGAATTTTGTGATTAAATGGCAAGGCAAGATTAGCAGAACAGATTAAAATGAAACCAATGTGCCGATGTCAAATATTGCTAGCTAATGCTTGACTGGTAAACAGTGTTACACAAAGCAAGTCAAGTAGGAAGCCGGTCAGCTGACTGATACAAGGCAGGTTTTAATAATATCCTAATATAGAACCCAAAACAAAGCGGCACATGCGGGCCTGCTCAGACACTTCAGGTAGAATGCCTCCGCCTAGTTTCAGCCAGATAAGGTCACTCTGAGCAGAGGCAGTGATGCTAAACTTTACCGTATATTGTATCTTGACTCCAACTATGACTAACAGATTTGCAAAGCAAAAATCAAACCAAAGCAGAGCAAACCCTAAACTCTCTCTTCTGATGTGAATTTACATTTTGTTTCATAAAGTACGTTTTTTCCTTTAAGAACCTGTCTTGTTAAATTTGTGCACTGACAGTGTATTCTTATATGGTTGGTCTATCTGTCTGCGTAGTTATAAGCCATCTGTCTACCTGTCTACCGTCAGTCACTTTTCTATCCCTACCTTAGCTAACTTGGGAACAAAGCCAAGTTCTTGGTCTATGCCCGTGGCTATATCTCTTTATCTCTGAAAGCCTTAGTTCTCACACTTATAGAGCAAAAGGAACAACAGTTTTTACCTTTAACTGTTGTAATATTGAAGAAGTTAATTTAAGTAAAGCAACCAAAATGTGATTTTGCATGATTTTATATTTGCCCATACAATAGATATTATTTCAAATATGTTTTTCCCTAATGCAAATTAATAATTATTTCGCTGGATCAATAAATGTACTGTGAATATATGCTGTTGGGAAATTCCCAAGTCACTAGAGTTATAAATAAGTCTTAAGTATCTAGTATGCAATAAGCTTTTCTAGTAACAGGATATATCAAAAGGTACCCCAAACACCTTGGGCTAATGGAGTGGATAATCTAGTGGGGAGACAGAGAATGAATGTTAAAAACATTCTCAATTAGTAAGTAGTGTTAAAGTGCTCCTAAAAAAGGGCAATTCTAGTCAGAGAGAAATGTGGAGATACATCAGAGAATGAGTGGTCCCTACAGGCCTTTCTGACAAGTGGACCATCATGTAGAGACCTTGATGGGATGAGGCAGCACTGTCTTGCTTGAGAAGGTGAGTTGGGGTTGAGGGAGTTTGAAAAGCAACAGATGGGAGGCATGGGCAAGTTTTGTGCGTTCCAGGAAGATACTCAGGCCCGTAAAGTTAAAAGCCATTCAAAAAGCCTTGTGTGTGGTAGGTAACACAGTGTCCGAGGAAGTGAGGACTCAGACCAATTAGGACCCAATTTATAGCAGGGTAGGGAGTTTGGAGATGGGAATTTGGAAACGTGACGTGTCTCAGAATAAGGAACAAGTAAAACAAATCGTGTCTTTCTTTTGTGGCTTTTAAATCTGGGAGAACATTAACTGATTAAGGACTTCAAAGGAACTCAAAATATTAAAATGGAGATAGAAATAAAATCTACTTGCTAACATGCTATTCATTTAGAACTGAGTGCCCAGAATCTATATGTATTTAAAACTTTATCATAGGTTTTATCATATTATATTTATAATTTAATTGTAAACTGCAAACCAATCTGTCATTCACTTTCTATTAAAGAGTCGCAGTATATTAATATTCTTATTTTTCATGAATTGGATTAAATTTACCTTTAACGTGTATTCTTATGCTAATCACAAAGCAACACAAAACAGCACATATTTTGTTTGAAAATAACACATAACACAGGAAGCAAAATAAGATGGTTTTCAACTCAGAAGCAGTACATTCAAGCCACTTTGATTTCTTACAGCAAAATGGGTTCCTCCCTGAATACTAGGTCCTCAAATCATCAGCTTAAGCTATGCATATAATTTTCTGCCAAGATTATTTAATGGACATACCACATTGGTCCGTTGGCCTCCCAGAAGGAGGGCAGTAACAGTGACTGGGCTCTGAGGAGAAGGTTGACAAAAACACAAACTAGATTCTAAATCTGCTGTAATCAAGAGGCTGCACTTTGGTTCAGAAGATTTGTGTTTCTAAAACAGAAAATAATTCATGCCACGTATGTTTTGTTATCTTTTGCAGAAGGCGGTATATATCACCTAATACAAAATGTCCCTAACATTTCAAAATATGTTAACACTGCCACGCGGCTAAGACAATCACCCTCAGATATCTGTACTCACCCCTGTTTCTGGTTCCCACTGTGGTTAGGTTGTTGTCGTAACTATTTCTGGCCAGTAGGCTGTAAATTGACGTGAACATGTCATGTCTGTTCTGGGTTGAGAAGTCATTTACACAGATACACAGCTTGGAGGTAGAACAGATCCACCCGCCTTTCGTGAACTCTGAATGAATAAAGACTGAAACGTGATGTTTAGTTTCTGCAGGGTGTTGATTCTAACATCTTGCTTAAAAATACAGAAATCAGCCCCTGGGTGGAATAATGTTTAAAAAAATTAAAAAAATAATGTTTTTTTAAAAAAAAAATAAATAAATAAATAAACAGGGGCGCCTGGGTGGCTCAGTCGGTTGGGCGTCTGACTTCAGCTCAGGTCATGATCTCACCGTCCGTGGGTTCGAGCCCCACATCGAGCTCTGTGCTGACAGCTCGGAGCCTGGAGCCTACTTCCGATTCTGTGTCTCCCTCTCTCTCTTCGCCCCTCCCCTGCTCAAGCTCTGTCTCTCTCTCAAAAATAAATATTAATTTTTTTTTTAAATAAACAAGGAAACGAGAACAAACTTAATTGTATGGTATTGGCTTAGAAGTAGTTGGGTGGGGGTGAGGTAAGGAAACTGATAATCCAAGTATAAAGAGATGCAGGGGATTCTTATTAACAGTAGCTAAATATGTGGGTAATTATTGCCTGAAATCATTTGGCAAGCAAATCCTAGACCTTGTAGCTTGTAGCTCTGGAGGAAAAAGTTAGAACCATTTTAATAGTATGCAGGCATGGGTAGCTATCACCTGCATTTATCAAGGCCACAGAAAAAAGTGGCAATCTCTAAATCTGATTGTTAAATTTAATACCAAATTTAATTTGATATTAAAAACAGATTCAGACTTAGTAGACTATTTGGAAAGTTGGTGGCAAGAGACAGGAAAGGGGTTGTTACAACAGGAGGTAGGACACTCCAATAACAGGGTGAATATTCCAACCAAGAGACAAGCCAACATCTCAGAGGTCAGGCAGAAAAAGGCTTTTCTTTTATCAGGAGGAGTAAACAAGACTAAAATGAATAAAATGCGGGAGAGTAAGATGATCAGGAAATACTTTTCCCTGAGGCCAGTAAATTCTCAAAATTTTGAACAGGGCCTTTAAGAAGGGGCTATATGTTTGCTGATGGTGTGTTAATGTTTTTAATTTTTTAATTTTTAATTTTTTTAAGTTTTTTAAATTTTTTTAATTTTTAATTTTAATATTTTTTAATTTTTTTATGTTTATTTATTTTTTGAGAGACATAGAGAGACAGAGCACAAGTTGGGGCAGAGAGAGGAGACACAGAATCCGAAGTAGGCTTCAGGCTCCGAGCTGTCAGCACAAAGCCCCAACACGGGCCTCGAACTCACAAACCGTGAGATCATGACCTGAGCCGAAATCAGACGCTTAACCGACTGAGCCACCCAGGTGCCCCGGGGAGGGAAACTTAACTACAGTTTGGGTAAGTCACTTAATAAGCACTCAAGTTGATAGGCCATGATAGACAAGTTCCACTCATCTTTCATGAGGCAGAGTGGTATTTGGAAGGTCTGGCTTTGATACGCATAAGTAAACACAGGACACTTGTCTAAGTCTTACAGGAAGTTACAGAGCGGAAGGGGTGGGGGAGGGCATTCTTTTTAGCAGAAGTTTCTTTTTCTTTTTTTTTTTTTAATTTTTTTTTATGTTTATTTATTTTTGGGACAGAGAGAGACAGAGCATGAACGGGGGAGGGGCAGAGAGAGAGGGAGACACAGAATCGGAAGCAGGCTCCAGACTCTGAGCCATCACCCCAGAGCCCCACGCCGGGCTCGAACTCACGGACCGTGAGATCGTGACCTGAGCCGAAGTCCGACGCTCAACCGACTGAACCACCCAGGCGCCCCAGAAGTTTCTTTTTCTTATCCCAAAATGGTACTGGCAATTTTTTAACCATGACAGTTTTCTAGGAGTACAGGTATCAGATAAAGTTTAATACTGTAACAAGCAGAACTTGGGACAAATTCTGCAACTGACAGAAAGTCAACCACTGTCTGATCCCCAAAAGTAAGACATGATGTCACCAAAAAAACTTTTAACCAAAAGCCCGGTAAAATTTCTCAACCAGTGACACAGCTGGTATTAAGTATTCATTATAAAAGATTCTATTAAGTGAGATGGAATCAGGTAGGGCAAGGAAGCGAAATTTCCGGGAAATAAAACAGGTTTTAGAAACATGTCTCCAGAGAATTTTAGGTGTGGTAATTAGAGCATGAAAATGACTGGACTCAAATAGATGAGAAGACAACTAAAATGCTGAGTAAATTTTTCTGGTAAAGAAGCTAAGAGATTGGACTAGAAATCTAGGAGAATTAAAAAAAAAAAAAAAAAGAAGAAGAAGAACAGAGGTGCCTGGGTGGCTCAGTCGGTTAAGCATCTGATGCTTGATTTGGCTCAGGTCATGATCTCATGGTTCCTGAGAGCGGCCCCGTGTCAGGCTCCTGCTTGGGATTCTCACACTCTTGCTGTGCCCTCCCGCAAAATAAATAAATAAATTGAAAAATAAATTGAAAAAATAAAACACTTAAGAGAAGTAAAAATAGAAGAAACAAACCATGCTTGGTCCCATAACCTGACTCATATGTCGATAAGGAATACAAGCTACGGATACTCACAAGAGCAGAACAAGGCAGGAGCCAGGAGAAAAAGGAGTTCTGAGAGAAAGGACTATGGGATTTCAGTTATGAGCCCCACCCTCAGACTTACAGTAGGGAATCCTTCAAAGTGTGTTGTCAGTTCCAGTCACTGACTGGACAGGACTTGAAGTCTATCCTTAGGAAAAGGGATGTGTGCATTCTGTGTGCAGGAAGAAGGAATCAATGACATGCATGGTGAATAGGACAGATTTTATCCTCTTTCTACCCTTCTTACTCTCTTCGATGGCAGCTTCTGTTGACCGCTTACATAGGAAGTACGAATATTCTATGGGCCACATGTCTTTAATTCCTTCAGACCATTTGAGAGTGAGGGTTGAACTCTTATTGTGCTAAGCATGTAAATATTTGTTTTCTTTTGGTCTATTGTTGCATCATAGCTGAACATTTTATTATTTAATGTGAATTATAAGCCATATTTGTTATATTTTCATTATTCCCAAACCAGCATCACCATTAGTTTCTGATTTCTGTTCTATAAAGTGTGATGCTAAGTGAAATAAGCCATACAGAGAAAGACAGATACCATATGATTTCACTCTTAGGTGGATCCTGAGAAACTGAACAGAAACCCATTGGGGAGGGGAAGGAAAAAAAAAAAAAAGAGGTTAGAGTGGGAGAGAGCCAAAGCATAAGAGACTCTTAAAAACTGAGAACAAACTGAGGGTTGATGGGGGGTGGGAGGGAGGGGAGGGTGGGTGATGGGTATTGAGGAGGGCACCTTTTGGAATGAGCACTGGGTGTTGTATGGAAACCAATTTGACAATAAATTTCATTTGTTGAAAAAAAAAAAAGTTTGTGTAACATTTACACACATTCTATGCACTTGTATTACCTTTACCCCAACTAACACGTTTCCCTCATCAAAAGATCCCTTGTTTATAGTACACTCTCACTGCAATAATAGCTATTAACTCTTGTTTTATTTTCAAATGCAAAAGAAATACCGATTTTATGCTATGTTATGGACAGTGTTCCTTTTTTAAAGGCTCTCTAGCACACTACAAACTCCAAAATTTATTATCTACTCAGATTTCTTGCAAAGATGTTAAGGGTATTAAATTCCAAATAAAATTTTCTAATGTAGTATCAAATGATAAACTTAATAACTAGTTATTAATATTTTTATTTGTTCCAACATTTGTGATGTAAATATTACTTTTTATAGGGAGTATAAAATATTCAATTAATCCTTTACTATTTCTAAAATAATATTTCTTGCACATTGTTATGATTATATACGGTCAAATCTATCCAATATGCAATGGAAATCATATCTGGTTACAAATAATGTTAATAATTTGTGGAATTTAATGTATATCAGTGAACATTAACACATTCACTTTTACATAATAAAAGTCAAGCACTTTTGCTTATTCAACGTTTAGACAGTTGTAAAACTCCATTAGATGCCCTGTATTTAAGAATAATATCTCCATACTTGAATTAGTTTAGAATAATTATTGTCTTGTTCTGTTATTGTTTAGATTCTATGACCTAGGTCATAAATTCAGATATATCACACACAGTCATTCTGGGTAGCAGATTCCCCAATTCTATAATGCTTTCTCTACAATAGATTATTCATTTTTAATTTTCAGTTTCACCAAAGGAACACTACTGATTTATAACTAAACATTAACCTTGTGACTCCCCACGAACTATAAGCCCTAAAAATCTTTGCAACTCTAGTGATGTAAAAAAAAAAACAAATTAAAATTAAAAAATAAAAAAGGGAATAGGTTCATTTTCTATTTCCTTGATATCCAAAATGTGGCTTATATATCGGACACATTAGCATGCCTTTGTGTAGCTTCTTAGAAATGCAGAATCCTAGGCCCTACCCAGAACTTATCAAACCAGAAACCATACTTTTATAAGATACCCATGTGATTTCTATAGGTGCATTAAAGTTGGGAATACACTACTCTTTACCCCAGGGTACGATGCGTGTTTTTTTCTTTGACATAACTGAGAAGAAAATAGGTAGTGATGAACTTGGTTCTGCAACCAACATTCCCTTACGTGAATTTGTAGAAAGAAAAAGAATGTTGGGGCACCTGGGTGGCTCAGTCCATTGTGTCCAACTCTTGGTTTTGGCTCAGGTCATGATCTCACCGTTTGTGAGTTCGAGCCCCACATCAGGCTCTGCACTGGCAGGGTGGAGTCTGCTTGGGATTCTCTGTCTTCTCTCTCTTGTTGTCCCTCCCTTTATCTCTCTCTTTCTTTCTCTCAAAAGAAATACTAAAAAAAAAAAAAAAAAAAAAAGTCTTTAAAAAAAGGAAAAAAGAATGTCAATGGAACTTCAATAAAAAGAGAAGCTTCTGCCCACCACCCTCCCACTCTTTTCTTTGCTGGTCACAAAAACTAACACACTCCCTCTTCATCACCTATTAATACTCTTTGTGGAAATACACTGCACATTGACTTGGAGTTTCCGACATAATAACTAACTTCCTATCTCTTAAGTAATGATTTTTGACTTGATCATAACTTTGAAAAGGCATTTATGATCTCACATTAAGAATCTGAAAAAGGAAGAAGTGATATCTTCTCTTTCTTGAGTGTTCATATTTTACGATGCAGAAGGAAACGGAAGGATAAGTGTACAATATTATGGGAATATATTGTGTACAATATGATGCTCATTCCATTACCCTCTTTTCTAATCATTCATAGAAATCTAAATTTTGTTCTTTGTAGAGGCAATGATTTGTATAAGATTATTTTTTTATAAAAAAGTTGGAGAAACTGTTTATGTAAAGCAATTAGGAACTTGCCTCAATACAAATTCATTGAACTGAAAAATATGTTCTGATTGCCATTCAAGCTTGAAAACAGCAAAACATCAGTTTGCAGAACCATGAAAGGGCCTCAGAGAGCAATAGGAGAAGATGAAAATCATCATTCTGAGTGCACTAAAGAAATTAGCCCTAAGATAGCCCCTCCCTTCTGAGGCTCATTTACATCTTAAAAGGAGTCCTAAAATTGGTTTATAGATGAATACTTTTTTTTGACACAATTCAGTAAAAAAGAAAATATTGGATTATACTTGACTTTCTGCAAGTATTTCATTTTATTTTTAGAAACACTCCTTTTATTGTTACCCAGTTTAAATTAAGCCAAATACGTCATTGTGACTATTAAGTTCTTTGCCTGTAATGTATGTTTGTGAGATAATGAACCATATTTTCCCACTGTGTAAACTACGCCATGGGGACTAAAAGGCACTTTTAAAAGTTGTACAAACTCTTTTAGGTCACTGGGATACCACTTAGGAAATTAGCACTCATTACACTAAATGATACCCTAGTGGCTTGGAAAGGTCAACATAGCTTTCAAAAAATTATGACTCTTTGAGAGTGTATTGCTCAACTGTGATCATATTATTTGCAGTGCATTTGGCTAGAAGTTTGTAAATAAAGATCTTGTTGTATAATAATGGATGGAGTATTTTTGCTGTATATGAAAATAAGCTAATTCAGATTTAAAGGAATATACGTTTATATAAATAAACCAAATGTAGTTGATCTCTTTCCTTGCAAAGATAAATATTTGATATGTTCTATAAATGATGACAGCTAATAGATTCATCAGATCTCAATTCTGTACTTTACTCATAGGATAGTTCATGTATATAGAATAACAATATGCATTTGTAAGTACTATATGAAGGCATTACAATGTGATTCAGACAAATTATCTCCAACCTTATGAAAAAATTTAGTATACATTAAAGTAACAGAATCTATGGGTTATGGTGTATAATATGCATAACTAACATTTATTGAGATTTTAATATGTCCCAAGTACTTTTCTAAGCACCTTGCATGACTGAACTTACTTATTCCTCCTAATCATTCTATAACACTGGGATATTGCTTGGATATTGAAAGACAAATAAGAAAACTTGCCTTTGAGAGATTGGCTTGAAGGTCTAAGGTCACATAGAAAATTGATTGCCAGCTTCCAAAGCCAGGTCTGTCTTAAAGTTTGTTTGGATTTTTCTACACTATATTACAAAGAAGTGGACAATTTCTGATAAACATTTTTATTCCTTATTTATTACCATAGCCTTTTAAAAAATCAATGCTTAAATTTCCAACGCTCCTGTTATCTTAGTTCAGGACACCAGCCTCTCTTACTTGGATTACAACAGTAACTACCTAGCTGATCTCACTGACCACTCCCTTGCTCTAACTGACACCCTTTTCCATTTCTCTGTCAAAGACATAATTTAAGAATTCAGACTGAAGATTTTGTCACCCCTTGAAGCACCTTTGAGTGCATTTAAAGTATATCTAAACAACGTCAAATTCTCTATTTCTTTGCCTTAAGGTCTTTAATTATTTCCAAACTTTTTTTCCATCCAGTCAAATTACCAATCGGCTGCAAAAGTAGAATAAACACGTTTTCAAACATACATTTAAAAAGCATCCAAAAGAATAAAATAAACCCTCACAAAAATGGTCAAATGATCTCTGACAAGGAAATAAGACCACTCAATGGGGAAAGGAAAATCTCTTCAGCAAGTGGTGGTGGGAAAACCCAACATCCCATGTAAAAGAATGAAGTTGAATTCTTTACCTTATGCTACATACAAATAACTCAAAAGGGACTAAAGACCTAGACATAATACAACAATCTATAAAACTTTAAAAGAAAACATAGAAAATTTAATGACATTGGATTTAGCAATGATTTCCTGGAAATGACGCCAAAAGCATAGACAACACAAGAAAAAAGAGTGAGTGAGAGAGAGAGAGAGAGAGAGAGAGAAGAGAAATGGAAGTACATTAAACCTAAATTTCTGTGTACCAAAGGTCAAAGCCAACACACTGAAAAAGCAGCATACAGAATGAAAAAAAAAAAAGTACAAACATAGGTTTGACAAAGGGTTACAATCCACAACATATTAAAAATAGTTGAGTGTCCCAGTGTCTGACACTTGATTTTGGCTCATGTCATGATCTTGCAGTCATGGGATCAAGCCCCACGTTGGGCTCTGTGCTGGGTGTGGAGCCTGCTTGGGATTCATTCTCTCTCTCTCTGCCTCTCCCTCTCTCAAAAACAGAATTAAAAAAAATAAAGTAGGAAAAAACTCTTAATATATGTATTTCCATTGAGAGAAGAGCAAAGTCAATGAACAAGTAGGCAAGGATGATAAAGTAAGTAGCACCAGAAATCCATTTTTCTATAAAAACAACAAAAACGCTCAAAAATTATCAAAATTAACATTTCAGAACTCTGGAAATTAACCAATGGCTTGCAACAGTCTTGAAAGTAGTCAATAAAAATGGCAGAATTGGTATACTATATGGCTTAATATACTATATTAACTTGCCCCATTGCTAGCCCCCTCTAACCAGCTCTGCAGAAAATATGAAAAAGAGCAATCTCATAATCACAGTAGAAACTAGAAGCCTAGCAGCCACTAGAAGGGGCAAAATGGCATTAGTATTCCTCAAAAGCAACATTCTTAGAGAACTGCAATTATTCGATTTGTCTGGCAAATCCCAGAAACGATCAATGCAGGGATTATTTTTATTTGATCTGACTCAGAACTTTCCCAGTGTGAACAACCATTCCCCAAAGGTGTTTGTTAAAAATAATCAGTGCAATGTTTTTTTCCAAAATGGAAAGTATGAGAACAATGTTTCACTAAATGAAGGATGGCAATAAAGAAATTGAAATTAAAAAATAGAAAGTCTGTAGAGTTGAAAAATAAAACAGAAATGTAAAATTCATGAGTGGCACACAACAGATTTCAGCTGGCATAAAGAATAATTTGAGGGGCGCCTGGGTGGCTCAGTCGGTTAAGCGTCTGACTTCAGCTCAGGTCACGATCTCACGGTCGCGAGTTCGAGCCCCGCGTCGGGCTCTGGGCTGACGGCTCAGAGCCTGGGAGCCTGCTTCTGATTCTGTGCCTCCTTCTCTCTCTGCCCCTCCCCCGTTCATGCTCTGTCTCTCTCTGTCTCAAAAATAAATAAACGTTAAAAAAAAAATTAAAAAAAAAAGATTAAAAAAAAAAAGAATAATTTGAGTCTGAAGATAAGCCATTGATATTACCCAGTTTGAGAAAGAGAATTAAAAAAAGAATAAATGCCTCAGAGATCTGAAGGACAGAATCAAAGTATGAACATAAGCGCAATGGGAGTACCAGATTAAGACAGAAAGAGGTAGAAATATATGAACATTTTTTTTTTTTTTTTGCTAGCAGATCAGACCTATAAGAAATACTTCACTGTGAAGGAATCCTTCACTGTGAAAGGAAAAGACACTTGACAGTAACATGAGTTCACACAACAAAATAAAGTACACTGATAAAAATAACTACATAAGTATATTTCACATAGAGCACAATGCATTTTTGTTTGTAACTTTTTGCATAAACCAATAATTGTAAAATTATGTCGACAGTGTTGAAATGTGTAAAGATGTAATTTGGATGACAATAAATCACAAACAATGGCTTTGAAAGCAGTTATGTTGGTAAAACAATCGTATACTCTTGAAATTAAGTACATAGTAATGTGAATTAGATTATTTTAAATGAAATGTTAATAGTCATCTCGTGAAGCACTAAGAATAATTCAAACAAAATATAGTTTTGTTTTTTAAAAATTTTAACGTTTATTCATTTTTTTTGATAGAGAGAGACAGAGTGTGAGTGGGGGAGGAGCAGAGAGAGAGAGGGAGACACAGAATCTGAAACAGGCTCCAGGCTCTGAGCTGTCAGCACAGAGCCTGATGCGGGGCTCAAACTCACGGACCATAGATCATGACCTGAGCTGAAGTTGGAGGCTTAACCGACTGAGCCATGCAGGTGCCCCTCAAACAAAGTATAGTTAAAGAATCATTGAGGAGATTGAAATAGTCCAGTGGAAAATATCTTTTGGGCACAAAGTAAGTCAGTAATGGAAGAATGGAGCCAAAAAAAATTAGACATATGATAAATAGCATGATGTCAAACACAAATCTTAGCTCATCCATAATTGTATCAAATGCAAAGGGCTTAAAACTTTAGCTAGAAAGCATAGATTAACAGAGTAGAATTTTTAAAATATGACCAGTTTTTCGCTGTCTCTGAAAGACACACTTCAGATTTAAAGCACAAATAGGCTAAAAGGAAAATAATGGAAACATATATGCCATTCAAATAGTAAACAATGAAAAATGGAATGGATATATTGGTATAAGGTAACATATATTTTAAAAGAAAAAACTGTTACTAGAGACAAAAAGGATTTTTTGTTATAATAAAGTCAGAAGCCTTTTAGAAAAGCATAATAATGATCAACAAATATGTAGCTAAAAAGAACCCCAACACACGTGATGTAAAAACAAAATAGTTGAAAGGAAAAATAGATAAGTCAACAAAAATTGTTGCAGACTAATGACCTACTTTGAATAATGAATGGAACAACTGAGCACAAGATCATAAAATAGCCTAAGACTTAACACTGTAAACTAACTATACCTAACACATCTATAGAACACTCCAACAAATGACATCACAAAATAGTTTTTTCTGAAATGAATCTGGAATATTTTCTAGAAAAAACATTTGATAGTTCATGAAATAAGCCTTAGTAAATTAGACTTCATCAAAGGAAATATTTTTACTTTAAAAAACACAATTATGAAGAGATATGCAGATAATGGGAGAAAACATTTTATATCATTTATCTGATATGAGATATGTATCTAGACTATATAAGGAATTCTTTTTTTTTTTTTTAATATTTATTTCTGAGGGAGAGAGTGAGAGGAAGAGAGCGAACAGGGAGGTATAAGGAGATGGAGACAGAGAAGCCCAAGCCGGCCCTGCTCTGTCAGCACAGACCCCGATGAGGGGCTCAAATTCACAAACGGTAAGATCGTGACCTGAGCCAACTTCAAGAGTTGGACTCTTAATAGACTGAGACTTCCAGGCGCTCCTGTAAAGAATTTTTAGGGGCACTTGGGTGGCTCAGTCAGTTGAGCATTTGACTTTGGCCCAGGTCATGATCTAGCAGTTCATGAGTTTGAGCCCCATATGGGCCTTGTTGCTGTCAGTGCACAGCCTACTTTGGATCCTCTGTCCCTCTCTACCCTTCCCCAAATTATGTGCATGCACAAGCACACACATTCCTCTCGCTCTCTTTCAAAAGTAAACATTAAAAAAATTCTTAAAACTCAACAATTAAAAGACAAAAAAGGTAATTTACAAATGGGCAAAAGTATTTAATAGATATTTATCAAAAAAAAAAGATTAAGAACCTCAGGGATATCTGTAGATATTTCTTTACGGTTCTTAAATATATTCCCCTACATCTCAGAGCCAGCAATGGCATATCAAATTATCTCAAGTGGAATAAATCTGATTACCGTATTTGCAACGTTTCTCTTTCTCATCTTCTGTGGCATCTCTCTCACCCTACCCAGAGAAAATTTTCTATTTTTAAAAGTTTTGTGATATTGGACTCTACCTCCCAACCCCCATATAATCTGATATATCTCTCCATTGTAAGCCTATAATTTTAATAACATTGGCAAAATTCCCTTTGCCATGTGAGGTAACATATTTGTAGATTAGGATAAGGATATCTCTGGAAGGACTTGCTATTTACTACATATAGCACACTACCATCACTGTGGGTTCCAAGAGGTTAACCAAAGAACTGACCTCCCACTTCACCCTGCACCTTGATCCACAGAATCGGGCAGTGGAACTCTGGACTACCCGACTTGGTAGTTTTGGTGGAGTCCAGCAAAGAATGTATCACCTATCCCTGGCTCATGGAAATAAGTATGTTCTGATTCTTTCACTGAGGTAGCATTGGTAGGTCTGAGAGAGAAGCTGGAATACCATTTCCTGTCTTAGGGAGACAGATAGCGCTCCCAGTTTCTCAGCCAGGGTAGTTTCAGTGAGATTTGGTGGTAAGAGAAGCCTCTATTCCCACCTGGCAGTAAGGAAACTTAACAGGGCACCACAAGGAGCTAGTAACCACTCTGAATTATACTTTTCCACATCACTACCTAATGTCAGGAAGATTAAACAAAGCAGGGAGAGTCTAAGCTAATTAGCATCTTACTACACGCACTTGGGACCCATAGGGCCCAGTGAGTAGGGGAGCCTCAACACCCACAGGGTAGCAGTGACACTGAATGAGGCAGTGTGAGCTGGGACTACTGGGCACTTCGGTATCTCCATTTTAGAATGGTAAGGCCCAGTGGGGAGCTGAGCCTCCACCATGGGCCTTCAATGAAGAAGATAGAATAAGGTGGTACAAGGAAGGACTGATTGGCACTTAGCTTCTTCCTTTCTAAGTCTCAGCGCAAACCATGAGGAGCTAAGCTTATACCCCTATCACGCAGAGAGAAGGTAGTATGTATCAGTCCTATGGTTCCCCTTTCTCTCAAGTTTGTGAGGTTAGCAGAGAAGTAAGCATACTCTCCCACTTGGAGGTAGCAAGATGGTATGAATCAGTGCTCAGTTTTTTTTCCAGGATAGTGTTGGTGGGGTCCAGTGGGAAGTTGAACATGAACACCCAAGCAGCCTTAGTACTACAACTTAACAGCATTACCAGCTTCAAGAGAAAAAAAAAAGATCCACAGTTTTATATAGAATATCAAAATATCCTGAATATAATTGAAAATCACTATTCATACCAAGACCCAGAAAAATCACCAGTGGAATGAAAAACAAAACAAAACAAAACAAAACAAAACAAAACAAAAATCAACTTGGAAGTGAGTTAAATGTAGCAATTATCTATTCTATACCTGGCTAAAGTATATTTTGGGAATTAAAGGGAAAAAAGACATTCTGAGACAAGAAAAACTAAGAGAATGTATTGCTAGTAAATATAATCTTAAGAGTAGCTGAAGTAAGTTCTCGAAACAGAAAGATGTTATAGAAAAGGGCTCATGGGGTGCCTGGATGGCTCACTCTGTTAAGTGTCAGACTCATGGTTTTGGCTCAGGTCATGCTCTCATGGTTCCTGAGATTTAGCCCCCAAGGTGATCTCTGTTCTGACAGCATGGAGACGGCTTGGGATTCTCTCTCTACTCTCTCTTTGCCTCTCCCCTTGCTCTCATGCTCTCTCCCTCTCTCTCTCAAAATAAATAAATAAAACTTAAAATAAAGCCTTGAAACTTTATAAAGGCATTAAAGAAACTTCTGGACAAGAAGGAATAGACCAATTTCTTCCTCCTCTTCCCTACTAAGTAAACCATAAACTGTTAAAATAATGTGAGAGACAACCAAAGGAGAACCTAAGGTATGGGGAAGGAGAACTGGTGTGAGATGGCACTACTGGAAGAAAATCAAAGCAGTAGGGAATCTTAAGTTCCCTTTCTCCCCAACAGAAAAGGTGAGCCAGAACTGGGATTTTCCATCTCCAAGTTAGTAGCAGAAGGAAGCCAGGTAGGCTTATTTCCCTTCAAATCAAACATGGTTCTTTCTCACAGTAAGTCTGACATCCCTGGCAAGGGGGATCAATCACAAACTCCACTTAAAAAAGTCAGCAGGGGAACAATTATCCTTCCCTTCCAGGTCTGAAACACCTCCTGTCTATGCTGAGACATGGGAGTAGCTGGGGAAGGTACAATGGGGATCCTGACCTAATAAACACCTAGTCTAGAATGGACTTTACATCTCCCTCAAATGATTAAGGATACTGCCATAACAAGCACCCATAAGGGAAGCATCTTCATCTTTATATTTAATAGGTGAGAAAAATACATGATACAAGTAAGATTTCTACACTGTACATGAGGTAAATTTTTACTTTATTTTTTGAGGTACAATTTAATGTACCATAAGTTATACCTGTATGCTCTAATAGTTAATGCAACCACTAGAAAATGTTGCAAAGCAATATATTAATATGAAAATAACAACATAAAAGTTTAAATACATCAAGGTAGAATTTTAAATAAAAATTTAAGTTCTTCACAGGAAGATAGAAAAAATAAAAATAAAAAAAGAAGCAGGGGAATTAGAAGTAGAGCAAACAGAAAGAATAATAAAACGGCAGACTTATGTACCAACATATTAATTAGTACTTTCAATATAATCATTTAAATACACTAGATAAAAGACAGAGGTTAAGTGGGAAAAAATCTTCCAAGTATATGCTTCTTATCAGGAAATTAATTCAAATCCAACAATACAGACAGATTAACCATAAAAGAGAAGAAAATGATATACCATAGCTACATTAATTTTAAATATAAGCAAGAATGATCATGTAAATATCTGATTAAATAGATTGTAGAACAAAGAAAATTACAAGAGACAAAGAGGCAATTTGTAATTATAAAATGAAAAATCCACCCTAACGATGTAAAAACGCTAGATGTATAAAAGAACCAAAGAACAGAGCTAAAAAAAAAAAAACATTAAGGAAAAAATAGTAGAGCTAAAAGAAGAATAGACAAATCCACCATTCTAGTTGGGGACATCAACACTCCTCTCTCAGCACATTTGATAGAACTGCTAGGCAGAGCATCAGCAGGAATGTAGAAGAACTGAATCATACTGTCAACAGAATTGAATTGCCATTTATAAAACACTCCACAATAAAAACATAAAAATTTCAACAATGATAGAGTATCCACTTTTCAAACACTCATGGAACGTTGATCAACTATATACTGGGACCTAAAACAAACCTTAACAGAATTAAAGAGTTGAAATCATGCAGAGTTTTTATTTTCTGACTAAAATAGAATCAAACTATAAATAAAAACAGAAGGAAAATCTTTGAAACTCTGGAGATTAACAACATACTTCTATATAATGGGGGGGAGGGAGACAAAGAGGAAATGGAGCTGCAGGAAGATGGAAATAAAAAATTTAAAAAATATTGTACGACCTAAGGTAGGGCTGAAAGGGTAATGTATAGCACTAAAGGCTTATACTAGAAAAGGGTGAATATCTTAAATCAATAATTTTCTACCTTAAGAAATGAGAATAAGGAGAACAAAATAAACCCAAAGCAAATGGAAGGAAGAAATAATAAACATCAGAACAGAGGGATGCATGGGTGGTTCTGTTGGTTAAGCATCTGACTTTGGCTCAGGTCACTATCTTGTGGTTTACAAGTTTAAGCTCCATATCAGGTTCACTGATGTCAGCACAGACCCTGATTTTGATCCTCTGTCCCCTCTCTCTGTCCCTCCTCCACTTACATTCTTTCTCTCAAAAATAAATAAACATTTAATTAAAAAACAAACAAACAAAAGAGCAACACCAGAACAGAACTCAATGAAATTG
Organism: Neofelis nebulosa; assembly: GCF_028018385.1. Lineage (NCBI taxonomy): Eukaryota > Metazoa > Chordata > Mammalia > Carnivora > Felidae > Neofelis > Neofelis nebulosa. Next base: position 138,393,217 of record NC_080786.1, read on the forward strand.
AAAACAGAAACCCAATATAAAAAATTAATGCAAGGCAATCAATAAGGCAAAAATCTGGAATGGTTACCAACAGCTTTTTGCTGCATTGTTGATAGCCTTTATTCCATCCCCGCCAAAAATGACACATTCTTTTTGAGACAGAGAGCTCGTTACTTGTAATGGGCAAATAAAACAGCACTGTCCGTATTTGTGTGAATGGATACAGGAAACTGAAGTGTAATTCTCCATAGACAAAACAATAGAAGTAGCAGAAAGGAGCTTTTGATGACTAAAGGTGCCAAGTAGGGCTGCCGGGTTTTTATTGTTCACCCTTACCACAAGAGTTCAATGAACAACAAAAATTCTTAATACCTTGATCTGCAGAGGTTAACTGTCTGTCTCTCAGGCCATCATGTGCATACATCGGTTCACATTATTATTTTATGGGATTATCGAATGGCAAATGCGTTGGCACTTGGAAGGGAAATAAGCCAAGTCCACTATTTAGCGATAATATTCTTAAACTTAGATTCACAATTAATCACAAAACAGTTAAAATCATTGTCCTTTTCACTTGTTTTAGTATCATAATTTTTCCAATGTTTTATTTTAAGGTATTTCTTCATTTAGTAATGTAAGTGAACTTCTCAGTCCAGCAGTTAGAAAGGAATTATTTATGACATTTATTAGCAATGTAGAACAAATAAATTTTATTAGATGCATGTTGTTGGTAATTAAATAAAACAGAAATTGCAAACTGTGTAATTTTATGTACCTAATGCATTTTTTCTCAATTTGTGTTTCATTTTGAAAATAGGGATAAAAGAGAGTGGACATAATTAACCATATATGGGATATTAATGTGTGCTTGTAATAAGGATAACAGCTTTTATAGAGTGGGATGATTACTTTTATAACCCAATTAAAATTTAAGAGTTACTGTTCCTTCATTACATAGATTGGATTTTCTTTAATCCAGAAGTTTCATATATTTTGCTTCAGAGTGTATGTATGTGAAGGGCACATTTGGAAAATGGAGGCATAATACTAGTGATTTAATTTCTATGTGATCAGATGAAAGTTAACATTGTCTTTCCCATTTTTTAACCTTGTGAAAATTTATTTCCTTGCTCATTATTTGCTTCTTAATAGAAAAGAAAAAAAATAATATCTCCATGGCTGAAGGCCATGTCTACATAACAGCAGGTTTATTCAGACACACTGAATGAACTAAAAGTCTGTCAAAATTAGTTTTATTTATTTAGCACGATTTTGCAACTTGGTAAAGAATTCAGAAACTATGTTTTGGGCTATGAATATCAAAGTAACTGAACCTGTCTCTCTTCATGTGCATTGACTGTTAGCTACTAACCAGTCTCGTCTCTTGCAAAATTTTTAAAAAAATTATTTTATATGTTTCTTGTTATTTTGGCTCATGTTAGAAATTAAAGTAACTAAACTACATTCATTATTTTATTTAAAAAGCTTAATAGGGATTAATATTTCAGGCAAAACACAGTTATAATGTTCACTTGGAAAAACAATGTCAAAAACTTGGTAGAGAGAGATTTATGAAGGATAACAGGACCTAGATTCTGGAGGATATGTAGTTGTATCACTATGTGTTATATCACTAATAATTATAGCTGTGATATTATATGGCTATGAAACATCCACATGTACACACATAAACATAGGCATCAAACCTACATAGTTGTGAAAGAAAATAGGTCATATTTAATTCAGTTGGAAGAGGGTAGTCTTCAACTTGGAGACACATAAAACTAAATAGTCTGGCACTCTTACACTTGTATAAAGCTATATTTTAAATGTCTAATTTTTAGGGGTGCTTGGGTGGCTCAGCTGGTTAAGCGTCTGACTTCGGCTCAGGTCATGATCTCATGGTTTGTGAGTTTGAGCCCCACATCAGGCTCTGTGCTGACAGCTCAGAGCCTGGAGCCTGCTCTGGATTCTGTGTCTCCCTCTCTCTCTGCCCCTCCCATGCTCATGCTCTGTCTCTCTCTGTCTCTCAAAAATAAATAAACATTTAAAAAAATTTAAATGTCTAATATTTAAAGATGTCAGTAACATGACAAAAATGGAATCTTAATTGGATGAGAACATATTGCAAAACTTGCCACAATTCTTATTTTTTAATGTTTTTATTTATTTTAGAGAGAGACAGAGAGAGAGAGAGAGAGAGAGAGAGAGAGAATGAGCAGGGAAAGGGCAGAGGGAAAGGGCAGAGGGAAAGGGAGACACAGAATCTAAAGCAGCCTCCAGGTTCTGAGGTGTCAGCACAGAGCCCGATGCGGGGCCCAAACCCATGAACCAGTAGACCAAGACCTGAGCCAAACTCAGAAGCTTAACCAACTGAGCCACCCAGCTGCCGTGCAAAAATGGCCACAATTCTTCATTCTTCCCTTTATCCTAAGCATTTGCAAAGCTGCTTTAAGCTCCTCCTACCAGGAGTTTATTTCAATTTATTTCACTATCGCTGTATGTAAGTTGCCTTGTGTCCTACTTTGGTCAATGGAATTCAACGTTCTTCCAGTCGTGCTTGGAACTGCACCAGTACCCACAGCTGGCGGTTTGAAGACAACGTGTGGACGAGAACTAACATGGCTCAGCCGATCTTCAGAGGTCGAGTCTCTTAGCTGAGCCACAGCTGGCACACAGGAGTTCTGCTGAAATCTGAAAGGACAACTGGCTTGTTTAACCTTTATTGCTGACTGGCACAATCATGAACTAAAATAATGGTGTTTTGTTTTAAGCTACCAAATTAGAAGTGAACTGTTACACAGCAATAGCTATGTGATAAAGCTTACATTTTAGATAAAGCTTACATTTTAACACACTACTTTAAATATGACTTTAACAGAAGCTTTCTAACATGCAATCTAAAATATAAAACAGATACAAAATATTTGAAAAAAATGCTAAAATACAAACCATATCATATTTTATTTCAGACAATGCAAATGTTTGGAGTGCCTGGGTGGGTCAAGTTGGTTAAATGCCTGATCTCAGGATCATACAGTTCATGGGTTCAAGCCCCACATCGGGCTCTGCGTTGACCATGCAGAGACTGTTTGGGATTCTCTCTCTTTTCCTCTCTCTTTCTGTCCCTCCTCTGCTCGCTCTCTCTCTCTCTCTCTCTCTCTCTCAAAAATACATAAACATAAAAAAAAAAGAAAATACAGATGTTTTTTGACTAAAAGCATTTAAAATAATTTGAATTCATTCTTCAGATATGGAAACCTTCTGGATTAGACTTATCTTCTCTCTCTAATATTTCCTCTTCATATATTTAATATTCAGAATGATATCCTAAACTGTATTTTTAAGTTTTTTTTAATTTAGTTTTGGAAACTTTACTTTAATTATCAAATATTTGATTTTATTGTATTTCTGTTTCCTATTTGTCCATGCAAAACTTCCTTGACTCTCTATGATAACACTTATTTCCCCCATTTGTGTTCTCACTATATTTTTCATTTATGCTATTAGATTTACTCATCTGTCATTTTTCATCTGTCCATGTTAAAAATTAATTACTGATATGAGAGTTTAAGATTATAATAAATTGATTTGTTATAATGTGAGTGATGGATATAAGTTAAATTAAATCTACATTAAAGAGATAAATAATCGGGGCGCCTGTGTGGCTCAGTCGGTTGAGCGGCCGACTTCGGCTCAGGTCACGATCTTGCAGTCCGTGAGTTCGAGCCCCACGTCGGGCTCTGTGCTGACAGCTTAGAGCCTGGAGCCTGTTTCGGATTCTGTGTCTCCCTCTCTCTGACCCTCCCCCGTTCATGCTCTGTCTCTCTCTGTCTCAAAAATAAATAAAGGTTAAAAAAAAAAGAGATAAATAATCGACACTGGTGGATCTTAATGAGAAATCCACACTCCTGTGTGTTTATTTAGTTGTAGAACTCCAATCCCTAGAATTGAGAATTCACATTTTAGAGTTGGCTATAAAATGATCAGTATATCTTGCTCTAAATTTTCACTGGAGGATGCATTAATTGCCAATAATAACAATTTAGTTTTGCCTTGGAAATGCCTATTAGGTTTCAGTTCTCATATCAATCAACTCGGCTTTTTCAAACTTTCTTTTCAGAATTGTTTATTTCAATCAGGTACATGCTTTTGCTTATGTGCAACTTTGTAGGCACACTACCAGAAACAAGAAGTTAAGAATGTACATTTTCATTTATACTAGCCTTACTCTTATAAATACTGCTATAAATCACAGGAAAAACTTTTCTCTGACATAACAAACTAGCTTTCCAGAGAAGGCCGATTATTGGCAGTAGACGAAAGAACAATTCATTTAACAGATTTTTTTTATCATCCTAAATATTCACCTAGAGATATGTATTACTTACTCGTAAATATTAGAATCCTCAATACAAAATGTGTCCTCAGCAACTACATATGATTGCACCCCAAATACCAAAACATATGCTTTTTATCATCATGGTTGTTATTTTCTGATTTAGGTTTAACTTTCTCTAGAGGCTATTAAAGAATACATTTTTTGCTGACATTTTATCACAGCAATAAAATGAGATGGGGATCCATGCTCAAAAGGCCACTAAAATCAGTCAGGATGTTTACTGCAGAAAACAATTGCTTGCCAAACACTCTGAAAAAATTCAGTCAAGTGTGACCAGATTTATGGCTAAATGTATTGTCACACAAAGCTTTCAACTGTAACTTATTTTACAATATTGTAACTATATATCTATGAAAGACAGCATCACTTAGTTCCATTATTTTAATGGCATACTTACCTTAACATGTGAGAAATTATCCATGAGACGTCAGGAGAAATTGAATTTATTTTTAAATTTTCGCTTATCAAATCACGCAGAAATCTACACATATAAGTCAATTTTCTTGATTATATTCTTTCAGTTTATGCTAACCTATGTTTTCATTGGTAAGAGTCATTGTACCTGCCAACGTTAGTGCAGATTCTGATACGACCGCTTTTACAAGTTCCAGGAAATGATTGGCAATGCTTTTAATCCTATATAATTGAATCCATCCACAGGAGGGAAAAAGAAAAATATCATTCAGAAAGTGTCTTGGTAAGTGTAGCACTTCGTGAACAGAGCTGAAATACTTCTGTAGCAAGTGCATTGTGTAATTTTGGGCGAGCTTTTTTAAATATGTTTTCTCCTAGGAATTTTAGATTTTTCTCTTTAATCCATTTTCAATTAATTTTTTGAGTACTATAAATCAGGGGTTCAATTTCAATTTCCCTCTCTTGCATTTGAATATACAGTTTTCGAAATAGCATTTGTTGAAGAGACTATCTATTCTCGATTGAATATTGTTGACAATTTTGTCAAATGTTAGTTGACAATATATGTAGAGGTTTATTTCTGGGCTGTCAATTCTATTCTATTGGTCCATGTGTCTTTTTATGCCACTACCATACTGTATTGATAACTATAGCTTTGTAATATAGTTTGAAATTAGGAAGTGTGATACCTCCAGCTTTGTTTTTCTATCTCAATATTGCTTTGGCTATTCAGGGTCTTTTATGGTTCTCTAGGAATTTTAGGATTGTTTTTCTATTTCTGTGAAAAATGCTACTGAATCTTGATAAGCATGGCATTGAATGTATAGACGGCTTTGGATGGTATGGGCATTTTAACAATATTAATTCTTCTGATCCACGGACACTGGATTTCTTTCCATTTATTTGTATCTTTTCCAGTTTCTTAAAAGAAAATGTCCTATTGGGGCGCCTAGGTGGCTCAGTCAGTTAAGCGTCCGACTTCAGCTCAGGTCACGATCTCGTGGTCCGTGAGTTCGAGCCCCACGTCGGGCTCTGGGCTGATGGCTCAGAGCCTGGAGCCTGCTTCCGATTCTTTGTCTCCCTTTCTCTCTGCCCCTCCCCCGTTCATGCTCTGTCTCTCTCTGTCTCAAAAATAAATAAACATTAAAAAGAAAAAGAAAATGTCCTATAGATTTCAGTGTACAGATTTTTCACCTCCTTGGTTAAATTTATTTCTAAGGCCTTTGTTGTTTTTGATGCTGTTGTGAATGGTAGTATATTAAAAATTGATGTATTTAAAATGCTAAATTTTCCACTTCATGAACAACTTATGTCTCTAAATTGAATAGATTTCTTTAAATAATCTCAGAATGTTTAATATGTTTATTGTAGAAGTCTTGCATATCTTTCATTAGATTTATTCTTAAGTATTTAGTGTTTTGATGCCTTTATAAATGGTTTCAATGAGTTTAAAAATCTATTTCTCCACCTCTAGTATTACAGAGATTAATAATTTTTTTATTGGATTTGTATCCAAACAACTTTGTAAATACACTTAACTCTTATTTAACCTGCAGGTGCTTTTGATATATATATATATATATATATATATATATATATATATATATTATGTGATGATTACCACAATTTTGTCTCCATTCCCAAATCTTACCACTTTACTTTGTTTGTCTTATTTCACTAAGAATATTGATAAAAGTTGTTGGATAGAATTAATGTTTAATTAATTAATGTTTAATTAATTTAATTAATAGAATTAATGTTTAATCAATAGAAAAGTATTGATTTTTCTAAATGTTTAGATCCTCATAGTTGTCCTATTTATTCTACTGATACAGTAAAATGCATTTTATGAATGCCAAATATTAAATTTCTAGTGTAAATTGATGTATCTGTTTATATGTAAGTAAAATGGATTGACTTGTTTATAATATGTTGTTGCCTTTATTCTTTTATTTACTTATTTATTTTATTTTATCTATTTATTTTGAGAGGGAGAGAGAGAGAGAGAAAACACAAGTTGTGTAGGGGCAGAGAGAGAGGGAAAGAGAGTTTCAAGAAGGCTCCTTGCTGACAGGGCAGAACCCGAGGCAGGGCTCAAACCCAGGAACCGTGAGATCATGACATGAGCCATCCAAGTGATCAAGAGTCAAATGCTTAACTGACTAAACCACCTTGTTACCTATATTCTTGAGAGATGTCAGTTTATAATATTGTTTTTTGCGATATCTTTGTCCGAATTTTGTGTCAAGGTTATCCTGGGGCAATGGAACAAGTGGGTTTGGTGTTATGTCAGATTCTTGAGCACTGGAGCCAATAGATTTTGGGCAGGGGGGATTCTCTCAGAGAGACCAGAGTACTTATTTAGGCAAGAATGTGATCTTGGCTGAACAAACTTCAGTCTGATACCATAGGGAAGTTTTGGAGTATACACTGCACCACGAAGGAAAACACTGTACTAATTTTATGGACAAGGCACCAGCTGAAAATTTCATTAGCCAACAGTGCCTGAAATTGAGGAATGGCTATGCCATTTGGCAAAGGACACTCTGGATGATTGTACCCAACAAAGTCTAACTCCTTGGACCATGCAGATTCAATTGCTTCTTCCAACTTTTTACTCTTCTAGGCTAAGCCTCACTAAAATTCCATTTAATTATAACTTTTGGGAAAATTAACAGAGGAGGGTTAATGGGAGAAACCTTAGGTCCTGTTGCTGCAGTTGGTTGTGGGGCCATAACTGATCATCATACACACCATTTTCTACTCTCCAGTGCAGTTTCATTTCCCATTTATTTAACATTTCTCACGGTTGAAATTGACTTGCCATCTTGGTTGACTTAAAACATCATATCTGATAGCCTGTTTATCATATTCTCATTGGACTTTTATTTTTACTTATTCATTTACAAATAATGTCAGGCATGGGAAAAAACAAGCATTGCTTTAATGAGCTGCAGTATATTCCTCTCTGCTCCCTTTGCATAAAAGCTGACCATAGTGATTAGAGCCAATTATTCTCTCTCTGCTGGTCTAGAAGCAGGCGTCGCCCCAAATGGTCAGGTAGCAGATGTAGCTTTAAGTTTACCTGGTGTGATTTATTTTTTTTTAATGTTTTATTTATTTTTAGAGAGATAGAGCATGAGTGGGTAGTGGCAGAGAGAGAGAGAGAGAGAGAGAGAGAGAGGGAGAGAGACAGGATCCGAAGCAGGCTCCAGGCCCCAAGCCGTCAGCCCGATGCAAGGCTCAAACTCACGAGCCATGAGATCATGACCTGAGCCGAAGTCAGATGCTTAACCAACTGAGTCACCCAGCCACCCCTATGTGGTGTAATTTCTTATCTTGCTATTCATTGTTTTGATCTTATTTAAATGTACTAATCAGATTTGTTTTCAATTTCATGCCCAATGACTTAGTTTTCTGGGTCACCTGTGGATCAGTTTCATTTGTGAGGTTTTCTTCCTGGTATTTAGTCTTTCAATTTTGGTCTTATGTTAACACTAGGCAGATTTTATTGCATATTACACCGTGTATATGAAAAATTCGAACAGTTCTAGATAGTTTTATTTTCCTTCAGGGAAGAATTGCTCTTTGCCAAAAGTTAGATTAAGGGCGTATTACTGGGTCTCAATAAACAACTTCAAGTTTTTGAGCCTGTGTTGTAAGGTTGGTCTTTATCTGGTTCACATTTTGTTTTAGGGCATAGCTCTTTAGAAGCTTCAACTGAACGTATGGGGTGTTTATTGCTACCCTTTCTCCTCACTCATCTTGAAATCCAATTTTGTCTCCCCAGCAACATAAGACTATTGAAAGGTCTTAGCTTTTAGTCACTTAACAATTTATTTCTGATTGATTTCTTGGCCTCTTGCCCCTATGCTTTTTAGGATTTACCAGTGACCTATAGCATTAAAGCACTCAGAATTCTGGGATCGCTTCTCTGGGTCATTTTTCTCCAAGATTTCTGTTTCTCACATCTTGAATGCCTTCTTACTTCTAGAAACAAAAATTTGCCTCCCACATAACAATATCTCAAACTCAAAGCTTCTGCTTTCTGCCAGGCCTTTATGCCTTACTCTGAGATTTAGAGAAAAAAATACCCAACATAAAAAGTAGTATAATTCTGGCCCCCTGCGATTTGTCTATTTCCTCTTCACAATCTCGTTGCTTCAAGTTTCAGTTACTTGTGCTCTCTGATAGTGTGTACCAGATGTTTTTGGCACTTCTTCAATTTTATGGATGTGCTTTTCTGATTTATGCTACTCAATGGTAATCAGTTGTGGAATACCACTTTTTATGATTTCAATGCAATGAAATCCTTTGAGACTCTTTTTTAGTGGGCCAACATAGGATGTGTGTGTGTGTGTGGGGGGTATAACTATTGGGAAAAAAATATCGTGTTCTTTGAAAAGAAAAGACTATTCTACAATTACTACATACTCGTTTTCACAAAATTAAATCCTTAGTCCTACTCACATATTAAACAAGTGGAATTAGATTTAATTTCTTTAGCCATTATTTCATCACTGCCTATAACTTTAGAGTGTATAACTGCATAATTGGAGGTTTCGTGTTAACAGCAATTCCTAGGTTATGATAATATTAAAAATTCTTTTTTTTTTTTAGAAACAGGAAATAATCACTAAGTAAAATCTTTGTAATAGATTGCTTTATGGGAAAAAAATTGTGTCCCCTTCCAAAAGATGATGAAGTCCTGACACTTAGTGCCTGTTAATATGACCTTATTTGGAAATAAGGATTTTGCAAGTGATCAAGTTCAGATGAGGTGATTAGGCTCTTACCCAATTTGGTGTCCTTATAAGGACAAGAAATATGCAGAGACAGACACATGGGTAGATGGTGCAAATACACAGAGAGCATACTATCTACAAAGCACTGAATGCCTAAAGCTACCAGGAATTAGAATAGGAGCATAGAACAGATTCTCCCTTGCACCCTTCAGAAGGAACTACTGACCCTAGCAACATCTTGATGCTGTGTTCTAGACTATGGTACTGGATTGCATAATCCACCTAGTTTGTGGGACTTTGTTCAAGTAGCCCCAGAGAACTAATACAATAGATGAACCACCTGGAAGGTATAATTTCTAAACCTAGAACCTAGAACTGTAGAACCTAGAACCCAGGTTCTATGCAAAGACTATGAATCCAAATCTCCCTTTACTCATTCACTCCAGGATTCAAATAGAAGAAGCCATTAATTGGTCTTTGTATCAGCCTCTAAAGACAAGGCTTTTAGTTTGGGATGAAATACTGGAGTTTTGAATCCATTTTTTTTTAAATGGAAATAATTATAGGGATGTTAATAGACTATAGTTAATAATTTTTAAAACTTAACAGGATTTGAAGCAGCTTATATCAACAGGTAAATCAGAGTAAGAATATAAATATATTTAATTATAGTTGAAAATAGGTTAAGTAAGCCAGCCTTCCCTCTTCCACCTCCTAGCACTCCCATGCACAAAAGGAGATATTCTGAGCTAGTTAAAAATGTTTCAATATAGGGGGCCAATATTCGCCTACTGTAGGTGAGGATAATGATTAAATGATATTAAGTTTCAAAGGTCATACAGATTTTGCTAGAGATATTCACCTCAAATCCAGTACTTGATAGCTCAAATAATATAATAATTTTTAGCTTCCAAGAAAGTCAGGCTGACCATCCAATTTTGCAAACCATCATATTATCAATTTCTTCTGTATTGAATTATGTTCCTAGTTATGCATACGTAGTTTCTATGGTCCTTGACATTAGGAATTGAACTCTAACTGCTATAAATATATAATGTGAAACAAATGTCTTTCATTATCCAATTATACTTGAATATATAATGAATATTTCAAGTACCAGAGATTTTAATAACTAATTAAATATATCTCTCCATTAGGAAAAGCTACTATAACCATTCATTATGGTTGAACATTTGAACATTTCTAAGTGATCAAGAAGTTTTAGCCAGAGGAGAAGGAATTAAAGAATTTTCTAAGAAAAGGTAACAGCAATGTTATGCCCCAGATTCTGGGAAAAGTTTAGAATTTAAGAGAAATTTAGGCAGGCAAGAATGGAAAAATTTGGGAGCGAGATGGAAAATCACATAATATGAAGCTTAAAGAATTACAGAGGACATATAACACATACAGCCATGCATAGTGATGACCATATGGAGAGACATAGGAGTACTCTACATTATGGATAAAAAAAGATAGATCAGAATTTACTTAATTAAAGCAAATTACAGGATACTTATAGGTCTCTAATTTTCAATTATTAAAAGTAGCTGATCTTTTATAGTCTTGTCCAATTTATTGAAAGTTGAAAAAGTAAAAAAGATATGCTGGAGAAATAATATTCTAATTTCTTATTAAATTATGTTCCCTGTTTGTCTGAGTAGTTTGGGACCCTTGATATTTTAAATACTTTTCTATATGAATCTCCAGAATTATGTATATGCAGTTTCTACAGCATATACATATATATTAGAAGGTGGATTTTCATATCTAATGACACGTATAGTTACATTTCTCTTTAGAAAATGGAGCCCAGTGCGGGGTTCCATCTCAAGAATGGTGAAATCATAACCTGAGCGGAAATCAGGAGTCAGACCTTAACTAACTGAGCCACCCAGGCACCCCAATAGGAGCAACTTTGTTTCTAAAACCTCTTTTATCATGTTATTTTTAAAGTGCCTATAGCCTATGAAGTTGTTTTTGTTTTTCCTCTTATGGCTTGATGCCATTCCATTTTTATATTGGGTTATTTTGGTTTTTAAACTTTTTTAAGTGTAGTTTTGGGTTATAATAACGTTATGAGGAAAGTACAGAGATTTCCCATGGGGCCTCTGCCCCTGCATATGTGCAGCCTCCCTCATTACCAACATCCCCTACCACAGTGTTTCTTTTATTAAAACTGACGAAACTACATTGACACATTAAAATCATCCAAAGTCCATAGTTCACTTTAGGGTTCACACTTGGTGTTATGCATTCTTTGAAATTTGGACAAATGTATAATGTCATGTATCCACTGTTAGGATTTCATATAGAGTATTTTCAGTACCCTAAAAATCTTCTTGTGTTCTGCTTATTCATTCCTCTTTCCCAACCTTGAGAAACCACTTATCTTTTTATTGTTTCCATGGTTTGGCATTTCCCAAATGCTATATTGTAGAAATCATACCATATGTAGACTTTTCAGATTGGCTAATTTCATATAATAATCTGCATTTCCATTTCCTCCGTGTCTTTTCCTGGCTTGTTAGCTCATTTATTTTTATTGCAGAAGAATATCCCATTGTCTGGATCAACCAGTTCATCCATTTGCTTACTGAAGGACATTTTGGTTGCTTCTGGGTTTTGAAAATTATGAATAAAGTTGCTACAAACATCTGTGCAAAGGTTTTGTGTGGGCATGAGTTTTCCGTTTCTTTTAATAAACACCAAGGGGTGAGGCTGCTGGATTGCTTGGTAAAACTATGTTCAGTTTTGTAAGAAATAGCCAAACTATTTTTCAAAGTGTCTGTATCATTTTACATTATCATAGGCAATGAATGAGGTTCATGTTACTCCATATCCTCAGTAACATTTAGTGTTTTCAGCATTCTGGATTTGGGCCTTCTAATGGGCAGGTAGTAGTATCTCATTGGTGTTTTAATTTGCATTTGCCTGATGACGTAGGATGAGGAGTATTTTTTCATGTGCTTATTTGCCATTTGTGTATCTTCTTTATGGAGGTATCAAAGTCTCCAGATGTTTCTTCAATGTTTATTCATTTATTCTGAGAGAGAGAGAGCACAAATGGGGAACAGACAGACAGAGAAGGAGAGAGAAAATCCGAAGCAGACTCTATGCCCAGTGCAGAGCCTAATGTAGGGCTAGATCCCATGACCGTGAGATCGTGACCTGAGCCTAAATCAAGAGTTGCACACTTAAGGGACTAAGACACTCAGGCGCCCTGTCCAACTTTCTTTTTAATCAGGCTGTTTGTTTTCTTATTAGGATTATTTTTTCTTCAGTTTTTGCTAGAAACCTGACTAGAGAGCAGATTACTGCTTCATCATAGACATAACAAAATTTTCCTTTTAAAATTATATTTATGTTTATTGTTTGTTAATAGCACATTAAATGTGTACGATCTAGTGACCATCATGTCTATGATTTCAAATATTAAAACCGTGTTTAGACAGGCTTCCTTCACCCAGACCTAATGTTGTCTAATTTATTTTATTATAATACTATTATGGTTTTATTTCTTATATGTAAATATTTGGTCCATCTACACATTTTGTAATAATATGTAAAAAACTGTATAGTTTAATTGTATTCCAAATGTTCACTCAATTGGTATAATGTCAATCACTAGAAAAAATTATATATATTCATTTATTTTCAGTATTATCCACATCAAATAATTATATATAAATATAAATAAATATAAACTTATAATTATATACACATTTATATGTAATTATAAATATACATATTTATTGTTTGTTTTGTTTACTATACTTCAAGTGTAGATAAGTGTGTTCATTTTGTATCAGTCTCATAAAGTTTATTTTGATCTGTGTTATGGACTGTATGTCTTTCTTCCTCCCCCACCCCAAAATTCACATGTTGAAGATTAATCCCCAATCGGATGGTATTTGGAGATGAATCCTTTAGGAGGTAATAAGGACTTGAGAGTGAGGGCCTCCTGAATGGGATTAATACTTTCAGAAGAAGGAAAAGAGATCAGATTTCTCTCACCCCCGTCTTTCCCATATGAAGATACAAGAAGGTGCCTGTCTCCACACAGAAGACCTGCCAGTGCCTTCACCTATGCTTCGCAGCCTCCAGAATTGTGAGACACAAATGCTTCTCATGTAAGTCATCCAGTATATGGTATTCTTGTTACAGAGATCCTAAATGACTAATGCAATCTGGTTGGATTTTTTTTTTTTCTCCAAATGTTACGAAATACGCGATGATTAATTTAATCTGCCGGGATGCCCAGATATTTGTTCAAACATTTTTGTGGGTGTGTCTGTATTTCTGGTTGAGATTAACATCGGCCAAAGTACAGTGAATGAAGCAGATTGTCCTCCCTAAGGAGGATGGGGCCCCGTCAGATCATTGATCATTTCAGCATCTGAATAGGACAAAAAGACTGAACAGAACAGTGTACCATGCCCAACTGGCTGTCTTCAAGCTGGGACATAAGTTTTTTCCTGTTTTCATATTCAGGCTACACCTTCAGCTCTTTCTGAGTCTTGAGCCCACAGGCTTTCAGACTAGAACTGCACCATCAGCTCTCCTGGGTCCCCAGCTTTCCAACTGCAGATCTTGGGACATGACAGCCTCCATAATTGCATGAACTTATTTCTTACAGTAAATGTCTCTCTCTCTCTCTCTCTCAAAACAGATGAAACTTTAAAACAAAACAAAACACAAATACATACTTGAAATTCTACTCACATCTGGAAAGAAGTAATTTTATTATTATATGAGCTTTTATGCAATCATTTATAAAGAAAGGCAACAAGAAAAAGACTTCTTTTTTTTAATGTTTATTTTTGAGAGAGAAAGTGAGAAAGAGAGAGAGAGAGAGAGATAGCAAGCAGGGGAGGGGCAGAGAGAGAGAGAGGGACAGAGGATCCGAAGCAGGTTCTACACTAAAAGCAGAGAGCCTGATGGGGGGCTCAAACTCACTGTGGCTCTAACTCACTAACCATGAGATCATGACCTGAGCTGAAGTCAGATGCTTAACCCACTGAGCCACCCAGGTGCCCCGAAAAAGACAGACTTCTTAAATTATTTTGGTGCATACCTTAGATACATATAAAATAAATAGAAATATTTTTTAAACTTTAATGCATGCCTAAAATAATTTTAGATTTCTTAACAATCAAGCATGGGACAATAATCATAAAGTGATTCATATGAAATGCTGTTCTTAAATATATCAAAAATATTACATTTGCAATACTATGCCTTTTAAAAATTATATGACAGTCACTTTAACGTTTCCTAAATTATATTACAGTTTAATTTGGGATAATTTTTACCTTTCTCTCTTTTTTTTGGTAAAGTTTATTTATTTTGAGAGACAGAGAGAGAGAGAGTTCATGCGCACAGGTGCATGAGTGGGGGGGTGGGGCACAGAGAGAATCCCAAGCAGGCTCCGTGCTGTCAGCACAGAGCCCAGCTTGGGGTCACAAAAGGTGACATCATGACCTGGACGGAAATCAAGAGTGGAACACTCAACCCACTAAGCCACCCAGGCTCCCCTACCTTTCTGTTTTAAATAAAGAGAATAGTTCAAATACAATACATTATATCTACTCCAAAGCTAGGAAACCAAAACAATTTAGATTTAATTTACCTTTTATTGTTCTTTTTCCAACACAAGAATGTTGGGCAGCCATTAAATTCTAGAATAAACTATTAATCCCAAATAGCTATTAATTTCATTAACATGCGGTGAAGAACCTTGAATCTTTCCTAGACTGAATGATCGTTTTCTCTTCTCTTTATGTTAATATGAAAGACTAAGCTGTTCTTCTTGACTTTATATATTTTTGTCATTAGCAGTCCAACAAGCAACTCTGTTAAGTGCACTTAGTCTTGGAACATTGGGTTTTGACTTTGAAGAAATCCAGTTTCATTTTTTCCACTCTTATAAGAGGAACAGTTATCTAATCTTTTTGCTTTAAAATTTAGATAATTACTTTTAAGTAACCATTTTATTTAAGTTGCAGAAAGACATAATCCTTCAGTTACACATTATATTTCATTTTGCATCATCACATTTTAAACTGTCTTATACGTGAAAAACAATATATCTATGCAATAAGAACAGTGTAACATATAATCTGAGTCTCCCCCAAACAGGTAGGATACTTTGTATCTTACACAATAATTGCTCTTCCCAAACCCTTTTATTACCTAAAAGAGGTATTGATTTTACAATATGTGCTGCTTCGAAAAACACATATTTTTAAATAAAATGATGGAGCCATGTCCTAATCTTTATATTACCATTAACAACCTTTGTTCCCCAAGCCACAGTTTCTGTACTTTTAGAAAAGGCATCAAATCATAAATATTCTTGATAGACTTGTGAGGGATCAATGAAATGTGTGACATATAATTTACTTTTTACATTCTTAGTTTCTTATCCATTTCACTAGATCATTGTTCTCTAAGATGCTGGATTTTTTTTTTCAGCATGGCATTTTCCACATTTCCTATCATCTATCACATTCATCATTGGCAAATAATGGCCAATTGATAATTATTACCTAAATATATTTGATCTGAGAAAATTATATTCTTAAACTTTGTTGCTCAAATATGCCTTAGAATCATTACCAAACCAAATTGATTACCTAGATACTGGAGATTATGAAGTAATTTGAATCCTTATTTATCAACTAGGAGAAAAATGATTTTCAACAATTCCAGTGGTGCTGTACCTTCTTTTAGAACACTAACCTGGAGTACCTGGATGGCTCAGTTGGTTGAGTTGCTGACTCTTGATTTCAGCTCATGAGTCATGATCTCACAGTTGCTTGACTTCCAGCCTTGTAGGGTTGTGCACTGACAGCATGGAGCCTGCTTGGGATTCTCCCCCCGCCCCCCCCCCCATCTTCCTTTTCTCACATGCGCGCGCACACACACCCACACACTCTCCCTCTCTCTCTCAAAATAAATAAATAAATAAACTCTAAAAAGAAAAGAGAGAGAGAGAGAGAGAGAATGAGAATACTAACCAAACCAAATTCCACATTTCTGAATGACTGTATTTTAACTAGTCTCTCAACATAAAAATTACTTTTGGTAAACTACTGCTTTCCCGATTTAAACACATACATTTAAACACATGCCAAAAAAATTTTCTACTCTGATCAAAGTCATTGCTTCTTTCCGAAATACCGGATTAATTTTTTGCGACATTTTTAATGTACTAAATTTATTGAGACAACAATATTAACAGAATGAGAGATAAAGAGATACATAATGCATTGGAAGAGAACTCTGGGACACTTTAACTTACATATGTATGTGTTTGAGTATTTATTGTCATTCCCTCCCTTTTAGAATATTTACTCCTTGAGTTCCAGGACTTTGTTTATTTTAGTCATGTACTTTGAGCACTTAGGACATTGTTTGGTACACAATATGAACTTAGTAAATGAAATAATAAAACAAATATTGAATGAATTAATGAATATTGCAAATCACAGAAGACAAGAGATTACAAGGGAGGAAACGATGGTTTGCACTTTACCTACAGAGTCCTTCAAAGTGCTATACTTATGCTTTGCATTTAAAAAAATACACGCACATAATACATAATTATTATATATATGTATATAAAAACTCTATATATTTATTATTATTCTCATTGTATAGTTACTAAAACTATCAGGTGAATAAATTAGCTTGTTCAAAGTTAAATGATTAGTAAATGGTAGAATGATGATACTATGTGCATATTTCTAATCCTCTATAGTCAATTTTCTCTGATTCTCCCAATATGTAATTAAATTGCTGCACAAGTCCCAACCTTTGGAAGTTAAGAAGTCCAGTTTATTGTTGGATTTCTAAGGGATTTAAGTGGATGTTTCAACCTGATAGAAATAGATTCGGGTATGCGGGTCAGATGGTTTTTCCTAGGTTAGAACTTGTCATAAAGGAAGAAGGAGCCAATCATGGTCATGTAATTGGTAATGTCCACTGCTCAGGATAATAAGCCACACCTGGCCAATGCTGTGAAGTAGACAGGAAAAACCACATCTAACAGGGCCACAACATGGGGCACCTGGGTGGCTCCGTTGGTTGAGCATCCAACTCTTGACTTCAGCTCAGGTCATGATCTCACGGTTAGTAGGTTCAAGCCCCGCATCCAGGTCTGTGCTAGCAGTGTGGAGCCTGCTTGGGATTCTCTGTCTCTCTTTCTCTCTGCTCCTCTCCCCTCTCTGTGTCTCTCTCAAAGTAAATAAATAAAAACTTAAAAAAAAAAAGAAACAAATAAACAGCGTCTTAACAGTCACTCTCAGCATAAGCCTGTTTACTGCAGAAGAATGGGAAAGCGCATATTCCTACGTGCATGTGTAATGTTCCTTTGGGGGTCCTAGAAATGCTTGTTTGAAGTTGGAGGGGGAGATATTTTATGTATGGACTGGAGTTCCTTCTCAGGCAAATACGATTGATTAGGGTAATTTCAGTTTCAATATTTCACGAAATATGCAACTCAGTCTAATGTCCTGACAGAGAATGGGTAAGACACTTTTAAATGGAGTTTTTTGGGGCCACCTGGGTGGCTCAGTCACTTAAGCGTCTGACTTCAGCTCAGGTAATGATCTCATGGCTGGTGGGTTTGAACCCTGTGTCAGACTCTGTGCTGACAGTCTGGAGACCGCTTCAGATTCCTCCCTTGCTCTGCTCTGTCTCTGTCTCTCAAAAATAAATCACTTTAATTATTTTTTTCATCGTGATCAGGGTCAGGTTTAGCATGGATATTCTGTACACTAAATATGGTGAGGAAATCCCGACATAAAGATCAGGGTCATTGTTGAGACAGTGGGGGTAGGGAGGTTGGTCCCCAAATTTATCATTAGCCTGTGAGTCATGAAATTCAGTTGATGCTGTCACAGAAATAGAGGCTACACAACGGATAGATATTTGAGTCATAATAATGGCAGACCACAGTGTCCCTTAGTTTCTGCGTGCAAGAGATACGACAAAACTGGCAAAAGTAAACTGTTAGAGCTGAGGATTTCTATAGAGGTCCAGGGGTTATAGAAGTGATGGACTGGAAGAAAATACTTGCAAAATATGTGCATGATAATACTGGTATCCAAAATATACAACAAATTCTTAAAATACAACAGTAATCAAAAAGAATCTGAGTAAAAAATGGGCATTTCACAGATTCAACCAGAATTTAGAACTTCATATTGGTCTTTCTGAATTCACTACACCCTAGACAGGGGCTCTTTGATTCGTCTTTGTGCAATGTCTATCACATTCTCTGATCCAGAGTAGATACGGAACAGGAACGGTTGAACCTAAAATATTTGCTAATTTCTTGTTTGAAATGGAAAAAATGATATTTAATACACCTTAGGAGTATAGACTCTTCTATACCAAGTAGAGTCTTTGAAAATACTTTGAAAATTCTAAGTCCTAAATTAATCTCTATTCTCAGTAAGCAGGAGAGGACACTGAAGAACATTTACATATTGGTAATTACAGGCGCCAAGAGCAAAGACAGAAGATGGATAGGGAAAGATGTCATTTAAGTGAAGGACAAATGAGAATCTCTTAGTATATTTCACACTATTGTTTCTTTTATTCAGTAATAAACATAAAGCCTTTTTAAAATTTCCTCGGAATATAATTTTAATAAAATATGTAAACTATTATAATTTTTATTTAATCTATAGAATATTTTTTATGTTAGAGAATGTAATGGGCTGACCTGTTATATACTAATTTTATTAAGCTCACTCTTCACAATATAAATCTTGCAGTTACCTTATTAGAAAAATATATCCCATGTCTATTCTTTTTAATTTCAGTGATAGAAGTAAACATGATAACTTCACCAGTTTTGAGAATTCAAACTCAACACAAATCCTCTTACCTTCAATAGGGATAATCACTTATAATAATCAAATGAGTAAAGCAAATAATTAAGGACACTAATAAGCCACTGTCACTGTCAGAGTCTATTCCGAATTTGATTACAATCCTAACTGATACAATTTCAGAAGTAAGGCCATGGTGCCCTTTATAGACCCTCAGCTCTGATGACTTTATTTTTGTAATGAGGAGACTGTGGCATACAAATAAATAAGAGTTTCCTTCTGTCTTTAATTGTGATTTCCACTTGCTCTGTTTGTTGTTTGTAGTATATTTTGAGTTTAGTTTAGGTCAGGATAGTCCTCTACTCCATGACCTATTACTGCTTAATTTGTAGTACTAGAAAACAATTTCCTATTTATAACACAAAACTATTTACTCCCTAGGGAGTACTGACTCTCTGGGAAATGAACCACTGCTAAGGCAATTACCATTTTAAAGACCCAAATACCTTTTAAAGAATTCCAATTATATTTGGAATAGGATATAAGTTTAAAAAACAAACAAACAAAAAAAAACTGTACAATTGGGGCTCCTGGGTGGCTCAGTCGGTTGGGTGTCCGACTTTGACTCCGGTCATGATCTCGCCGTTTGGGAGTTCGAACCGGGTGTTGGGCTCTGTGCTGACAGCTCCGAGCCTGGGGTCTGCTTCAGATTCTGTGTCTCCCCCTCTCTCTGCCCCTTCCCATGTTCATGCTCTGTCGCCCTGCGTCTCTCAATAGTAAATAAACGTTAAAAAAATACGTATAATTGCCATTGATCCAGTCTCAAAAAAATAATTGATTAAAACATTAGGTAATTCTTTATTTATACTAGATGATATTGCTTCTTCTGCTTTTAGGAAATCATGACCGTTTTTTATGTTTTTTAAAATGTAGTTGACATATAATATTACATTAGTTCCAGGTGTACAATGTAATGATTCAACATTTACATAAGTTAGGAACAGAAAACCAGTCTAACCTTTCACCATACAGTTATTGTTATATATTATATTATATTATATTATATTATATTATATTATATTACATTACATTATATTATATGTATTAACCACCAATTCTCTGTATTTATGGCTCTGATTCTGTTTTGTTTGTCCATTTCTTTTTTTTTATGTTCCACATATAAATGACATCATACAGTATTTTACTTTCTCTGTCTGATTTATGTCACTTAGCATAAAACCCTCTCATTCCATCCATGTTGCTTGCAAATGACAAGATGTCATTCTTTATTATGGCTGAGTATATTCTTCTGTATATATTGACCGTATTATCTTTATCCATTTGTTTATCAATGGACATAAGCTTTTTCCAAATCTTGACTATTGTAACTAATGCTACAATGAACATAGAGGTACATATATCTTTTCAAATTAGTGTTTTTGCTTTCTTCAGATAAATCCACAGAGGTTGAAATGCTAGATTGTATGTTACTTCTATTTTTAAGTTTTTGGGGAAACTTCATGCGGCTTTTCATAGTGGCTGCACCGACTTCACATCCCACGAGCACTGCACAAGTGCTCACTTTTCTCCTCGTTTTCATCAACACATTTCTTGTCTTTCTGACAGATGTGAGGTGATAACCCGTTGCGGTTTTAATTTTCTCTTCCTTGATGATTAATCATGTTGAAACCCTTTCACGTATCTGATGGCATTTCTGTATGCACCTGTCGGCATTTTTCTGGAAACAATGTCTATTCAGGTTCTCTGCGCATTTTGTAATTAGAGTGTTTCTTCTTTTGGTGTTTGAGTTGTATGAGTTCCTCATATATTTTGGATAGTAACCACTTAATAGATACATCATTTGCATACATATTCTCTCATTCAGTAGACTGCCTTTTCATCTTGTTGATGGTTTCCTTAACCGTGCTAAAGGTTTTTAGTTTCTTCTAGTTCCGTCTGTTTATTTCTGCTTTTGTTCCCCTTGCCTGAGGAGACAGATCCAAAAAACAAAACAACAAAACATATTTCTAAGACTAATGCTCAAGAGTATTTACTGCCTGTATTTTCTTTTAAGAGTTTGGTTTCAAGTGTCACATTTAGGTTTTTAATTCATTTTGAGTTTATTTTTGTATATGCTGTAAGACAGTGGTACAATTTTATTTTTCCGTATGTACCTTTCCAGTTTTCCTAACATTATTTACATAAGAGACTGCATTTTCCCCATTGTATTTCTTTCTTCCTTTTTTGTACATTAATTGACCATATAAGGATGGGTTTATATCTGGGACGTTATTCTGTTCAGTTGATCTATATCTGTTTTTATGCCAGTACCATACTGGTTTGATTTCCGTGGCTTTGTAGTATAGTTTGAAATCAGGAAGCATGATCCCTCCAGCTTTGCTCTTCTTTTTCAAGACTGTTTTGTATATGCAGGGTCATTTGTGGTTTTTATGCAAATTTTAAGATTATTTGTTCTAGTTCTGTGAAAAATGCAGTGATATTTTGATAGGGATTGCATTGAAATCTGCAGATTACCTTGGGTGATATGGTCATCTTGGTATTAATTCTTCTAATTCATGAGCATGATATATCTTTCCATTTGATTATGTCATCTTCAATTTGTTTTATGAATGTCTTATAGTTTTAAGAATGCAGGTCTTTTACCACCTTGGTTAAATTTATTCCTAGGTATTTTACTCTTTTGATGCAGTGTAAATGGGATTGTTTTCTTAATTTCTCTTCCTGGAATTTTATTATTAATGTATTTAATATATAGAAATGCAGTAGATTTCTGTACATTCATTTTGTGTCCTGAAACTTTACTGAATTAGTTTTAATATTTTTTTGTGTGTGGTAGGGTCTTTAGGTTTTCTCTGTATGGTACTGTATCATATGTATATAGTGACAGTTTTTCTTCTTCCTTACCAATGTGGATGCATTTTATTTCTTTTTCTTATCTGATTGCTGTGGCTAAGACTTCCAGTACTACATTGAAAACAAGTTGGGAGTTTGGGCATTCTTGTCTTATTCCTGATGTTAGAGGAAGAGCTTTGAGCTTTTCAGAGTTGAATATGACGTTAGTTGTGGGTTTGTCATATATGGCCTTTATTATGTTGTGGCACGTTCCTCTATACCCACTTTGTTGAAAGTTTTTATCATGAACGGATGTTGAATCTTCTCAAATGCCTTTTCTGCATCAATTGAGATGATCATATGATTTTTACCCTTTATTTTGTTGAGGTGGTGTATTGCATTAATTGATTTCCAGATATTAAATCATTCTTGCTTTCCTGAAGTAAATCCCACCTGATCATGTTGTATGATCCTTTTAATGTATTGACGAATTCAGTTTGCTATTATTTTGTTGAGGATTTCTGCATCTGTATTAGGGATTTTGGACTGCAATCTGCTTTTTATTTTTGGAGTGTCTTTGTCTCATTTTGGTGTCAGGGTGATACTGTCCTTGCAGAATGAATTTGGAAACATTCCATCCTCTGTAATGTTTAAAATAGTGTGAGGGCACCTGGGCGGCTCAGTCAGTTAAGCATCCAACTTTGGTTCAGGTCATGATCTCGCAGTTCATGGGTATGAGCCCAGAGTGGGCAGGAGTGCTATAAGAGAGAAGGGCTATAAGGGCACCTGGATATCTCAGTCAATTAAGTCTCTGACTTTAGCTCAGGTTATGATCTCATGGTTCATGAGTTCAAGCCCCACATCAGCTTTTGTGCTGATAGGTCAGAGCCTGGAACCTGGAGCCTGCTTCGGATTCTGTCTCCCTCTCTCTCTCTGCCCCTCCCCACTCATGCTCTGTCTCTCTCAAAATAAATAAACACTAAAACAATTAAAATAGTGTCAAGAGGATAGATATTAACTCTTTAAATCTTTGGTATAATTTACCTGTGAAGCTGTCTGATCTTGGGCATTTGTTTGTTATGAAGTCTGTAATTATGATTCAATTTAATTACTAGTAATTGGTATATTCAGATGTTTTATTTCTTCCTGATTTGTGCCTGGAAGATTGTCTGTTTCTAGGAATTTAATCATTTCTTTTAAATGTTCCAATTTGTTGGAACATAATTATTTGTACTAGTCTCCTGTGATGCTTTGTATTTCTGTGGTGTCAGTTGTAGCTTCTCCTCTTTAATTTCTGATTTTATTTATTTAGGTGCTCTCCGTCTCTCTCTTTTATGAGTTTGAGTAGAGCTTTATTAATTTGATCTTTTCTCAAAGAACCACCTCTCAGTTTCATTGATCTTTTTTTATTATTTATTTAGTCTCTATTTAATTTATTTATGCTTAAACTTTTTTATTTCTTTCATTCAAATAACTTTGGACTTCATTTGTTCTTTTTCGGGTTCCTTGAGGTGTGAGATTAGATTCTTTATTTGAGAGTTTTCTAGTTGCTTTCTTTTTCTTTCTTTTTTTAAAGGTAAGCCTATATTACTCTAAATTTCCTTCTAAAAACTGCTTTTCTGTGTCCCATTGATTTTAGAATGTTGTGTTTCTTCATTTTCATTTGTCTTAAGGTATGTTTTGACTTCCTTTTTGTTATCTTCATAGACCTACTGGTTGTTTAGTAGCACACTGTTTAGTCTTTACGTATTTGTGGTTTTTTTTCTTTTTATTTATTCATTCATTCATTCATTCACTTAAATTTTAACTAGTTAATATACAGTGCAATATTGGTTTCGAGAGTAGAATTCAGTGATTCACTGCTTACATACAATAACTAATGCCCATCACAAGTGCCCTCCTTAATACCCATCACCCATCTAATCCATCTTCTACCCACCTTCCTCCATTAACCTTCAGTTGGTTCTTTATCATTAGGAGTCTCTTGTAGTGTGTTTCCCTCTCTTCTCTTTTTCCTATGCTTCCTATATGTTTATCTGTTTTGTTTTTTAACTTCCACATATGAGTGACATCATATGGTATTTGTCTTTCTCTGATTGACTTATTTTGCTTAGTATAATACATTATGGCTCCGTTCACATAATGCAAATGGCAAAATTTCATTATTTTTGATGGCTAAGTAATATTCGTCTTCCATCATAGATAGATATCACATCTTCTTTATCCATTCATCAGTCAATGGACATTTGGGATTTCTCATTTGGGATGATTGGCTATTGTTGATAATGCTGCTCTAAATACTGGGGTGCACATCCCCCTTTCAAGCAATATTTTTGTCTCCTTTGGGAAATTCCTAATTGTGCAAGTGCTGGATCGTAGGGTTACATTTTATGTTTTCTTTATTTTTCTTCTTGTAATTAATTTCTATTTTCATTACATTGTGTTTGGAAAAGATGCTTGATATGATTTCAAGATTCTTAAATTTATTAAGACTTGCTTTGTGGCCTAACATGTGATCTATCTTTGAGAAAGCTTCATGTGCACTTCAAAAAATGTATATTCTGCTGTTGTCTGATGTAATGTTTTATATATATCTATTAAGTACATCTGGTCTAATGTGTCATTTATTTTATTTTATTTTTTTTTAATTTTTTTTTTTCAACGTTTTTTATTTATTTTTTTTGGGACAGAGAGAGACAGAGCATGAACGGGGGAGGGTCAGAGAGAGAGGGAGACACAGAATCGGAAACAGGCTCCAGGCTCCGAGCCATCAGCCCAGAGCCTGACGTGGGTCTCGAACTCACGGACCGCGAGATCGTGACCTGGCCGAAGTCAGACGCTTAACCGACTGCGCCACCCAGGCGCCCCTAATGTGTCATTTAAGGCCACTGTTTCCATATGGATTTTTTGGTCTGGATGATTTATCTATTGATGTAAGTGGGTGTTAACCTCTCCTGTGACTGTTGTATTACTGTCGTTTTCTCTCTTTATATCTGTAAATATTTGCTTTATTTTTTATGTGAGTACTCCCTTGTTGGGTCCAAAGATATTTACCAATGTTATATCCTTTTGTTGAATTAATCCTTTTATCATTATACAATTTCCTTATTTGTCTCTTGTTATAGTCTGTCTATTATTTTGCTCTGTAGTGACTATTTTAATTACTCTATCTCTGCCCCCTCCTCAGGAAGTTAAGGTTGTACCTGAGGCAAATTGGAATTAAGATCACGGAACAAGAAATGCAAATGAGATCAATGCATTAATATATTCCATGGCTATGCATTACAGTCCCTCAAATCAGTACCTTGAATCAAACAATTAAGCAAGAGTAATCAAAACATAGAAAATAAAGTTCAGTGAGAGTTTAAAAACCAGAAAGACAAGTTGGTAGAACAGGTTTATGATAGAGAAATAGCTCACCATGTGCCCAGTGTTTCCTGGTTGCAACAGAACAGTGAACAAATCCTCATCATGCGGTTTAGGAGATTAATCAAAAGGATGTACAGAGAAACTGCAGTGGAATATGTTAAAAGGTAGTGATTTAAAATATGAACTAGGAATTCAAGTCTGAAGAGAATGATGGAAAAAAAAAATGTGTGTGTGCGGGGGGGCGAGGGGAGGGGGGTGCCGGGGAGGAGGACAGTGATGAGCATTTCAAAACCAGAGATCTTGAAAAGTCCAGGGCAGCCGAGTATGCCAGGAATATCATCCAAGGAGTCCATTCAGCAAGAATGCACACTTCTTTAAAACAGAAAGCCTTTGTTTGAACCATAATTTCTATGAAGTAGAAACACTTATCACATTATTGAGTAGCGGGGGAGGGCTATAATTTGACATTGTTTTTAGCAGTTGTCTGAGAAGCGGCTAATACAGTTTTCACAGCATCTTTTGTTCCAAGTGAAATTCTGCCATTATCTTGCTCTTCAGTAAGCTCCGCTCAGTTCCCAATGAGGATTTTTTTTAATTTAACAACTTTATTGAAGTGTAATTCATAAACCGTATGATTTAACAGCTTTTTTGCATATTCAAAGAGTTGTGCAACCATCATGACAATCAGTCCTAAGATATTTTCGAAAAATTTACAATGTCACCTCTAAAAGGAATCCCACACCTATTAGCAATTCTTGGCATTGCCCACAAAATCTCTCAACCACAGGCAGCCACTAATTTCCTATCCGTCTTTATAAATTTGCTATTCTGAGCATTTCTTATAGATGAAATCATATAATAGGTGGTCTTTTGTGACTTTTTTTTTTTACTTAGCATTACGTTTGCAGAGGTAATTTTAGTGTAGAATGAGAGTATTTGATTCCTCTTTATTGATGAAATAAGATTTCGTATATTGAACAACTACCGGACTATTTTACAAAATGAGTTCATTCCACCATCTTTAGTGCATGAACACCTCAGTTTCTCTACAACCTCATCAACATTTTTTGTTGCCTGTCTTTTTTGTTATAACCATTTCATAATAGATGTGAAGTTATATGTCACTGGGGTATTGATTTCCATTTCCCTGAGAGCTACTGATTTTTCGCCTATCTGTATGTCCATAATGGCCACTTGTATGTCTTCTTTGGAGAAATGTCTGTTGGGATTCTTTGTCAGATTCAGCTTCATTTTTTAATGGACTTATTTGCCCCGTTATTATTGAGTATACAATATACTATAGGATAGCTTCCTTAAAGTAATTTAACAAATAATTTTTTCCAGTTTCATAGGTGGGTCTTACACTTTCTCCAAATGGTTTATTTAAATGCTCTTTTAAAAAAATTAGATAAAATTCAGCTTATCTATTTCTCTTGTTGTTATTTATGCTTTTGTGGCCCTGAGAAAGCTTTGTCTATCCATGTCCAGGAAGATTTACTTCTCTATTTTATCCTAAGAGTATTATAACTTAGCTCTTGTATTTAGGTGTGGATCCACTTCGAATGTAATTTGTGTGTACAGTGTGAAAAAATGGTCTCTCTTCATCCATTTACACATGGCCATTCAATGATTCCAACACAACGTATCAAAAATACCATTATTATTATTTTTTTTAATGTTTATTTATTTTTGAGACAGAGAGAGACAGAGCATGAACGGGGGAAGGTCAGAGAAAGAGGGAGACACAGAATCTGAAACAGGCTCCAGGCTCTGAGCCGTCAGCACAGAGCCCGACGCGGGGCTCGAACTCACGGACCGTGAGATCATGACCTGAGCCGAAGTCGGACGCTTAACTGACTGAGCCACCCAGGCGCCCCCAAATTTTTTTTTTTAACGTTTATTTATTTTTGAGACAGAGTGAGACAGAGCATGAACGGGGGAGGGGCAGAGAAAGAGGGAGACACAGAATCAGAAGCAGGCTCCAGGCTCTGAGCCATCAGCCCAGAGCCCGACACGGGGCTCGAACTCACGGACCGTGAGATCGTGACCTGGGCCGAAGTCGGATGTCTAACCGACTGAGCCACCCAGGCGCCCCTCAAAAATACCATTATTACCAGAAAGAGGATTAAGAGCACATTTATCATGATGAACACTGAAAAATGTATAGAATTGTTCACTCGTTATACTTACGTCTGAAACTAGTATAGCGTGGCACGTTAATTATACTTCAATTAAAAGCACCGTACTTTTCCCATTGACTTGTCGAGCATCCTGTTTAAGGTAAATGGGTTGTAAATATAACGGTCAATTGTGGAACTCTCAATTTACTCCACTGACATATATGGAATCTATAAATCTGTATGTCTGCATTATGCCAGTGCCACACAGTCTTATTTACAATAGCTTTGTAGTATATTTGAAGTTTTCAAGTTTGTTTTTGTTCTCATTCAAGTTTTGTCAGTGTCCCTTCAATTTCCACATGAATTGTAGGATCAACTTGTCAATTTTTCTGCAAAAACTAGTTGACATTTTGATAGAGATTACTTTGAAGCAATAGAACGATTTGAGGAATATTGCCATTTTAACAATATTAAGTCCCATAACTCATGAACATGGGGTATTCTCCCATTTATCCATGGCTGTTTTAATTTGTTTAAAAATATTTTGTAGCTGTCAGCATATATGTTCTTACTTATGTAATTTATTCTTTTTGTTTCCACGACAAACAGAACTGTTTTATTTATTTTATTTTTGGATGGCTTATTGTTAATGTGTAACAATACAATTACTCTACGTATACCATTCTTGTATTTTTTGTGTGGATTCTTTAGGATTTTTTAATTCAAGATCATGTCTTCTGCAGATGAAGAGGTTTACTTCTTCTTTTACGGTCTTGATGTCTTTCGTTTTATTTTCTTGCATAATGTCCCTGAATAGGATCTCCATGCGGAATATAAGTGGCAAGAATGGACATCCTGTATTACTGCTGATTGGAGGGGAAACACGGTCAGTCTTTTATCATTACGTATGATATTAACTGTGTAGTTTTTGTAGATGTTTATTATCACATTCAGGAAGCTTCCTCTATTCTTAGTTTTGGAGCATGTGTGTGTGTTTGAACCCTGAACGAGCGTTTAGTTTTATCCAGTGATTTTTCTGTGTCTGTGGAGATGATTGACGCTTTTCACCAGTTGAAATTTACTGTTTGACCCTCTCTGGTGGATTTTTCATTTCAACACCAGAATTACCAATTGGTTCTCTTGGGTAATTTCTACCAATTTATTGATACTCTGTATGTGATCATCATCACTATCATCACCACACGATACTGTATATTGTTAAACATGGCTGCCTTCAGTTTTATTTTTTATTATTTTTCTTCACATATCCATAATGGCTAATCAGTCCTTTTTGTTAAGTGTCACACGTGGGCCCTCTCACAATTTTTGTCGCCTTCTCTCCCTCACCCATACATGGCTCACACTTTTTTGTTTATATATGTATCTCGTCATTTCTTTTCAAACCTGGCTATTTTATAGAGAATATTATAGTAACTCTGGCAGCTTTCTTCCAGCTCTTTCTTGCAGTTCTATTGTTTCTGTCATTTGCTTATATATTTGTTTAATGTCTTGGCTGTATTAACTAACAAAATCTACTTGCCCTGCTTTATGAGGCCCCTGACCTGCTCCTCAGAAAGCTCACCTTTGAGCCTGCAAACAGTCATCGTGGGAGAGCAGTGAGAGAGAGAGAACAAGGCTCCCTTTGGGCCTCTCTTTCTCTCTTTTAAGCCTGCTGCTTCTGTTGTTAACCCACACGCAGCAGTTGGGCTCCAAGGGCTGCCTGATGACTGCTCTGCTTGTTTTTTCGATGATGTCCTCCTTCCTTGCCGTTCTCTGGGAATGTCAAATGGGTCTGTGGTTACCTGGTTGCTCTCTTGGAGCTACCAGCCTCCACTTAGTTGCTCAGAACAGAAATCTCCCCTGTTCTTGAGAGTTCCTTTAGACTGAAGTGGCACACACAGTACAATAAATAAAGTTTTATTTGGGGGTGGGGAGCTTAAGAGCTTTTCCTTCTGTTCTGTTGATCACCTTTCCCAAATGTCTGGAGATGACGCTCCAGAGCTGGCACTGGATACAGTTGGGTCTCTTCTCTCAAAGTGACATTCTATTCTATAATGAGGATACTGAGCAGGTGCTGTTATGATCTGAACGCTTATGGTCTTTCCAAAATTCATATGTCAAAAATTCCAATCCCCAATGAGACAGTAGTAGGAAGTGGGGCCTGCGGGACATGCTTAGGTCGCAAGGGTGGAGACCTCATGAGTGAGATTATTGTCTTTTTTTTTTTTTTTAGTGAGATTATTGTTCTTATAAGAGACTCTGTAGAGCTCTCTAGCTGCTTCTACAATGTGAGGGTGCAGCAAGAAGTAGGCGGTCTGTACCCCAGAGGAAGACTTTTTCCAGAAACTGAGCATTCTGGCACCCTGAATTTGGACTTCCAGGTTCCAGAACTGTAAAAAATATGCTCGCTCTTTAGAAGCCACCCAGTCAGTGGCGTTTCATTGTCGTCGCCTGAATGGACTAAGACAAGTGTGGCAGCCCAGAGTATTGTCAGCTTGCTTTTCCTAGCATGGAACCTCATTCTGTGAATGAGCTTAGGCAAGGGCAGTTGGAATTCTAGGTTTCTTGCTTTTGGAACCTCACCTAGGGCCTTTGCTTGGCCCAAGGGGGTTTCATGGAGAAACGGAGATGTAAAGTCTTAGCCACTCTTGCTTGAAGTTTAGTCTCTGCAGTTTGTAGCTGGGGATGATGAGTATGCTGGCTGGCTGTCTGTCCTGTGGGGAAACCATGGCCCTTCATTCAGAGCTGGGCAGAGTGGGAGCCCTACCTTCTTAGCCATAAATACTTGGAATGGGACCCTTTTCTCACTGAGCTAGGGTTAGTGGGGAAGGAGCGGCTTATGGCTCCAAAGCTACAGACTTGTCTTGATCTTCATGAAATTATGTAAATATACGTGAATACACGTGTCCCCAGACACTTCAGATACTTTTCAAAAATACTTTTTGCTCATTATGGTTATATCACTACGGAATATGTTTGTAGAGCGTTTCCTCCACCATTCCAAAAGTGCATATCCTCCCTGGTGATGAGTCTTCGAATGGTTTTACATATATACAAAACCACTTTTCAAACTTATGAACAAAACTCTCCTACTTAGATTATATGGAACTACTTTTCAAACTTATAGACAAAGATGATGTTTTAAATAAAATCATTGTTACTAGAAAAATGTTTATCAGATACTTAAATTTGCACAGGCTAAGAAATATAAACTAAAACCTAAATGCACATTACAAAAATCTTATTTGTCAAAAAATTAAAACCTTATTTTGTAAAATTGTTTATGCCTAAAAATTTGAAAATAATATGAAGAATGAGATTGATGAAGAGAAGTCCACACAATTGTTGGAAATGTTAGATAGAAAACCCCATGGAATTTGAAATTTTTCACAATGTACCTTCCCTCTCTTTCCTGCAAAAATGGAAAAATTAAATTTCAATAAGTAATGAAAGCAATTGTCTGTCTTGATTTTCATTTCACTAAGAAGTTTTCACAGTTAGTGCAAAACAAAACCATCGACATAATACTTTCGGTCGTGTTAAAATTATTTTTACAGGGGCGCCTGGGTGGCTCAGTCGGTTGGGCATCCGACTTCTGCTCAGGTCATGATTTCGTGGTCCGTGAGTTCAAGCCCCGCGTCGGGCTCTGTGCTGACAGCTCAGCGCCTGGAGCCTGTTTCAGATTCTGTGTCTCCCTCTCTCTCTGATCTTCCCCTATTCATGTTCTGTCTCTCTCTGTCTCAAAAATGAATGAACGTTAAATTTTTTTTTTTTAAATAAAATTATTGTTACAGAGGAAGACTAGAAATCTGCTAATTTCTCCTGTCTAGGAAATGTCTCTGGTTGCTAAAATCAAAATAATGGTACCATTTAGACAGATATTCATGTCATCACAGTTGTGTTATAAAAATCCTTTTGGAGGAGATTTTTAAAGCAAATCCATGGTACCAAATCGTGTTTGGTGTTAGTGAACAAAAGTAAGAACAGATGATATTTCAATGCGTTTAATTGAAATAAATGACAAAAATAATTATTTCCGTTGCTACATGAGTTTTTGACTGGATGTTACAGTAAATAATCTGTGGCACCCTATCCAGCATGTTCACCCATGCCAGTCATTGCTATCTCTCTCATATTAGAAAGGCAAATCTGAGGCAGAATAGTTGGTGTCTCATCACTCTGAAGTTAAGTGAAAAGTAAAAACATTCAAAAAGAGAAAAAAAAAACTATGATTCTACCTTACTTCCATTTTTATTCTACTTTATTTTGCTCATTGTTATTTTGGGAGATTCATTTGTATTTCTGAATGTAGCCATTCATTATTGTTACTGGTTAAGTACCCCTTGCCTAGACTGCATCACGATGTATATTTTTCCATTCGTACTGTTGATGAGTTGTTTCCTGTTTTGTGTCATTAGGACTATAGTGATGCTGTAAATCCCTTGTGTATATTTTGTTGGAATATGTATATTCCTTTTGTGTAAAAGTCAAGGGTCAAATTGCTTTATCAGAAGTATAGGTATGGGCAGCTTTATACACACAACCAAGTGTTTTACAAAATAATTATACCATTGTATACCAAATTAGAATTCCACAGAGTATGTATTCCAGATGGTTGATATTCTTGCCAATGCTGGTTATTTCCCATATTTTTAAATAATACAGTTTTTAAAAAGTTTATTCTGGTGGATATTTAGCTGTTTTATATAAATGTTTAATTTGAATTTCTTTTATGACTAATATAATTGATCGCATTTTAATGTTCATGAACAATTTAGGTAGACTGTTATGAACTACCTATTACAAAAATTTGCCTGACTCTGTTGGATTTATGTATTTTGGAAATTAGTTTCTTTTCAGATATATGAATTACATTGTTTTTCCTGTTCTGTAAGTTGCTTTTGACCTTACGACAGATACTACTTTTTAAAAATATTTTAAACATTTTTGAACAAATATTCTTAGTTTAAATGTGTCTGATTTATCAATTTCTCCTGTGATCAGCACTTTTTGAGTATAATTTAAAAATAATTGTTTATATAAATATCATAGTTTCCCACATTTTAATCTAAGAACTTTATTGACTTTTCATATTTAAATCACAATCTATCCGAACTTGTTTTTTGTGCATATGGCGAGTTAGGAATAAGTTTTATTTATTTTTCCACGTGAATATGCTATTGACCTAACACAACTTATCAGAAAGACTATCCTTTATGCATCGCGTGTCAGTGTCTCAAATGTCAAATATAAGGACATGGTTAATGTAAGATTATTTCTAGACTATCTCCCAGGGTCTAGTTTTCTGTCATTGTGGCAACACTCACTGTATTAATTAGTATAGCTTTAGAGTAGGTCTCAGCAACAGGTAGTCCAAGTCCTGTAGACTATTCTTCTCAACTCCTGTAGACTATTCTTCTCTGGGTATTTGTTTATTATATTTTCATACAAATTATAGTATCAGCCTGTCAATTTCGACACCATCTTTCTTGTGATATGATTGGGATTACAATGAATATGTATACCTCAAAGGCAATAAAAAAGCATAGGTAAGTGCTGAAGGTAGTCTAAATAAGAGAGATACCTTCATAAAGATACTTACGAGTTTTCCTTTATAACATAACAGAGGTTTGGGCATAATTAATAAGAAAAGAAAGAACACCATGAAATGGAGAAGACCAGCCATGATCTTGAATAGTGGTTTTACGCCACAAGTAAAAGTGGTCTGGAGACCTGAGATTGATATTAAGGAGGCTTGATTGAAAGAGATGGCTTATTGGTGCCTCACTGGAAGAGAAGATTATAATAGTGAAGGGCTGGTTGCAGGATCCCAGTGGCTGTGTAGGTAGCAACAGCAGAATGAATAATATCACAAATGAGCTTAGGCAAAGGTGATATGGATCATATCAGACTTCCAACATTTAAAACAAATCTGAATTTTATCACACCTTTTGCACTAAAGATTTTTATCTTAAAATTGTACTCCTTTTTTATTTTTATTTCTATTAAATAACCTGTCAGTTCCTCTAGCAAGACTATGTGTGCATAGAGCAGCCGGTACAGCTATCACAGATTTCTGGATTGCAATTATCTAAGTAATGTATAAATCCTATTGTATACCATTTTTTGTGTGTATGAAAAAAATAAGTTCTGTTATTCTTACTGCTACATCCTTCGTGCTTAAAATAGTACTAATAAGCATACGATAACTAGCAAATAAGAAGTAACATTTATTGAGAGCTTAAATCTTCAAATTATAAATATTTTATTTGTTTTTAAAAAATTTAATGTTTATTTATTTTTGAGAGAGACAGAGAGGGCGAGCAGGGGAGGGGCAGAGAGAAAAGGATACACAGAATCAGAAATAGGCTCCAGGCTCAGAGCTGTCAGCACAGAGCCTGACGTGGGGCTCGAACCCACGAACTGCGAGATCATGACCTGAGCCAAAGTTGGATGCTTAACCAACTGAGCCACCCAAGTGCCCCCAAATTTTATTTGTTAATACGATGTTGATGAATTCTGTTAATGTGACATTCAAGTATAATGCCATTTATATACTCTGTAGTCACATTGTTTCAAAGAGTGAAGCAATGAATGTAACTTAAATATTGCTTTTTAATGAAAATTAGCAAAAACAAGAAAATAATTTATATTGCTATTACTACCTTTCTACGTTCCTGAAGGCTCATGCCATTTTTAAATTTGGTGTGTGTGAACTGAGTGTTAATAGGAATGTTAACTCCTTTGAGCATATTCACACTGAATATGCTATAAGTTTTATCAATTATTTTCCTGTATAACTTTTTTTAAAAATCATCATTGGCATTTTTAGTCATTTTTCTATTATACACACAATATCTCCACATCCTACTTGTTTCAGTAATTGAGCGGACCATCCAGCAGCATGGGGAGCAGGTGGGGCAGTGTGGTTTGAAAGGTGTAAGAGAGGAAGGGAGATGGAATAAAAATGTTTTGCATTGGAGGAGAGAGCATTTGTACCCATATGGATGATGAAATTAGGAAGCCTTTTCATTGAACGATTACTGACCTGCAGAAGAGAAACAAATTGTGATATAGCTGCAGCTTTCTCATTCGTAAGACCTTTTAATATCCAAACATTTTATGCCCACAGTAATCTTTTGAGTTATGAATACAAACGCTGTTATTCTTGAATTACTGCTATTCTCGAAGTAAGTTACATAGAAACAAAAGACAAGTAGTAAAATATGGAAAGAACAAAGGTTGCAAGAAAAGAAAAGAAAGGAGGAGAGCCAAGAAATACTGACTCTGCATTTTAGATAGATGTTATTACCTCTGCTTTTGTCTGCTACTCTCACATGGTGACTACATGAACCCAGGGATTAGACACAGGAGAAATTATGGCTAGAGTTCTTCCAGTTTAACAGCAGATCTATATCATGTTTCCATTTTTAATCTCTAGTATTAATCCTAGCCATTATTAGCCCCTCTCTCATGAAAATAGTTTGATTATAATTACAATAAATCCTTCTGAAAGATAATTTATTTATCCTACATATTTTGATAGAGTTTACAAATTCTTTCATAGGCTGAAAGTTTTAATAGGACCCTAGATTTAAGTATATTTTAGAGAAAAAAAGAAAGAGCGTGGCTGAAATATTTGAAAATAATGTTTTAAAAACAGTTTTCAGGGAAGCAAACATTCATATAGTCGACATATATCTGTATTCACGAGAAAACTTTGTTTTCTGTGAGTAATGAAGACATAATACACTGGTCACCAAACTTGGGAGAAATCTATGCAGGAAAATCAACTCATGTCTGCCTGAGAAAACCAATGCATTTCTTTGGTACAGTTTTTTAAGTTATTCATGGATAATCTGAAATCCACTAAAACGTCTTAATTTCAAATGATACTAGGGTTTTATTGTTTCCTAAATATACCCCTGGAATCAATATTAGCAGCTGTTTTTAATGATTACATGAGAATTTAATTAAATTGCATTTTTAAAATAGTTTATTAAAGATGTCGGTAATAAGAATGGATCCAGAAATTGGGTTTAAAAAGCTCCTTTGAACTCTCTGTGTTGGAAACCTTTGGCAGGCATGAAATAATATTTTGTAATAAGCATATTTTGGGGGACATAATTTCTCCAAGGGGGAAAAAAAAAGAGCAACAGCCAAGAACAACAAAAATCTCATGCAAATAAATGTATTTGCAGAGACACTTCACATTTAAAATTTTTTTTGAAAAAAAAAAAACACCTTGGGGCACAATTAAGCTGCAAATATCATAATAGTGATGGCAAAGACATTTTATTTTCCTATCCTTTCATTTGATTAAAATATTCAAACTTTAGACTCACATATTTCTTCAGGCATTAGAGACAATTCTGTAAGAAGCACTGACCCCTTTATATTCTTCATATGGTGATGTTTCTCAACAAGTAAGGCTGCAAAGATATACCTCCTCATTCACATAATAAAATCCGTAATCATGCACCTTGGAGGATCTTGCTTTCCAATTCTCTTCTCTCCTATAAACAGGCTAGAATAGACTATGTTTGATACATAGCACATCAGAGCAAATGCTAAGTTTCTTTTTTTTTTTTTAGGTGATTACCTTTTAATTTATCATTTTAAAGATGGCTAAAAAATCTAAAAATATGTAGCAAAGATGGTTACAAAATCTGAAAACACACAGCATAATAGTATTGCATATATGCCTAATTTACTAAGATTTCATTCTTTTATTTAGTTATCCATTCGTTCAGCCATTATTTATGGGAAATCCCTTCATGAGATAGGAATTAATAGGCTCAGAAAAGTCAAAGATACACAATCTCTGAACTCTCACTGCCTAGAAAGTAAAATAACGAACACAGTAAAGTATTTTGGTATAGTGGCAACACTGTACCAACGTAGTGATGTTAGTTTTGTTTTTTTAAATGTTTATTTATTTATTTTGAGAATGGGGGGAAGGGGCTGAGAGAGAGGGAGAATCCCAAGCAGGCTTTACTCTGTCAGCACAGAGCCTGATACGGGGCTTGATCTCAGGAACCATGAGATCCTGACCTGAGCCGAAATTACGAGTTGGACTCTGAATCGACTGAGCCATCCAGGTGCCCTTAGTTTTGCTTTTTATATTATCATTTAAATATATATAACAAGTAAAGCACAGGCAGATCTCAGGTTTATTGATCAGAAGTTGGATACTTTTTTAACTACTCTTTCCCAGTAGTCAACATCAAAATATTTATTAAATCCTTCAAGCATTTGTCTTCGTTTGTTTGACAACAATACAACATTGCATAGAGTTGGGTGGTTTACATTTAATGAAAATTTATTTTTCACAATTGCAACAGCTGGGAAATCCAAGATGAAGGTACCAGCAGGTTGGTTCAGAGACAATGGTCCACTTGCTATGTCCTCATAGAGCAGAAGGGGAAAGAGAGTTCCCTGGGGTCTCTTTAATAAGGTCCCAAATCCCACCAAGGAGCGCTGTATCCTCATGACCTAATCACCTCCCAAGGTTCTACCTCCTAATACTATCACCTTTTGGAGTAGGATTTCACATATGAATTTTGCGGGGGGTATAAAAATTCAATCCCTTGTAGCCTTGCTAATATTTCCTTTTTCCACTTGTATTTTTGTCACCTCAGTCTCTCAACTGTATTTATTTCAGTGATTTTTCTACATTCCTTTTAGTTGCTTTTTGCTCTGTCCAATTTCTACTCAACTTTACAAATGGAGTTGCCTTGCTTTAAAAAAATGTTCTATGTTTCCGATTCTGTGTCTCCTTCTCTCTCTGCCCCTCCCCCGTTCATGCTCTGTCTCTCTCTGTCCCAAAAATAAATAAAAAACGTTGAAAAAAAATTAAAAAAAAATGTTCTATTTTTATTTATTTTGAAAGGGAGAATATGTGAGCAGGGGATGGGCAGAGAGAGAAGGAGAGAGAATCCCAAGCAGGCTCCATGCTGACAATGCAGAACCTGACGTAGGGCTTGATAACACCAACTGAGAGATGATGACCTGTGTGGAAATCAAGAGTTCGATGCTTAACCAACTGAGCCATTCGGGCACCCCGGAGTTACCTTTTCAAAAGAGTGATTTCTAACAGAAATTATGCGATGATATAAATGTTTTATATCTGCACTGCCCAATATGGTAGCCACCAGGCATATACTGCTCTGGAACACGTACAGTGCTGCTATTACAACGGAGAACCTAATTTTAAATGTTAATCAATTTAAACTAGCTAACATATTAAATAGCACAATTCTAGAGCAAAAATGTGATTCCTTACATGCTAATAAACTGTGAATTCAAATTATTCAATATGAATACAAATCAATATCAATGATGGCCTTTGGTTATATATTCCCCGAATATCTACTTTTTCCCCTCATTCCACACAATGAAGTTCCAGTCAGACTTAACGTTGTTTCCTGAATACACTATACACTTTTCTGTACTCAATAATCTACATGTCATTTTGTCTGCTTGGAATGTTTCCCCTTCATTCACAAAGGACCAGGAGCCAGACAGTGGATTCTGCACAGTATAATAATTTCAGTGAATTGTAAAGATGGGAAGAAAGTCACTACATTAGTTTTCTCTTGGTTGGAAGCCAGCCACAGGTTCTGGCTGCACTCAACGAGAGGGATTCTACTAAGGTGACAGCCAGTGAGTCAGAAGGGTCAGAAATAAAGATGTGACTTGTTAGTAGTCCCCTTAGTTCACCTTAAGTCACATTCTGCCTTCTGGCCCCCAATGTTTCATAATCAAATGCAAAATACATTCACCTCACGTCAAAGTCTCCAAAGGCTCATCCTATTTAGCATTAGTACAAAGTTCAACATTCGGTCATCTAACTCGGGGTCCAGGTACAGATGAGGCTCTTGTTTGTAACCTTAAACACAGCTTCCGAGGCCCAACCTCACTGTATCGCTGGACGTGTAAAACTAAACAGACAAATTTATCGACCGCAAACACACCCAACATACAATGGTGGCACAAGAGTAGGACTCCAGCTAGAGACATTCCAGTTCCAAAAGGAAGGAAAAGGTGAGAGTCCCTGATCCTGGCAGTTTTGAAATACAGCTGGACTAACTGTAGTTGGAATTTCTTGACCAGGTTTCAGTACCTGAAAAATCTTCCATGGCTCTCTGCTGTGCTCTCAGTGGTTTTAGTTCCAGCTGTTGAGTAATTCTTCCTATCAATATGGAAGTTAACACACGTGGGTATTTTAGTTGTATTAGCTGATCTCCTACCATTAGATTGTTGGAGATCTTGCAATTTACTTTTTTTTTTTATTAATTGTGTGTTTTCTGTCCATTTTGGTCCATGTTGGTGATGTTTCTGCTGAAATGATTTTTAAGGAAGTGTGTGGGCCTTCTGTAGATTTCACTGGTTTTCCCTACATTACACAGAAAACACACACACACACACACACACACACACACACACACACAAAACCCCACATGATCACAGATCCTTCTGAGATAATGCTTTCTGTATCTTGGCCTCTTGCTGAGATGAATGAGGAACAATGCCCTTATGCTTCCTGGAGACTGACTTGATTGAGACCTGCAAGCCACACTCCTAATCTCTTGAAAAGACATTTGTGTAACAGCATTCTATTTCCTTTTTATCCTTCTGAAGCTTTGGTAAAAGGTGGAATAGTCATATAATCTTACTGTCAGTCTTGACTCTAGAGCTGTTTTCCAGTGAATATTAATTCTCATGTCTTTTGGTGTCTGTTCTAGAAGGGCTGATAATTCTCAAAATCATCGAGTTCTGGTTATTATTACTTTTTGTTTAGCAATCCTTCCTTCCATTTATTTCTCATTTCTGGAATTTCACTGTAAGCAGCAAGAAAAAATCAAGCCCAACCTTCAGTGCTTTGTTTGGAAATCTCTTCGTTGCACGACCAAATTCCTTACTTCCAAGTTCTGCTTTCCACATGTAGGCAACATTTGGTTAAAGGCTCTGCCATTACATCATAAGAATATCTTTTCATACAGATTCCGATAACATACTCCTCACTTCCTTCTAAGCTCTCACCAGCAGCACTTTAATATCTGAATTTCAACACTCTGTTCATGTGATTTACACTTTATCATGCTCCTCAAAATTATTACAACCTCAGCCCACTTCCTAATTCCAAAACTGCCTCCACATTTCAGACATCTGTTCAGCAGCACCCCACTCTCCTGTATCAATATCTGTATTAGTTTTTATATAGATTAGAAACAAGTCCCAAGTTTCACCTACACTGAAGGTTTTGACTCATTGGGAGTCACTTTAAGGAGATTCCACCATGCCGTATTCCTGTTTGTACAAATGCCATTTGAACACGTGCTAGTAGGAATACGTTTGAGGAATAGATAATGTTAAGACATTACACTGTAATGTCATATGATGTTTTCCATGCATTTTTTTTTTAATCTAAGGACATGAACAATGAGGAGAAATTATACCAGTGAGTTTGCTGGAGCAGTTGATGCATAAACTAAGGATTATATAAACTCTGATATGCTTTGAAATGTGTCATGGTGAAAGGTCAATTAGATGTTAATATATGATAAACTGTTTACCCTAATGGAAAAGACAGTGGTCTTTTATTCTCATAAACCTTAACAAATATTGCTTTTTTCTGTATAACAAAATAAAAATAAAGGAAATATTAGTATTTGTATGTAAATGTAGAGTATGTCAAAAAATATTCTATAAGGATAAGATACTCTGAATCAAAATCAGTTATGTAAACATTTTTAGAGTGGCCAATCACTGTGCTAGGGAAAACAGGTGATTAAGTTTTTGTATTGTCTTATAGGAGACAATAGTCAAATCAAAGAGGTATGAAAAAAATAAAATGTCACACATCAGACATAAAGAGGGTAAAGAAAAGACACATTGGGCATGGAAGATCACATAGAAAGCAAAATAGATTATTTCTCTTCTATGAAGAAATATGTGTAGAAAATACAACTGCCTGATACAATCAGGACCCATAGGAACTGCATGAGAACTTGGGTGAAGCAATTTTACAAAGTTAATAAACTACCAAGTCACTTATTTGTGAATTCTGTGAGAGCACTTGACAGGGATGAAACTCTGGATTATATAACTGCTAGGTAATTGATTCATACAAATCCTTCTAGAATAGCCCATCTCTTCCTCTCTTTAAATGAACCAATACCAAGTTCAAGCATATCTTAAATCCTTACCAACTGTCCTCTTATTTGTCTAATAATCCAACTGCATTTTGTCTGGTTGTAAGGGAATATAGAATCTACTGCAGTTTGCATTAAGATAGAGAAAATGAGGAAGAAAAAAACTAGGAGAGCACCCTAGTTGTTAAGAACCAGGAAATTGATGCTAAAGTGGAAGTTTGAGTTCATCCAAGTCTAAAAGAATTATACTGTAAACACCACTGCCAATGTTTCTTTAGCATTAATAAAATGCTAGACAATTCAATTTTTTTGTATATAATCTCACTGTAATCTCACAGTAGTTTTGTTACATAAATGTTATTTTCATTTTCCCTAGTTTACAGGTGAAGAAATAAAAAAATACAGAGATTAAATAATTTGCTAAAGGTTGTGCATCAGGTAAAGGATGAACAGGCTTTGACTCTAGCAATTAGACTGTAAGTTATTCAGGGCTCATTGCAAAGTATATTTTCTAAGTGTGGACCAAGTTTAATTGAACTCTTTATTCTATCTCTGGAAGACAGCCTAGAATTTCATCTAAAATCAAGGTATGCCTGGATCTCAGTAGTAGATGTCTTTGGCTGAAAGCAAACACAGGAAAATAGTAGAGCTTATTAGAACTATTAGTCTGAAATGAATTCCTTAGCAATTATCAAGTCCCATCCCATAATCTTAACTCAGGGGGAAAAATTATGATCATAATGATTACTTGATAAAGGATTAACATTTTTACAAAGTATGAAAATACATTTGTTTGGTATACATATTTGAAACGAAAGTTATTTGTATTCTAAAGGGTTATAAACTATTTTTGGACACTGAGAATCCACATAAACTACATACCTGTATTTTTTAGGAACACTGTTTAAGTCTTAAGTCTCCTAGTGTTATAAGTGGTAAATATTTAAGGCAACAGCAAGCATGTGAAACAAACATTGAAGTTTCTGCAAAAAAAAAGAAATCTGTTTTCACAGAAAAGTTAAACTATAACCACATAATCTCTCAGATTAAAATATATTTTCTATTATTTAACAAATAATAGAATTATTTGTTAGAATTAAGAATTTTGTCTTAAAATTCAAGGATAATTATTTTTATATTGTTACGCATTTATTCATTCATTTGGGAAAATTTAGGAAACACCGATAACCCAAAGATTAACCTGATTTTAATCTGTATTATTCAGCCGTACAATTATTCTTACACTGAAAAAAGAATCTGCATTTAGTCTACCTACCAGGTTTGTATTTATAATCATGTACTGGGTGCTTCAAACCTAATAGAAAATTGGTAATGAGTGTCATGCAAAATATTTATAGGACATAAATGTATGTCCTATACATTTTTCACACTCTAAAACTTCTTTAATTTTGAGACATAAAAAATAAATTTTGTGTATTATTTTCTTGTAGACATACATTCTTTTTTTAAAAATGCTGACATTTAAAATGAAAGCTCCCCAGCAATATGCTAAGTTCTTTAAAAAAATTCTTTTCAATTTATGGATTAAAAATTCAATTTATGGATTAAATTCAATTTATGTCTATATGAGCAGACAATTTAGTCAGATATATTATATGCCCATATTTGACAAATATATATGAATAGAGGGTTTACAATGAGATATCTAGTTATTTTGTCCCATGGTGTTAGCATTTACATTTACACCAACTTTGATTACTTCCTTCCCATGATTTGTCAGTTCAATAGATTTTATATTGAAAATCATTTTATATTTTTTACACATTTATTTGTGGAATTAACAAAATTTGAAAAAAATCAAATTGAATAATTTCAATATACAACATTTCATAAGTTTTCAAATAAATACAAACATTGAGAAGTATATTAAGATCTGACATATCTCTAATTCCCCAGAAAACATATTCTCCTCTTCTGAAATGTGAAAGGAGAAAATTTGTTGGGAGGTGGTCTCAGGAATAACCACCACAAACATCAGGCAGAGGAAGAATTTGAATTATTAAAATTCTATGGGAAGATTCTATGGGGCTGGGAAGGACATTCAAAGCTAGTCCAACTGATGCAAAGAGATTGGGACTTTGAATCCCCATGCTTTGTCCAATCCTTGGATGAAGGCAATCATTAGACATTCAATCCTTGTATAGCAACCTTGTATGAGGAAGGTTCATGCAGCTGATAGAAATTATAGAAGGGTTCAGCTCATCAGCAGGCAACATTCTCAACAAGTAGAATGAGAGCCTCTGTTATACAGAGGTATCTAGACAGCACAGTATTGTAGACCACCACATGTGCTGCTCAGAAATTCTAGCTGCGTGTGTTGAAGTCAACATTTTGTGGAATTGCTTATTTCAATGTCTGGTCAATGTCTATTGGAGAATGTCACAAGACAAAAACGAATGGAATAACACTTCTGCTGCTGAATTTTGTCTTATGCTCATGACTGCTACTTCCTCTCTGAAGTTACTTTCCTCCTTTGCTAGTATCACTGTTGTTATTAAATGCTGAACAGGAGACATAATCTAGATTATCATCCTTGAGTATTGTGAGCACCTGGGCACCATGTGCTTCTCAAGCTATATGCTGCTGTACTACTCCATTGGCTATCAAGATTCAGCAGGTGACTAAGATTCATCAGGTCACCTCAGTACTAACTGTATTATTCTATGCCTCCATGATATAACAAAAAAGTTAACTTCTTCTTAATAAGGCAAATTGCCCCTTCAAGGGTTCTGTGATTTATTTTCTTGATTACTTCCCACCTTGGCATAAGAAGGTGTAAGTTACCAGCCAGTAAATCTAAGATACGAAAACCTAAAATTTTAGATTTGGGATATATTAATTTCCAAGAGCATCACCAGGGATAGTGATAAATTGACTCATTCATACATATACTCCTTGTTTTTCTGACCCATTTACTCAGTCTATTGAGTAAAGAGCACCTTGCTTATTGATTTAGGCTGTGAGATTCTTTCTGGAGGAGGGCACCTCATCATGTAGCGTATTACTTTTATGATGGTTCCTCAGATATGCTCTTAACAGCCATTTTCATCTCCATTACAGACCAGCAATCTCTTAGTAGCATGGCATGTGATAAAATAGGGAGATCCAGTTCTGTTCTAATAAATGTATATCCACTGATACTTTGTTGTGGGAGAAAGTCCTAGTTTGTAGCATTTGTCAGTTTCCACATTATACATCCTCCCACCATGGCAATTTCAAGCTACCAAAGTAACATCAATTAGCTTGCAATTTTCCTTAACTTTCAAGTATTGGCTCTGTAATGAGGGAGCCTGGGCCAGTTTCACATACCATTGAATGGACCCCAACAGTATGTGCCCACTTTTACACTCCTTTTTCTGTCAGTTGTGTCTCTCATCCAATGCAGTATTATGCAGGATATTGTGTCAATAAATAAACACTGTATACCCATGGAGAGTGGTACGGGCTTAAGTCTCGGGTCAGGAAAGGCAAATCTATTCCTGAATATATGTCAATTTTAAGTATGAAGAATCACGGCCATTTCTTGCCGAATGCTATTCTAGTTGAATATTTCGGTGATCCAAAGTGGCTGGTTAATCTCTTTGAGAAATGGTGTCCTATAAGGATCTCAGGAATAGTGACTAT
Source organism: Neofelis nebulosa (assembly GCF_028018385.1). Classification (NCBI taxonomy): domain Eukaryota; kingdom Metazoa; phylum Chordata; class Mammalia; order Carnivora; family Felidae; genus Neofelis; species Neofelis nebulosa. Next base: position 138,437,743 of record NC_080786.1, read on the forward strand.
CAATGGCCAGTTTGACATCCATCAGTGGTAGTAGCTAGAGCAACCTTGCTAAGTAAAACCCAGGCTGTTGTCCTCATGCAGAACCTCCATTATTAACATCTATTTTCTTTAAAGATAAGTCCTGGGTGCCTTACTGTATCAGTCAATGTCCAGCTGACATCCCTTTGCATATTTTATTATTTAGTGACTCTTCCATTTAGGAAGCTAAGTTTTTGTTAAAAGGCAATAAAAGATAGGTCCATCCACAAGCCTCTTTATACAGATATTCTTGTCTCTGGTGGTTTTTTATCTTTGTGCTTCCATGCCTTTAATAATCCAACAATTGCATTCAAGATTGCCCAAGTTTGTATATATGTTAAGCTTGGCCCACTTTTTTTAATCTCAGAAGCTCTGTCCATTGGAGGTGTTTGCCCCCAGTGTTACCTTATAAGGCCACCTGGGCTTGTGCCCACACATTGAATCAACATATCCAAGAGCAAGTTTGACTTTTATCCTTCTCTCTTGGTTATAAAACTCAACAAATCTCTCTGAATCCCATTAACTATCACCATGGCAGCTTTAGATATGAGCTAAAGGAGACAGAGTGGGCAGGAATGTAGATGATATCGTGGTCTGAACAATGTGCTTGAACAGCTTAATTGTAAAAATCTAGCCAACTGATGTCATGTTAACATGGGTTATCACTGGGCCAGCCCAATATGTGACTTGGTGGGACTGACCGTACCCAAGTGATGAGAAGTTCCTGCTAATGGTCACTTATATGCCATTGTCAGATAATCTATCTCTACCAGCACACTGTAGCACTACTGAAACTATACATAAATCTCTGTTGCAGATGACATGACCTTCTTTCAGAACTAAGGATCTACATTATAAAGATGACATTAAGGTTTTCTATAAACCTTGCACAGGATATTTTCTCACCACAGATAACTAACTCAAAGATCGTATGATTCCCTGGACCATATGATTTCCAGGGCCTGAAATACAGAGCCATGTGCATCATACCATGGACCCTCTGCAGAGGGTTTCTTGCGCTGGGTCCCAACAAATCTGATAACCTTCTTCGTGACTCAATAAATACATCTAAAGAGTACTCTGAAATGTGGAATATGCTATCTCCAGAACCTAATAAGGCCTATGAGATGTCGTGAGTCTCTTCTTAGGAGAGAAGTTCTGCAATGCAAGTATTTTCTTTTTACTCTGCAAGAAATAAACCAGCATCCCCCTGACAATTGAATTCTTAAAAATTTAGGCGATGTATTGGGCATCTGAATATTTATAAGGTTATCTCCAGGCTTTAGGGGAACATGCATCTTACCAAGGCCTCTGAGGTGTTTGCCATATCTTGCTTTTCTGGTCCAGTTATAATGATGTCAAAAATAGAATGTACCAATATGATGTGTTGTGGAATATCCAGATGGTTCAGATTCCCTTGGAGTATTTTATGAACGAAGCCAGGAAAATTATCATAGCCTTTGGGTAAAGCCGTTAACATGTATTTTTGTCCATCACATGTGAATGGGACACGTGTACTCATCCTCCTTGATAGGAATAAGAAAAAAATGCTTTTGGTAGATTGAGGACCATATACCATGTTCTGAGGCTATTTAATCTGGACTAGCAAAGATGACACATTGACTCTACAGCTGCAACAGGGTTCACGTTTGCCACTGCTAAGTTAAATGGCAATATTGTGGGGACAATCATTCTTGCATGTTTAGATTAGTTACACTTATCTCTGGCATTCTCCTGGCTCATGTAGTAGCTTTCTACTTACTCTCTTGGCCAGGTAGGGGAGAGGTAGTTTTACTGCCTGCCCTTCACCATCTCTACTAAAATATCTCTCAATAGACTTCAAAATTACGTGCGTGGGTATCTGTCAATTTTCAAGCCTGTTCATTGAACTCAGACATTTTATGTATGTCTATGTGTATTTGAGTGTGTGTATATGTCTATGTGTATCTGTGTGTGTGTGTGTGTGTGTGTGTGTGTGATGAATACTGGATTCATGTATAACCTGACACTGTATGCCCCACCTTTAAATGCTGCTGTGATAACAGTACAAGCATGTCAGTATCAGGGACTATTTACATCCTAACAGTCATTGAAAGATTTTGTTTTCAAGTGGATTAAATGACTCAGAATACTCTGGAGGAATACTTTGGAGGAAACCTGACAAAATTATTGCAGGATACGTTTGCCTTTGTGTTGTTAAGGTCGTTTCTCATGAGGATTTGGCCTTTCATTTAGAAGTTGGACATTGATTCAACCTGAGCACCTGAGCAAGGGGTCATGACATTTTATCAGAGTTGCTTCCGCAGGCTCCTGATGATTCGTTCTTAATTTCTTTTGCTTGCATAGATTGGGCAATATGCTGTTGGTTACCAACTTGTCTTGATCCTCAGATTACTGATTAATAACCATCCCCATTGCTGTCTGTGGTTGTGCCCACCCTCCTGTTTGCCACTTGTTGTACCCTCCTATGGTAATAATGTGTCTACCTTTTCATTCATACTTAACTATCAATATGTAACCTCTATTATTTCAGGATTTAACATCTCTTTTCTCTCAGGGATTCCAGTTATGTAATAGTGTCTCCAATCGTTGTGGCCTCCAAAGGACAGCCAACATTGAGCTTTAATTTTTTTAACGCTTATTCATTTATTTTGAAGGACACAGAGAGTGGGGGAGGGACAGTGAAAGAGGCAGTCAGAAGATCCAAAGTGGGCTCTGTGCTGACAGCAGAGAGCCCAATGTGGGACTTGAACTTGCAAATGAGTAATAATAACACCTCATGTTAAACCTACATTTTGTGTTTGGAAAATCACTGAGTACACAATACCTAGGGAATGTCATATAAGATTACCCTTTAGACTAAACTGGTGAAAAGTGTGCTTGTTATATTTAAGATATATAGATTATACACACACATATATAATATGTAAAATACACATGTTTGTGCATCTATATGTTTACATATGAAATGTATATATGTGAATATACATTTCATATGTATATTTCATATATATGTGTATATTTACATACACACACACACACACACACACAGGGATAGACCTTGAGGGAGATCAAGAGCAATGCTAAGAACTTTAATTTTATATTACATGAGGTATAAAGTGATTCTAGAGTTTTGATAGGATGACTGACACCATCTTTCTTAAAATAATCTGTCTCCTGTTTTGAAATTATACTTAGGAAGTGAAGGGTAGAAGCACTGAGTTCAGTTAAGAACCTATGGCGGAAATCAAATGGAGAAATGATGTTGGTTGTAACTTGAACAGTAGCATTAGATTTTGTGGTTAACGGTCAACAATGATGTATTTGCAAGTAGAATGGGTGGAATTTGCTGAGTGATTGAATATGTCCACCAAGAACAAGTGAGTATCCGAGGAAAATGATAATGTTTTGGAATGAGCAATGCAAAATGAAGTTTCCCTTGATATAACAGGAAAGAATGCGGGACGGTTTAAGGAAAGAGTAGTAGTTTGTTTCTGGACAATTTAAGTTAAACTATCTTCTAGATACATAATTAGTGACAATGAGTCCGTTGTTTTTAGACATATGTGATTGAGGCAAGGATTTACAACAGAAAACATAATTTTGGATATCACTCACATATTGATGTTATTTAAAGCAAAAGGGTAGGGGCACCTGGGTGGCTCAGTTAGTTAAGCAAACAACTTCCACTTGGGTCATGATCTTGCAGCTCGTGAGTTCGAGCCCTGCGTCCAGCTCTGTGCTGACAGCTCGGAGCCTGGAGGCTGCTTCCGATTCTGTGTCTCCCTCTCTCTCTGCCCCTCCTCTGCTCATGCTCTGTCTCTCTCTCTCAAAAATAAATAAACATTAAAAAAGTTATAAAAATAAAGAAAAAAGGGTAAATGAGATCACAAAGTATGTGTGATGAGAAATAGACCCAAGAAATGAGAAGTGTTCCCAGGACGCCAGTGGCTTTTCTGGGGAATAAGAAAGGATGTACTGATTGAAGGAAATTCAAACTTGTTTTAAATATTTTTCAAGAACAGTATATTTAGCTGTCATTTGCAAATTAAAAAAAAACACTTTCTCTCTTTCTAGTGAACAGAGGAGTAGATATGAAATGATAACGAATATTTCACCCAGTAGATATTAGAGCAGACCTTCCAAAACACAAATTAACACATCCATTCCCAGGTGTGCCTCACGCTATTATTTTGTTCAGTTGATCTTATACCCACAGCCATGGTCAACGTGTGAGCAGGATATCCCAGCTGAACTAAAGCTTCCAGCTCATCCTAAGCACTTACATTATTAGACATACATTTAATATATTTTCTTAGAACTCTTTTGGGCCTTAACAATATTAGCAAGAAAAAATAGCGTAAGTCACCATGAGTTTTAAAACATAAAGCCGTGATAAAGAAAATAGATGTGAGAAACACATGTGCATGGTAATATGCAAAGATTGCTATACATGCAAATGAATAAATAAAAATGTATATAGATTATCCTACATCCGAAGTATATCTGGTTACCAACTTTCCTAATTGTTAAAGACACAAAGAAATATTTATTGAATACTTACTACAAGCTGTTGCAAATATCGTTGGTGATTTTTTTTTTTCTTTTGGATCACAGATGTCTGAGGCACATTTTCTGCCTTTAAAAGACCTCCAGTTCATAAAGAACTAACAATATCCGTACCCTGAATATAACGATAAGAATAGTTAAGGGTCTATGTGACTATAAATAATATACTTTATATATTGGAACTGCTCACATTAGGTATACACGAAAAAGGAGAAAATCGTGTCCCTGCTCAAAGATGTGTGAATACGCTGAAGTAATTTTATTCCTATTACTCATATGCTTTATATTGGAGTGTTACTTGAGAGAAACGACTAAAAGCATTGAGCCATCAGTTGAACACATGGGTAATGCTTTATTTTGGGTCCTAAGGTCAAGGCCAGGGGCAAAGGCGCGACTATAACTCCACAGAGTGGTAATGTGTGTACCTACCACCAGTGACGGACTAGCACAGTGGGGTTCATCTGCAGTTTTCCTGCTGGGAGAAATCCCAAAGGGGCCTCGACAAAGTCGTAACCACTGTGTAAGCTGGACCTACATCTTCCCTTTCTAGTGGGTTCAAAGAAATTTCTATAATCGGTTCCTCAAAATTGGAAGTGAGCTCACTCTGAGAAAATTGACAAATGCTTGTTTACCTGCTGGGTGGAAAAATTGAAAAATATCAACCTAAGGACATATTTGTTTTGATCTTGTATTGTGCTTGGTGATTACACAGCAACCGGAAACTGGCTATATGGCAAGAAATCAGGAGGTGGCCGCGTACACAGAGGAACTCAGTGCTGGAAAACAGACATTTCTGGCTGCCAAAAGTTCCCTGCTCACCACAAAGCTGGGTGACTCCAGGATATTTATACACCCTGCAACTGCATCATGGTTTATGGCTCCAATACCGGGGAGAATCTTCATATCCCTGAGAGTATTTCAGAGATTCAGATAGGACCTGGCTAAAAGAGGACATCTTTTGATTTAATTCATTGTAAATTTGGGTTTAAGAAACCAAACTTTTACTGCAAAGATGTTTGGGAGGAATAAAGGAGATTTCGGGGGGGGGGGCGGGGAGGGAGTAGTATTCTAAGCCTATTAAGTCATGTTGCTTCGAGTATACTAGGAACCTCCATGTTTATCAGAAACCTTTTTTCATGTGTCAGGAAAGGTCAGATATTTCTGTTTAAATATATCATAGTTCAGTTCAGTTGAATTGTGACGTATTCAAAAATAGGAGAAACCTCTCTAAAGATGTTTAGAAAACACAGAACCCCATTGACTTTAAAGGTGTTTGCAGAGCAAGAAGTTACACGTCTGAAGTACACCACGGACGGTTTCCAATGGAGTTGGAAACAGTTTTCATGTGTCCAGCCGGGAAAATAAATATAATGCAAAACGGGCAGAGGTTTCACACGGTAGGGGGGAAATGAGTCCACCAAGATTCAATGGCAGGCGATAGGAAAGAAGCGCAGAAGATACAACGAGGTCTGTAGGCTTTCCACCACCTACGAGGAGTGTCCCATTCAGCGGTCATAATGAGGCACCGACACTTAAGAAAGTGTCAGAATATAAATTCCATGTGGGCAGCGAACTTTATAGGATGCGGTCTTTGCTCCATCAGCAGTACCCAAAAGGGGATGTGGCCTACCTGTGCTCAGTACCTATTTATAGGCTTGAATGAATGAGTGAAGCTGGGGATATGAGACTTTTATGGAAGCCAAAACAAGATAAAACAAAATAAAAACACATAAAAAGTAGAAAAGAAACAGTTTGTAACAACGTAAAAAGCCACACTCCCTTGAAAATGAATTAAAAATAAATAGCAAGTTGATGGGGCGCCTGGGTGGCTCAGTCGGTTGAGGGTCCGACTTCGGCTCAGGTCAGGATCTCAGGCTGGTGGGTTGGAGCCCCGCGTCGGGCTCTGTGCTGACAGCTCGGAGTTTGGAGCCTGTTTCCGATTCTGTGTCTCCCTCTCTCTCTGCCCCTAACCCACTCGCATTCTGTCTCTGTGTCTCTCAAAAATAAATAAACATGAAAAAGAAAAAAATGAAAAAAAAATACCAAGCTGAGTCCGAGGAGACATTAGACAAGACACCTCCTAGGTGTTTGAGGTACCTTTAAACCCCCAGGATCCTCTTCCTTAACACAGACACAGTTCACAATTTCCCTGGACACATTTACCTGCCTTAGTGCATCCCGTTGCATCCACCTGTCTCTTTTGGACAATACCTAAAAGTTCACAATTTCATTTTCCTCTTAAATCCTGTTGTGTATTCCAGCCACTAAAGAGGAGTTAACTTTCTAGCCAGTTAGATAAACCCATTATCACTATATTGATATCACTGACACTGAACAAATATACTTGGCTAGCTCTCCCTGGTGTGTGTGTGTGTGTGTGTGTGTGTGTGTGTAGATACACCAGCTGGCTAGCTGATAGATGGATTATGTGATCGATAGATTAATAGATAGGTACACAGATACACACATACCTAGAGAGCTGGCAAATATAGATATATAGGTAGCTTCAGATATTTGGAGGTCTTTAATAAATCAAAATGAGTGGTACAGACATGTCTGGTGTTCTGGGAGGTTGTTTATGAATTATATTAAGAGGTGGTCTTTGGGGCCCCTAGGTGGCTCATTAAGTTAAGGGTCTGACTTTGGCTTAGGTAACGATCTCATGGTTTATGGTTCAAATTCTGCATCGGGCTCCACACTGACAGTGTGGAGCCTTCTTGGAATTCTCTCTTTCCCTTTTTCTCTCTGCACCTACCCCACTCGTGCTTTCTGTATCGTAAACGGAATAAACTTAAAAAAAAAAAAGACATGGTCTTCTAGTTAACCTCAAATCATATTAAACTCAAGTCATATCCACAGTTTCTTAGTAAGAAAAAAATAAAGTGATGTTACATTAAGAGTGATGGTGACGAAAACTCCAGATTCTCTTGAGATCATTTTCACTCTGCATAAAACAAACCTGGGACAACCCATACTTGAAATGTCATGTTCTAGATTAGATGAAGATTCAAATATTCTTTCTATAATAGGCATTATGAATTTACACTGGACATTTATTAGGAAATCATTCAGTTACTATGTATTATAACCATTGACGATTCATCTATATAAATTTAATCATTTATTTTTATGATAACAGAATGTCATCGGGTTCTGTCTGCACTTTTGATTTGTTCTGCAATACAAAGAGAATGGCCTTACTTACTGTTTCACTGTGTCTTGACAATGAGTTATGGACCTTTTCTAGGTATTTTATCATTACTGATTATAAAAATGCATTAATTGCCAAAGTCTTAAATATTTCTATTTTTTGTAACGAATTACACATAGATCATCCTGGCACAATTCCGTAGCTGAAGAAGACTATGTAAATCACCTACATCCTTCTTATTCTCACCAATTGATTTGACCAATGAAGACCAAGTTCTACAGAGGTCAAATGATTTAACAAAGGCTGAACAGTTGAGGGGGCTTTGTGAGGATTATGACAGACATATGTCTTCTAAATTTCAATCCGTGTCTTATCAGCCTCAGTAATGGTTTTCAAACTTTTCTGAAACTACCAGAAAGAGAAATTATTAGGATCCGGATTCTGGAATTTCTGAGCATTCTGGTACTAGTTCCACTGGGTATTGTGTTTTTTATTCTACTCCATATTGTCTTTATGGTAAATTTTGCTAAAAAAAAAAAGCTTTCTTTTGCTAAAATCTTCAGAACTTACATGCTAAACAACAGCTCTTAAGTGTAATACTATTTAATATACATTCTTCTTTTTATGACAGGAACCATCACCGCCCCTTACATGAGCACATATATGAAACTAAACATATCCTCAAAAATAATGGCAAAAATGTTTCCTGTAAGCTATCAGGGATGCTATAGGACCACTTAATTCTAAAATTTTGCCTTTGACCAGTAGAACATACCATTAGATTATATCATTTGGAGAATATTTCACAAGAAAGTAAAAAGAATTAGGGCACCTGGGTAGCTCAGTTGGTTAAGCATCCGACTTTGGCTCAGGTCATGGTCTCGTCATTCATGAGTTCAAGCCCCACATCGGGCTCTGTGCTGACAGCTCAGAGCCTGGAGCCTACTCCAGATTCTCTCTGTCTGTCTCTCTCTCTCTCTGCCCCTTTGCCGCTCATGTTCTGGCTCTCTTTTCTTCAAAAGTAAATAAACATTAAAAAATTAAAAAGAAAGTAAAAAGAATAAAGTAAAGGAGTCTTCAGAAGTGGATAAAGCCCAGGTAAGTACGAAACAAAATCATTTCAGGTGAATACCTAATACAAAGGAAGAGTGGCTAATAATCACACTCTAAGCATTGCTAAAAATAATAATACACAAGAAGAAAAGTATTGAACAAATGAGAACAAGAACTTGTGAATATAGTTTAAGGGGTGATATGTTGAGGAGAAGTTTTGCATGCGCTCCAGAGTGTTTCATTAAGACTGAGGGTAGAGTAAGAAATACACAAAGAATTATGTCTTCCGATTTTAGATGGTTTGGCTTTTGAATCCATATGATTCTTTCTTCAAGCCTTTAGACTGTATTTTAACCCTGACTAGCCTACTAAGTTTTCATCTATGTTTTTGTCTTCAGTAAGCAGCTAGTAAAGCACTATGAACTATGGGAAGCATAATCTACTCCCCATGACTTAATCCTCACTCAAATGTATCCACTTGTTATTTTCAGATCCATTAAAACACAAACTCCTGTCTCCTGTAGGGGATTATCATCCTCATTGATGTCCACCTATTTGGAGGACTCTATAAAAACATTGATTTTCTTAATCTCTGGTCAAAGTTTCAGGAATCTTCAGGGTCATGGCAAGTCAATTATCAATATTTATATATTTGATTTCAATTATGATATTAAATTATGTAATTTCAGAGAATTCATCAAGTGTTTCCCTTAAAATATTTTTTTCTGACTATTTATTATTGTAGGGAATTCGTCTTCCAGCCGTGATAGAAAACTGGCACCATGTTTACGGTCGAGAAAAAGTGAACCTCAAAATTGGACAAAGCATATGTGCCAACTATTTTTAGTAATTGAACAACAGCTTTGCTGGACTGTATTCTTTGGCAAAAGTTAATTGCATGAGATGAACTCCAAGGTCACGCTTCAATAAACTTGGCATTCTCTCTGTAAGGCGTTTTGAATCTGAAAGCAGAAAGATAAATCCCAAATGGAACACCCAACCTCACTGAGCTTATGAGGCTGCTAAAGCTGATGGAATTGGCAGGGCAAAACATGTAAGAAGATGGATCTACACAAAATGGTAGGGAGAAGCTTCCAGATTTTTTACTGAGTCTTCCTCAGAATACATTAAGAGTTGTTGATCAAAGTCTGAATTACCCCTGCTAAGTGTAAGATTCTAAAAGGATGTTTGTTGGTATGCTGGAATTTCATTCAAGGTAAGATCAAGTTAATCCAATGTCTCATTGGAAAGGAAGAGCGTGCGCATACACACACACACACACACACACACACACACACGGAAACACAATTGCACAGTTACCCACAGATGTGCCAGCACATCCATCAAAGTAGTTGACACAGATTGATTCAGTGAATTATTGTTATGTCTTGGATATTCAAGGATAATCTGATGAGTACAAAGAATAGAAGCAAGGGTACAATTAAGAAAAAAAGGAGCAGGAATAAACCATATAAGGAAATGTTAAACAATTAGAAAATATTTACAAATATATAATGATGCAGTAGAATCATTAAGACAATATAGAGTATTGAAATGTGTAACGTAATTCATAGGATAAGTCTGAATAAATGGCTTCTAGAGGAAAAACATGGAAACACACCTCCTATGTAAGCCCTCCCCTTGAGAGTGAATGCAGCGCATTATGATTGTGTTACACGGCAACGGTGAAGGAATTTTGCAAGTGTAGTTAAGTTCTAGGGACAGGCGACTTTCAGTTCATCAAAGAAAGATTATTTTAGATTAGCCAGACATAATCAAGTGAGTATTTCAAGGATAGAAGAAGTCAGAGAGAATGTAAGTAGTGACAGACTTTCTTCTGTTGATCTTGAAGAAGCAAACGCCCATATTCTGGAGGAAGTCACATGGCAGGGAACTGGAGGTGACCTCCAGCAGTTCAGTACCTCAGTCCTGTCCCTGCAAAGAATTTCTGCCAACAATAACGTAGCTTGAAAGAGGACACAGAGGCTCTGATGGTATCGCAGACTTGCGGACATCTTGACTTCAGCCTAATGAGATGCTGAGTGAAGGACTTAGCCATTCTGTTTGCAGACCCCTGGTCCACGGAAACTGAGCTAATAAATTTTTGTTGTTTTAAGCCACTCAGTTTGTCAGAATACGCCTCCCAGCAATAGAAAACCAGTAATACAGATTAAAAATGAAAAGTTGTCCGACTTTTACTATGAAGCTCACAGAACCTTAATGATAAATCTATACAAGGAGAACATTAAAATAAAGGAAAAGAAAAATGACATAAGGCAGCCGTTTAAGACCTAATGCACTTAACACACCTAAGGCAATCAAATAATATAATTGATCAGCCAATAAAATGCTTTATCCTTATAGATGCCAGAAGTCTCTTTTCACCTAAATTAACAATAATTTATGTGGGAAAGATTTCAATAGCTGAGGAATGGAAGTTTAATGACCAGAAAAGCCTAGGTGATATTGAATAACTCCAAATTTCAGGGCCTAAATGCAACACAGGTGGAATACTAATTCAGAGATTCTGGTGGGAATAAGACATCCCTCGAGGGCAAATGTCTTTCCCTGTGGTGACTCACGTATCCTGGCTGCTTTGTTTCTTGTATGAGGGCAGATCCATACCACAGACAAGCAGGATATGATGTAATTACCAAACAAGCAAAATTTTTATGTGGGCACAGGAAATACAGAGAAGTTACTTCTCCAGTTTAACATTTGCTAACATGTTCTACGGAGGATGTATTATTGGAGCTTGTTTTTAGTAAACTGAGACATCTGTGAGAACTATCTGTCTCAAAGTTCAGTTTTGCAAATATTTCAGAGCTGGTCCTCTGCAGAAACACATCCCCAAACCCAAGTCACCCTAGGAAAAAAATGTTTATAGCATGGATAAAATAAAAACAATTTTTATAACTTGATATGAAAAAAAATTCTGATGAGGAATTTATAAGAAATATTTGTAATCTATTTGGGGAAATTGCAAAACCATATCTAGAAGTTTCAAATATGAATTATAAGTGCTAAAGTCTGAATGTTTGTGTATCCCCCAAATTAACATATTGGAAACCTAGTGCCCAAAGCGATGATATGGAGAGGTGAAGACTTCTGGAGTTGCTTAGGTCATGAGTGTGGAGCCCTCATGAATGCGATTAATGGTCTTATTGAAAATGTCCCAGACAGGTGTTTTGTCCTTTCCACCACCTGAGGACACAGAATGTGGCAGTCTGCATCCCAGAAAAAGACCTTCACAAGACATCTAACTTGCCAAACTTCCCAGACTCCAGAATTATGAGAAATAAATGTTTATTAACTGCCCAGTCTATGGTATTTTTTTTTTCTATAACAGCATGGATGGACTGAAACAATAGATACAGAAATAAATGTAAATTAAATCATGAGATGAGATTTTCACTAGTCAGATTAGCAAAAAGACTCTAATGTGAAAATACATACTTACACATATATGTACTGTAAGTATGATTCCAGCTGTTTCCAACATTAAAAAAAGTGAAAACAGTATACATAATTACAGGTGACCGTTATTAGGGAGGGTCATTAAAATTTGTAAACTGATAGCCAATTGGAATGATTGCAGCCATATGTAAACAGATGAAAAAAGAAATCTTCCAAAACATAATTAACTGACATAAAACAGGTCACTCCAGAATTAATAAAATATAAATTCACACTAAGTTATACAAAGCAAGTTTCTATAAATAAGTATACATATTGAAGAAGTATAGAGAAAAATAAATTCAATGAAACCATTAAACTACCAATGTTATAGTTAACATAGTTAGCTCTGAGGAAAATGTCATTTTATTCAAAACACATCTATATGTGCTCACATGTATTTCAACAAGAATGCACCCCCTTTACTTAAGTAATTACAAAATACAAATAATCTAGAATTATTTTAAACTTAAAAATATGCTCTTCAGACACGTCGGAGATCAAATATTGTCAAGTTAGTGTTACTTTGCCAAAGATAAATCATAAACTCGTACTATTCCACATGGTGTGAAATAAGTCAGTGTCCATCCTTGGCCTGACAATTTTCATGTTTGCTCTTTGTAGCTTCTCGTAAGGATTATGTTTACCCACAAGGCACACAATGCAAATTTAACTAAATATGAAATAATTTATACATATTGCAAGTTTTTATCTGATGTGGGGTGATACCCAATGTTATCTATGTATTGTTTATATTTTTTAATGTTTATTTACTTATTTCTCAGAGACAGAGAGACCACAAGCAGGGGAGGGGCAGAGAGAGGGAGAGAGAGAGAGAGAGAGAGAGAGAGAGAGAGAGAGAGAGAGACGGAGTCATGGAATCCAAAGCAGGCTTCAGGCTCTGAGCTGTCAACACAGAACCCAACAAGAAGGGCTTGAACTCACAAACTCTGAGATCATGACCTGAGCCAAAATTGGACGCTTAACCGACTGAGCTGCCCAGGCACCCCTATTTATTATTTATCTTACTCTAAATCCTACTATTGGTCAGAAATAGTTGGGGCCAACTTCTATATGGCATGGTTTTGTTAACATAGGGTTAAGGTAGGCAAATAAATATTGTGTTTTCATACAGAAGGAAACATCAAGGGGTGAAGTATCAATTCACAGGACACAGCACCCCATCTCAAGTAGTCAAATAAATGATGAGAATATGTTAATCACAGTTTAATATGAGCAATTAAGAGAACTTGAAATAAACACGATGGGCCAACAATCAAAAGAGTACAATGTAGGAATCCTGGCTAGAAGCCTGAGAATATTAAGAGAGAGACTTAGATGTAGAAAAAACAAGACCAATAGGACGCAAATCTAAGTGTGGATGATATATTCCCGAAAACGGAAAGAACAGGGTGTAGACAGGGTCCAATTCCTAATTATAAGCATAGAAATACAAAGTTCTGTGTTTTCCAACTGAGCATAAACAGCAACAGGAAGTCAGGTTATGTTCACTTATTCTAGAGAAATTATTTGTTCTGGGTTGGAACCGTGCTCCCTCTTTGTGAGATTTCTCATGGGTTGATGGTTGTTTGCAGGGAGGCGGCTTGCAGCAGCTATAACTGCAGACCTCTTGAAATAGAAGCAGAAGCATCCAATAAGACTTCCTGGGAGTTTGGCTCTTTGATCACTGTTTTTCTTTTATAACGTTGCCTACTGGAGCCTGGACTGGTAGACTAGGTTCTAAATATGCTTCATTCAACAAAGAGTGGAAAACATGCCTAGTCCTGTTTTTTCCATAATGAGACATGCACACAACACAGGCATACACACACACACACACACACACACGCACACAGGCCACCATGGGGAAAGTGAGAGAGAGAGGAAAGTGGTCATTAATTAGCTGCATTTCTTTAAGTAAAATCTTAGCAAATTCTTTTTTTTTTTAATTTTTTTTAACGTTTATTTATTTTTGAGACAGAGAGAGACAGAGCATGAACGGGGGAGGGTCAGAGAGAGAGGGAGACACAGAATCCGAAACAGGCTCCAGGCTCTGAGCTGTCAGCACATAGCCCGACGTGGGGCTCGAACCCACGAACCGTGAGATCATGACCTGAGCTGAAGTCAGACGCTTAACCGACTGAGACACCAAGGCGCCCCAAATCTTAGCAAATTCTTACAGAATGAAAATATTTCTCATATTTAGGACACAACGTCAAACAATTTTTTAATTGGTACCAGAAATACTTTCTGATATCCACATTAAAAACAGAAAGGCATATGTAATTTTACCCTAAAACCATTACAGAAAATAGTTTTTATACCTCCTCAATGTTCTGCACATATAAGGGACACAGTAAGTGTATTGAGGGATTGTTTCATCAAGATACAAATATTTAGGTTGCTTTTTTTTTTTCTCTCTTTTGTGAACCTATGAGTCAGGATCTTATAACCTCACGCTGAATTCTTCAAGAGATTTTCGATGTGGAGACATTTAGTAGTGTTTCAGTTCAGTAACACAGTGTGCATTATAAATTTAGCTTCCCCAATAAGAAGCAGAGTTATCTTCTTATCTCTCTATCAATCTATTTATCTCTATCTACCTACCTGTCTACGTATATTTATCCCCTAAGTAGGAGATACCTTATTTGAGTAATAAATTCTGATTAAATGCTAAATGTAAAATGTTTCTCGCTAAATGTAGAGAAACTGAATCTTGATAGAGAATATTTTTTCCTCAAAAACTCAAAACTGTCAGCAATATTGACAGTGAAAGATATGAGCAAGACGGAATATAAAATGGTTATCAACTAAAACACTTCAGATTGCAAGCTATGGCTTCAGAACAAGTTCAAATTGCTTTTCAAACTCTATATTGGCTTTTTCTCTATGTGCCCTCAGCACCCCAAACTATCTGAACATCTGATAAGAAATGGAAGCACTGAGCTGGTCTGTCCTGATTTTTTTGTACAATTTTTTTGTCGGAGAAAACAGCTGCAAATGTTTTATGCCCAGAAATATTTTTTCCCATTTTTTGTTTGTGAGTGAACAAAGTCAGCAAGTTCAACTAACTAAATGCTCTATTTTCCTTCAATATTGTTTGTTTATATATTAAAATACTTCATTTAAAATTCTCTTCTAATGTTTATAAAGGATTAAAATTTTAACTAAAATAGAGATTCAATAGCAAATACAAACAAGTAAAGACTGCAGCAACTTATATCAGGGATGGATGGGAAATAACAGGTAACACTAAATATTGTGAAGTCAAATTAGTAATCAACTCTCTATTATCTTTGTTAATGGGACAAGTTAGTGGCCCAGATAATATAGCATGCCATCCAATGGTTCATTTTTATGGGCCTGGTGATATATTACCCTATTTTGTTCCTGCATATTTATAGTTTTAATTATATTTTAATATTATGTTATTAAATTAAATGTTCATTCCTTGAACACACACCAGGCATTGAGGAAGCAAAGCTGTGTGTGAAAGACTCTTTGATGGAAGGTGGAAAATACTCTGCCGTTAACATTTCATTCTTTTAATCCAGAATACAGATAACCAGTGCGTGAGTAAATGAGACAATGGTGTTACTAACCATTTCTTCTCAGTTAGTATATTGAATGACTCTACAAACTAAAAAAGGTTTCAGAAGTCTTATAAATGCCCCTTGTGGTTTTTGATGAAGGAATAGCAACTGTAGACGGGTATATTTCACATAAAAACACAGAAACACATATGTAAGCCAAAGTAATAAATATCTTACAGTAGTAAGCAAAATATAGCCCATGTCTCCAAAACAACATGAGCAGATACAAAAAAGGAAAGATGGCAAGAGAATGAACAGACAAACTAAATAGGACGCGAATCATTGAGGGTCTTGTATGCCATTTAAGATGCTTGAACTTCATGATAAGAGTGATATATGAGTAAAATATGATTCAGGTAAGGACAATCGATGAATGTTCCTTCTAGAAAGTCAAAGTTTATTGAATAATAGAATATTAACATTATCTCAAATATCTCCTCTAAGATTATTTATTAAATGCAAAAAATGAAAATAAAAACACAGTAACTACAGTAACTGCTCGACACTTTAACTACAAGATGAAAATCGTTAACTTGACAAATCAGATTAACTGAATCAGGTGCCTCTAGATATGTTACCCTGAATACAGCACAGTAACACTTCCATGGTGTTTCATCTAGAAGTTAAAAGCTTCAACTTAATCATCAGAGAATCCAAACATTAAGAAAAAAATAAATAAGCTGTTTGTATTTTTTTTCTTTTTTGGTCAACTATATGAGAGGCAAAGAAAAGTTGTTGGAAAAGTCCAGATTAAAATAGATGAAAGGGAATGACAAGTAAATGCAATGAAAGATTCTAGACATGAACACATACTGGGAAAAATAATTACTTTGAAGGATATTACTGAGCCAAGTAATATATTAAAAATGTGAGTGTAGGGGCACCTAGGTGGCTCACTCGGTTAAGCATCCGACTTCGTGTCAGGTCATGATCTAGTGGTTTCCGAGTTTGAGCCCCCGCATCAGGCTCAGAGCCTGGAGCCTGGTTTGGATTCTGTGTCGCCCTCTCTCTCTGCCCCTCCCCTGCTCACAGTCTCTCTCTCTCTATCTTTCTCTCTCTCTCTCTCTCTCTCTCAGAAATAAATAAATATTAAAAAAATTAATGTGACTGTAGATAATGAAATGTTAATGCTAAATCAAATATATTTTCTTGAATATTAAAATTATAGTTACGTAAGAAATAATTTTATTCTTCATAAATATAAATGGATACACTTAGGGGTCATTGTTCATGATATGCAATATACCCTAAAAGTTTTCTTTTTTTCTTTAATGTTTATTTATTTTTGACAGAGAGAGAGAGAGAGAGAGAAGCAGACACAGAATCCAAAGTAGGATCCAGGCTCGGAGCTGCCACACAGAGCCCGATGTGGGGCTCGGACTCAGGAGCTGTGAAAGCATGATCTGAGATGAAGTCGGACCCTTAACCGACTGAGCTACCCAGGCGCCCCTACTCTAAAAGATTTCATAACAAATGATACGAGTGGTGTAGATGGAAAGGGAGAATGGGAGAGGAGAGAGCAAGGAGGGGGGGAGGGAGAATGATTAAATGAATCTAACAAAACGTTAACAATTTGGAGAAAAAGGTATATGGGTACGGCGAAGAGGATGAATTAGAAAAGCTCCTGCTGGTTACGGACTAATCAATTGGGAAGATGTAGTAGTTTTCCAGGTGAATGGTGATGATATCCTCCCATAAAGTATTGGAAGCAGTAATAGGAAGAGGTCGAATCAAGAACCTGGTGGTTTAATGGGGCGCCTGGGTGGCTCAGTCCGTTAAGCGTCTGACTTCTGCTCAGGCCATGATCTCATGGTTCCTGAGTTTGAGCCCCGCATCACGCCTTGTGCTGATAGCTCTGAAACTGGAGCCTGCTTTTGAATTCTGTATGTCTCTCTCTCTGCCCCTCCCCCGCTCATATTCTGTCTCTCTCACTCTTTCAAAAAATGAACTTAAAAAAAAAAAAAAAGAGCTTGGTGATTAACTGGCTATAGCAAAGGGGGAAGGGAGTAAAAGGAGGTACCCAGGCATTTGATATGGTCAGCTCCTTTCATGGTGAGGTCAATCAACGCAGTAAGGACCAAGGGTCAGGAACCCAGAGAGACAAGACATTCAGCTGGTTTGGAATGTAAAATGCCTAGGGAACTATTACATGAGAATATCCACTAGGCACTTATCTACACAGATTTATAATTCAGGGGACAGATACGGTGAAAATAGAGTTTGGAGCTCATATTTTTGAATCATAGCAATGAGTGAGGTCCCTGCTAAACTCGAATGTTTCAGCATTTGGCGAAAGAAGAGGTGGAAGGAAAACTGTCATAGAATGAAATGAAAGGAGGAAATCAAGAAGTGGTAAGATTTTCATACAAAGTCAGGTACAGTGTATTAGTGGCAAAAATCAGGTAACCGCAGCATATTAGTTTTCTAGAACTACTGTAAAAAAAAAAAAAAAGTACCACAAATTTGAGTGATTTAAACACCAGAAGTTTATTATCACGCAGTTCTGGAGGCTCAAAGTCCAAGATCAAGATATCCCGTCCTGTTCAGGGGGTTGGTTCCTTCTGAAGGCCATGAAGGAGGAAGCCTCCTTGGCTTATAGACGGCCATCTTCTCCCTTGTCTCTTCTAAGTTTCTCCCCTTTACATGCGTCCGTGTCCACATTTCCCCTTTTTATACGGACATCTGTCATATTGGATCAGGGGCCCAGGCTACTTGACTATGGCCTCACTTTACCTACTTTGATCTGCAGTTACTCTGTTTGCAACTATTGTCACATTCCAAGGTACTAGGGAGGTAGGACTTCAACATATGAATTGAGTGGTGAGGGCACAATTCAACACACAGCAGTCGGAAGCCATAAGTGTTCTTTAGATGAAACGAGGAGGGTGTAAGCATAGTCCAGGTTAAGAGGTTAATAGCAAGCTAAGAGAAGCAGTGGGGAAATGTCAAATTATCACAGCGGAAAAGGCAAAGCGAAGTGAGGGATTGAGGACTGCAATATAGAGACTACATTGTGAAGTTTGACACCAATGGAGAAGACAAGGATTTTAAGGAAGCTCGTATTTTAAAAATTGAAGAAGAGTTGTCACCCAATGTTACATGAGTTTCAGATGTACAGCATAGTGATGTGACAGCTAGCTTTATACGTTATGCTGTGCCCATGATGGGGATAAGAAGCCCAGTTTTTAAGATGGGATTAAAGAAAAAAAAAAACCAAAAAGGGAAACAAGGCTTCATTTCTGAAAAAGAGGAATTAGCTAGGGCAAAGGTGCAAATGCAGAATGGTGAGGGAATCAAAAGAGAGAGAAAGTTATGAGAAAAGAAGCCATGCGCCCAAAGAATTTAGGCAGGTAGAGGGTCACCGATACTGTAGTAACAGGGAGACAGATTACAAATGATTTACATCTTTACATAGCATAGATAAGTCAAGAAAAACATGTGACAGTAGTTTAGAAACAGAAATAGGCTGCGCATATAGGTAATACTTGTATTATGTTATTATTATGAACAGCTATAGCCTGTTAAGTATCCTTTGTCATTCTTAAAAAGAAATTATCCATGTAGAGAGTGAGATGATTTTTCGAGTCTACATAGTAACGTAAGATTTGAAACATTGTATTGGATCATGCCTACACCTGGATGTCAATACATTTTCATTACACTTTTTGCTTTTCCATCGGACCTTTCAGTGGGCTAATTACTGAAATTGAGAAACCAACCCCAGCTTTTCGTGGCGCATGTAATTTGAAGACAGCCAAATGAGACTAAAACACCTCACCGTACTTCTGCATTTAAATGTGCAGAGTCACTAAATGTCACTTTTAAACTTCATTTTTATCCCTCAATAATGCAAATAAGGTAAATACTCAAAAATTCACAGACTTTTCATGGTAAAATACTAGCTGTATTTGTTTTGTTTCTATCATAAGACAAAACATTTGCTGGGATATAAAAACTGTTGTTTTTTGTCAGTCTTAGCATGAGTTTTTCTAGGCAAAGATTCCCAGATACATGTCTCATAAGCTGAAAAATTGGCCAATTGTTAGTGATCTAGCTCAATTATATGATGAAATCCATGTGGGAGAGTGTGTTTTTTAAGTAACTTCACTTAACTAATAAATGCCAACCCAAGAATAAATTAACAGCTTATTTTTTTATATAGACTACAGTTTTTGTTGATAAGCTTGGGGTCCAACATGGTTCATATTATTTACATTACTTTTTAAATTCTGGAATTCATATTCATCTTAAGAGCAAACAAAGCGATAAAACAAACAAACAAAACAAAGCAAATTATATACTTGTGTCAACAAGACAAATATGGTAAATATATTTGTTTCAGATTTGAGAAGCTGTTTAAGTATTTGTGGGTAAAATTTAAAAGCTTTTCACACCAAGGATTATATATGGAAAATAAGCCACTGCATCTTTATATATACAGACATCAACTATTTATTATTATTATTATTATTATTATTATTATAGTTTTGAGTTCTTCCTTTCCCTGTTATGAATCACTGAAACCAATAGTAAAAGTATAGGCAAACTGTTACCCCTAAGTATAAATCAAATTACTCCCAAGTATTTTTCACTGAAGAATGTATGATATTGCTAATTATTCTCTCCAATATTTTACAAAAAATAGTGAGCATTAAAATCTCCTTGGATGTTCTTATTCTCACTCTTTCCTGCCTTTCGGGGGCCTCATTATCTCTAATTTTTCACTCACATAATTTTCTCAACTATTGGATAATTTTCTCAACTATTTTTTTACTTTGGGGTCAGCACA
The DNA here is from genome assembly GCF_028018385.1 of Neofelis nebulosa. Taxonomy (NCBI): domain Eukaryota; kingdom Metazoa; phylum Chordata; class Mammalia; order Carnivora; family Felidae; genus Neofelis; species Neofelis nebulosa. The sequence continues at coordinate 138,458,372 of NC_080786.1, forward strand.
CTCAGGATCGATCTATCCGAAAACAAGACACCCCCCACTCCCTGCCTCACACTTTCTCAGGAGGTTACAGGTCAAACTCTCGTTCCTCCTTTAAGCCCTTGCAGATGTCTACATTTGTGGCCCTAAGGATTATTTGTGACTCCTAATCATCACATCCTATGTTTGGAATGCTGATTTCCTCCAAAGTTCTGTGCCAAAAAGCAAATTATTTATCCTCTTTCTTTTTATCCTCAGGACAGTGTTTCAGAAAACCTGCATTCTCCTTGTGACTCTTGTACTACCTAATAGTAAGTCCCGGGACACCTCCTTTAATGACTTGTGTCTTCAATTTCCTCATTAGTAACATGAAAGACATTGTGTCAGCTCTTGTCACTCTTGGAAAACTGCACCATCATGGGAAAACCATTGACTTTGGAGCCAAACTGAAGTGGGTACTAATCTCAGTAAGATAAATTATTAGTAAATGAACATCGTAAATTTATCTACTCACTCTGAGGCTACTGTTTCTTATTTATGGAAAGATAACAAGATCAGTTCTTCAGTATTTTACTATTTGAACTTCTTACAATTATGCTGTGATACAACCACGAAAGGCCATGATGTTTCAGAATGTTACAGTTATACTCTTAGATGAACGGTACCTGGACCACAAATGAGTGTCAGGCCTTTATTTTTAACCATGCGCCTGATTACCCAGCATGCCCAGGGTAGCAGTCACACTAAAGCTCATCTACAGTCAGTCCTTCCCTTCTCCCAGGCTCAAGGAAGATTTACATGCCGACCTTCCCGTGTTCGCCAGGGTTCAGGTAGTTTGCTTTAGACATTGCTTTAGACACACAAATGTGAGTGCGAGCAACATGTATTACTTCCAGTTTGAGGAACTAAATTGTTGACATAAGATTCTCTAGCATGTGTGCAGGTGGGTGTGTGTTTGTGCATGCGTGCTGTCTGTGAAAGTCTGCATGTGATTACGCACCTATGGCATGATGCAACCGTTCTAAGTTTGATTGTGAAGTTGCCCTGTACCAGATAGTTGCCTAGAGAGTTTTCCATACCTTCAGTGGACTTTGTATGAGTGAAAAAGGGAAAATAAAAATAAAAATAGTTTGTTGTATTAAGGCAGCAGGACTGAAATTCACAGAAACAGAAAATAAAATCTAAGATACTCCTTGTACTCAGTCAACAGGATACTGCCCCATTATCAGACATCAGTTTTTCAGAGAATTCAGACGCAAAACTGCCACTCTGATGTAATCTGAAAATATCTTAAAACTAGAGAGACAATTATGCCTAAAATAGAATAGAGGGACCCCTGGGTGACCCAGCTGGTTAACTGTGCGACTCTTGGTTTTGACTCAGGTCGTGATCTCACAGTTCGTGGGTTCAAGCCCCACGTTGCACTCTGTACTGACAGCGGGGACCCTACTTGGGGTTCTCTCTCTCCCTCTCTCTCTGCCCCTCCCTTGCTCACACTCTCTGTCTCAAAATAAATAAATAAAAATCTAGAACTAAATAAAATAAAAAGAATAATTCTAGTTCTTGAGAGAATGTAGTTTTTACTGTTGTTCTTTAAGAAGTCACATACAGTTGAAAATAGAAATGTCTACATTCCCAAGTAAGCTCACTGCTATGATCCCAGAAGATATACAACTTCCCCAGGAGATCTTTCCAAGCATATTGTATTTCTCTGCCTTTCAGAACACAAAATGACATTTCTCAGTAGACAAAACTGATTTTTTCATCACTTTGTTCTAATCTGAACACATGCCCAAGGGGTCAGTAAAATTCACCTGAACTTTTATTTTAAAATAACCCGTAAACAATCAAATTAACATAGCCAATTGCAATTTTAACATAAGGTTCCAAAAATCCCCAAATAAAATGATAAACATTTCTATTTCTTGATATCTTTGGGATAGATATTTATAAAGTATTTTAAGAAGCTCCAATGTTTCTAAATATTTCCCATGAAGTTAATGACAGTTTAAATCTATCATTGCTGCTATGGAAATAAGCTTATTTTATAAATTTGTATTATTTTATGCAAATTCCGGATTTTATATTTTGTTTAACATAACTAAGTTTGAGAGGTGACAATATCCCTTTACAAAATTCAGTATATCATTTATTGTCCTTCCTTTTCAGGAAGTAGGTAAAGCACTGCATTATTTTCTCAAGTCAGAAAACTATAATGGGTAAATAAATTAACTTCAGAGAACAATTCCGTTTAGGGTGTTTATAAAAACAAGAGAGTTGAATCTTTCTAATTCTACATGGGGAGGAGGACCGACAATATACTTTCCACCCGAACCACTTTTCCCATTCTTCTGGATAAACCTGCATGGTAGACCATTATGTGTAACGATGCCTCAGCGAAAGGCAATTTTCTTCACAAGGCATAAAGTCTAATTTGAGTTATGTCCGTGATAATATAGGATTCATTCCCATACGTTATTTGTAGAATCCAAACTAGAGAAGAAATAAGGTCATGAGGGAGGCCAAAGGGAGGAAAGGAAAACAAATATACACATAGAATAAGATCATTTCCCTTCAAACTATAAGAAGTCTCCTACAACAGAATTAAACCAGTGGACCTGGTTAATTGTGTTGGGGAGCCCTATACGATGGTCATTGCAAAATCTTCTGAAGAATTACTAATCAGTTTTCAGGTAGCACCGTCGAAAATATGGCATCCTCACCTGGTGATAATACTTTTGTGCAGATTCCCAGATAATAATACGGATTCTGTTAGTTTTTCATGGTCAACACTTTCTATTCAGCTCTTGCCTATATTTTGTTATAATAATTTTTTTCATTCCATAAACACCTAAATGAAACAGCGAGTTTAAATCTATCCCTTTCTCTGAAATTGTGACTTTTATTCGTTTATAGATATATTTTTGTCTAATATGTACTCTTAAACACATCTCTTTTGATAGCAAATATATTTTTTATGGTGGCAAATGATTATAAAATGACCTTTAACCCATAGACTCAAATACAGTGTTCCCCAACTTGTACACAAATATTCATCAGGACACAGAAGATGGCGAAATTCTCAAAAGGAAACTAACACTGCCAGGAAATATGTTGGGTCGACTGTTGAAAATATATCATTAACTAAGGTACAACTAATATTATATTGAAGAATGTTGTTGGAATGCACATGCTTCACTCATTAAATAGAACCTTGTTGGAGAATAAGGAAACTAATGCATCTTTCTCCAATGTAACCGTCCTTACAAAACCCTTAGGGATATTACCCATCAGAAAAATAGTTATCCTTCATGATGGAAGTGCTTCTTTTTGAAATTGTTCTATAAGAGCAAGATAGAGAGTAGCTCACACAGTGTTCTGGAATATTGTATGGAGAGTCATAGATGTTTAAATATGTACTTGTTTCTAATATTCATATTCAAGTTAACTTGCTCTTAAAACTATTAAGGATCTTACATGATTAACATAGCAAGTTAATGAAAAAAAGTGGAGAATGACAAAAGAATGGCAATTAAGGAGAAAAGTAGCAAAGCAAAGAAAGGGATATACATATATAATGAATTTTCAATAATTACAAACTTATTTGTCTTAATTTGTTTAATGTTTTGCTTTTATTTTTGAGAGAGAGAGAGAGAGATCATGAGCAGGGGAGGGGCAGAAAGAGGGAGACACAGAATCCAAAGCAGGCTCCCAGTCGTCATCACAGAGCACTACGTGGGACTCGAACTCACAGGACGTGAGATCATGACTCGAGCCAAAGTGGGACGCTTAACAGACTGAGCCATGCAGGCACCCCGCAAATTTATTCACTTTAAATAAAAAATGTGAAAAGTTATACCAGAACAATGAAAGTCTAGAAGACTAGGAAAAATTACTCTTTAAAAATCTACTAAAAGAACATAAGTATTATTTTTAATTGAGGTAAAATTGTATATAACATTATATATGCTTGAAGTGTACAACATTATAATTTAACATCTGTATATACTGAATAGTGATCACCACCCAAAGTATGGTGGCCATTCATCATCATTCAATTGACCCCCTCATCTATTTTGTCCACTCCCCAGCCGCCTTCTCCTCTGGTAATCGTCAATACGTTCTCTGTATCAGTGAGTTTGTTTTTGTATTGATTTTTTTTGTTCTTTTTTTTTTTTTTTAGATTCCATATATGCGTGAAACCACATAGTAGTTTCCTTTGTCCATCTGACTTATTTCATGTAGCATAATACACTTAAAGAGCCAAAGAACCAAAAATATTTTTTAATCTTTATTTATTTTTCTGAAAGAGATAGAGAGACAGAGACAGAGCACGAGCTGGGGAAGGGCAGAGACAGGGAGGGAGACACAGAACCCAAAGCAGGCTCCAGGCTCTGAGCTGTCAGCACAGAGCCGAATGTAGGGCTCAAACTCCCAAATTGTGAGATCATGACCGGAGTTGAAGTCGGATGCTAAACCGGCTGAGCCACCCAGGCACCCCACAAAAATGTATTTTAAGAAAAATTTTTGTTTGAGTGCAATAACAGCTATCTTCCCAGAAACAAAAGCAGAAAGTCATAACAATAGCCTAAATTAAAGCAAAACTATAATGGAAAAATAGTAAATGAAATAACAATAATTATCCATGATTCAGAGAAAACAAAATTGAGAATATTACTTAAACTTCCTGTGGAACTACTAGAATAAAGAAATCTATGATCAGAGACAAATCTATGACCATATGTCATCAAACATTAAAGGGAATACATTTTGGTATTTACATTACTGGATAACCCCTGAATTCCAATAAAAGCACATTCCAAAGAACAGATAAATTAATACAGACATGCTCTTCAATGTATCACTGACTTTGCAACAAAGTAAGGCAATCCTAGATATGTACCTTGAAAACCACTTGCCTATATGCACAAAGTAACATCACCAACAAACACTTCAACATTTTACATAATAATGATGGAAAACAAATACAGGTTAACACAGGAGAATTGTTAAATAGGACCTGAGAAGCATAAAGCAATGTAAATGAAAATGTAAATTTCAGAATGAGATATACAATGCCTTATGAATTTATAGTTTAAAATGTAGGTATGAGAATCAAAAGAATTGAGAGTTGAGCCTCAAGTTTTGAAGATGCCACCTAAGGGAAAAAGAGGCTCAGGGAAAAGGGGGAAAGGGGGAGCAACCATCAGGTGACAGTCCTGGCAAGAAGACTCAGGGTCACGAAGGTGGTGGCAATGCAGTAAAGGTCAGACACATTCTGTGTGAAAACTGTGGGAAAATCATGGAACCCATGGAAAAGTTAAAGTCCGGAATGCAATTCAGTGAAGTAGTTGCATGGTATAGTGAAGACAAAGCCAGGCAAGGGGGTGACTTGGACTGGATGACCAGAGGTTCCATGGTGGAACCATTTCAAGAAACAGCATTTGCATTGCTGGTAATGGGGCTGGATAAAGCCTGTGTTTACAGACTCTCTGGTGAAAACAAAATTTGGATGTCCTCTTATTATGGTTGAAGGGAGAAAATAAAATTTTACTGAACACTGAAAAAAATAAAATAAAATATATAAAATAAAATAAAATAAAATGTACACAGTGGTGGGGCATCTGAGTGGCTCAGTTGGTTGGGCATCAGAGCCTTGATTTCAGCTCAGGTCATGATCTCACAGTTCATGAGATCAAGCCCCATGTTGGGCTCTGTGCTGACAGCATGGAGCCTGCTTGGGATTCTCTCTCTCTCCCTTTCTTTCTGCCCCACCCCTGCTCGTGTGTGCTCACTCTCTCTCAAAATAAATGAACTTTAAAAAAAATAATAATAAAATAAAATGCACAGAATGGTGTTATTTAACATTTAATAGTAATATGTAATTAGAAAATAACAAAGATATGCATAAAGATAATATAACCTCAGCACTCGATTTCAATTAATTTTTGAGGATAATGAGAGAGAATATCATTTAAGAGGGTTTGATGAAAGCTTTCGATGTCACGTGAAATACTTTATTACTCATCCTTTTTTATCTTAAATATGTTATAATAAAAAACAAAGAATAATAAAAGAAATACAATTAGCATTCAAAGAAAATACAAGTTTCTAATGTATAAAAAAGCAAATATACAAGAATTAAAATGAGAAAAGAACAAGAATATGGGAGAAATCTGTAATAACAGAGAAAATTAACATAATTAATGAGCTTGACCTCTCTGAAAAATCTAAAAGAGGTTATAAATTTATTTATATGTACATATTTATAATCTTAACAATATTTAAAAACATCTTCTGCATAGAATCTTTTGTGGCCAAGATACATGGAAACCAAAGGGATGCTACTTTTACAGTTCAAAAGAAATGGATTTGAAACGTGGCCAAAAGATCATCTTTTTTTCTTTAAATGCATAAAAGTATTGAGGCCTACTGACAGGAAGTTTTCTTCTCTAAAGTTTGACAAGTATCTGGGCTGAATTTAATTTTTGGTTTGTTTGTCTGTGTTCTCCACTAACCACAGGCCATACATGCTCTTGTGCTTTACTTCCTGCCATGCAGTTATCATGAGCTACAACATGAATGTTCCATTTATGTGTGGTTATAAGAAGATAAAATAAATCTGCTGCATTTAAAGGGAACTTCTGCTTAAATTACATACACCCACGGGCTTAACATACTTCTCTTTCTTTCAGCACAATAATACCCTAAGTTGAATTGTAAAAGCTATCCTTGGACCCTAGAAAAATGCCATTTGTTTAAAGAAACATTTATAGTAAAATGGAAGATTCTACAACTTATCTACTATCACTCTTTTCTTTTCAAATTTGTGTTTAAATTCTAGTTAGTTAACATACAGTGCTATATTAGTTTCAGGAATAGTATCACTTACACACAACACTGATGCTCATCATAACAAGTGCCTTCCTTAATACCCATCACCCATCTAGCCCATCTCCCTCCCGCTTTCTTCCATCAACCCTGTTTGTTCTCTAATCTCTAAGAGTCTCCTACAGGCGTTTCCCTCTCTCTCCCCCACACCCCGCTATGTTTATCTGTTTTGTTTCTTAAATCCCACATATGAGTGAAATGATATGGCATATGTCTTTCTCTGACGTATTTTGCTTAGCATAATACACTCTAGCTCCATCCACCTTGTTGAAAATGACAAGATTTTATTATTTCTTATGGCTGAGTAATAGTCCATTATATATATAATATATATATATTATATTAAGTATATATATATATATAATATACAATACATCTTTTTCCATTCATTAGTCAGTGGACATTTGGTCTCTCTCCATAGTTTGGCCATTGTTAACGATGCTTGATAATGCTGTTGTAAACATCAGGAAGGTGAATGCACCCCTTGAAATCTATATTTTTATGTCATTTGGGTAAACACCTAATAGTGCAATTGCTATATCATAGGGTAGTTCTATTTTTAACTTTTTGAGGAATCGCCATACTGTTCCCCAGAATTGCTGTACCCGTTCGCATTCCCACCAACAGTGTAAGAGGGTTCCCCTTTCATTCTTAATGAAAATTGAGTGACAGATTTGCTGCATGAAAAGGAAATAGGTTATGATGTGTTATATGTAATCCCAGGGTTAACTGTAGTTTACATAGCATTAAACTCTCTGATGATTTTAATGGCTATTTGTATCATTATTATTAATATCATAGGCTCACCCATTACTATTGGTATCATCAGCCCATTCATCTTGGTCACTTTCCTTAAAACACTAACTGCACACATATGATATGAAAAAACATTTGTGGCCTCATGAGAAGAGTTAGAAAACGTAAGGAAACTTGTAAAAGAGTAACTGATACAAGCTGCTTTGTTTTGTTTTGTTTCGTTTTTATCCCAGGGCCTTGGAGCTGATCTCAATGGTAGGCAGTTCAAATAGTATGACTAATTTTAATCACAATCTAGTTGAATTGTGACTTTTACTAAAGGTTTTATTTAATATACAGTGATGCAATATTGAACATCTTATCAAAATAATTAATAGGCATGGGGCACATGGGTAGCTCAGTGAGTTGAGAGCCCTCTTGCTTTTGGCTCTGGCCACGATCTCACAGTTTACAGGGTCGAGCCCTGCATTGGGTTCCACTGACAGCCTGCAGCCTGCTTGGGATTCTTTCTCCCTCTCTCTGTCCCTCTCCACCCCTCAAAATAAATAAATAGATTTAAAAATAATAATTAATAGGCATGAAAACTGGAATTCAGCCCAGGGTCCTTTAAACTCAGTCCTCACTGGGGCGCCTGGGTGGTGAGCCCCACCACCCAGTTGGTTGAGTGTCCGACTCCGGCTCAGGTCATGATCTCACAGCTCGTGAGTGAGTTCGAGCCCTGCGTCAGACTCTGTGCTAAAGGCTCAGAGCCTGGAGCCTGCTTCAGATCCTGTGTCTCCCTCTCTCTCTGCCCCTAACCACTTGCATTCTGTCTCTGTCTCTCTCAAAAATAAATAAATAAACTCACTCCTCATGGCCACTGTTTACTTTATAAGTCATGAATATTTTCATCAGTCCCACTAACAGAACGAAAAACTGTTAAGAATAATTATACTAAAAAATTAATAAGGAGGGTTGGGTGAAATAGTCGAAGGAGAGTGAGAGGTCCAGGGGACCAGGTATGAAATAACTAAGTCACGGAGATAAAAGGTACAGCATAGGGAATATATTGAGTGATACTGTAATAAAGTTATATGGTAACAGACAGTAGCTACACTTGTGGTGAGCACAACATAACATATAGACTTGCCCAATTACTACGTGGTACGCCTAAAACTAATGTAACATGTGTGTCAGCTATATTTCTTTAAAAAAGTTAAGAGGGAGCTGATTCATGTTGCTCTGAGGACCATTTTTGGGATATTGGTAATTGAAATGAGATCGAAACAAAGCTTATAAAATACGAGCAGTGTTCTCATAAGTCATACACTCTAATGGTTAATGATAGCTACTTGTCAGAAAATACTACAAAAAGCTAATCAAAGATATATTTTATTTTTCTGAGGCATGTTTATTTCAGAACAATAAGTGTCTAAGTCTGAATGATCCTAGCATTTCAAGGTTCACAGCTTGTAGAATCAACAACAAAACATCCTTTATTTCAAGCTAAACATAGAGTGACTCCTACAATTTAAGATTAGATATAACAACTGTATTGCAGTGAAACATGTTCTGCACTTTGCTCTGTTAATAAGACACCATCCAAGTTTTGTGGGAGTATGACAGTAGACTAAGTAACTCATTGCGAGACACTCCTCTCTAGGGAGTCAATTACCTCAATCACATCGCTTGGTTGTGATGAGAGCACTTAAAACAGGGGTACTGAGATCAACTCATTCCATTTAGTCCAAAAAATGATGGCAAGTCATATTTTAAGAGCAGATTTTTGAAGTGGTTCAGTAATGAAACAGAAAAATCTCTAAGCCAAATCACAGTCGCGCATTTTCTGCAGAAGGTAAACTCCCTGTAAAAGAGATGAACATAAGCACGTGTTAAGTACATTAACGGTTTTCATACTTTTAATTACGTCTGTGAATACAACTTGTAGATATTAGAATGCAATGCGGTGGCACTGGAAGTGGTGGAAGGAAAGTGTTTGAAAATAGCTTTAAAAACTCTCTGCACGTGATAATGGGTTAAGCAGTGTACAGATTGAGTTCAAGCGAGATGATGTATAGTTTTGAGAAAGCCTGACATAAATCATGCTGTGCTATAAAAGCTAAGCTATAAAAGATTAATCTTCTTAAAACAAAAAAATGGTACGTGTGACTTTTCTGTTTAATACCACTCAAAGTTACCTAGAAAAAGTCTATACTTCTTACGAGAGCTTACGGGGCCCTTATAAGCCCAGCTGGTCAATGTCTCTAGCCTCAGTTCCTGTCTTGCTACCCTGCTTCAGCCACACAGATCTTGTCATTCTAAGTCTTGCTTCCTGGCTTTTGAACATGCTGTTGAACTTGTAAAGAACACTTTTTCATTTCCTTCCCTTGATAGTTTCTCTCTTGAGTCTTCGAAGAATCTTGAGGGCTCTAATTATTATCCACATTCCTAAAGAAACTTCCATCCTTCCTACATATTTCTGTGTGAGTTTCTTTAATGCTTATGTATAGATCTTATTTGAATTTTTTTCATCATTTCTATCTTGGGAAGTGTTATTTCCAGACAAGAAACACATGAAGGCAAGCACTAAACGTGTATTTCTTATTGTAAATAATTTTATTTCTTTTTTTTTAATTAAAAAAAAAAAGGTAGTATTGCACATATAAACTAGGCTTCAAGATTACAGTGAATAGTTGCCAAGAGGAATATTCCTGAAGGAGAGATAAACTGAGAGGTCATTGAGGGAGCACAGAGAAGCAAACTTCTTGGGGAGAAGCAGTGAAAGTAGTTTCTTTAATACTTCACAACACCATCTCCCTGTTCCTCAATTCTGCCACCAGGGTTTGTGGGTTGTGAGAAAGCCCACCACCATCACTTTGGGATATCAGTTTTCAGGTAATATGAATAAGAAACATCTCTAGGAAGGAAAGCGCAGGGTCAGTGATCTGGGTTTCAGAGAATAATCATTATTTATCTGCAGGAACAATAAGAAAAGGGAAGAGTTTATTTTTAACTTTCAGAAGTTTTTGTTTTGTTTTGTTTTTAATGAGAGCTAGAGAATATATATGTAAAGTTCACTCTTGATCCCCTAAGCCCTAACACATTATTTGCGATAGTGTAAGGACTCCGTGAATATGAGTTGATTTAATGAACAAACATTGACTATACACAACAGTAATGATACTGTGGAGATAGTCTCCTGAGATAGTCCAGTGATTCCTGCCTCCTGTTCATGCCTTTGCATGATTACCACTCCCCTTATGGGCTGAATCTAATGACTTGCTTCTAACTAATAGAATATGACTACTTCCATGTTTAGAAAAGGTGAGTGTGTTAACGGACTGCTTTTATTGATTCTGTTGAAGCAAGTAGCCTGTTGAAACAAGATGCCCGTATAAGCAGCGACTGAAGGTGGCCGCTATCTGGCAGCCAAGAAGCAGCTGATGCCTTCAGTCTAATGCTTCTTGAAGAAATAAAACCTGCCAACAGACACATGGGTGAATTTAAGAGTTGTTTATTCCCCATTTGGGCTTTCCGATGCAATCCCCACCTCCACCCCATCCGTTGATTATCCGCTGGTGAGAGACTTGAAACAGAAGACTCGGTTAAGCCATGTCTGGATTCATGACTCATGGAAACTGAGATGATAAAAGTGCACAGTTTTTAGCATTCAAGTTTTGAGGTATTATTATACTGTTACAGATAACGGAGATAGATTTTGACCATCAGAGAATTTGGAAGGGAGCAAGTCTCACTCTAATGCAGAGAAAAGCACAATAGCGAAGGTGCATAGAGAGACGGGGAATGGGAGTGAATGCTGACTGTGTGTGAAAAGATGGCGTAATCTCTCCTTCTGATGCCTTTATGTTATTTGATTGTATTTCTTGTCTTTGGAAGCCAATAGCATTTTCTTGTTCTTTTGTTACAGAAATTCTTGCTTTCGTAACCTAATTCCAATACGTTATTATTTACTGAAAGTTAACACTGATGAGGACCATGTACATATTTATATAATGGAAAATATGGGCTATGTTGAAGTAATTAAGGAAAAGAGAGAACCTATGAATATTTGGGATGAGTGATTCTTAAGGGTTAAGATATAACTTCAGAGCAAGTTCAGAAGCAGAAGTTGAATTTAAGGGAAAAAAAGAAGATGATATTGAATAAGCAAAATTCAGAGTGATGAGGGAGTGGCACTCCTTGAGGAGACAAGGAAGTGAGTCTAATTATTTAACTTACAGGATAAATAAAATCAATGCTGTGGTAATTTAGTTGATTAAGCATCACTTTCCATTTTAATGCTCTATGTAGCTCAAATTAGCCATGTATTAGTTGGACTCATTTGCATGCATGGAAAGAAACCTGAAATTCACTTAGCTTAAAAAATAAAGGATTAAGAATTTCTTTAGGAATTTTCCTTAGTAATAAGCAATTTCATTGAAAAAAAGTTGAGGGACAGAGACCACTGTAGCCCAAGGCCTTAATAATCAGGGACTTGTCTCTGATTCTCTTCTCATATTCGTGTGATTCTTGCTAGCTATAGCTTTTCTCCATGGGGCAGGATATATGGCTACCAACACTATAATAATTTTATATTGTATACCTCTGGCACTATCACTGAGAATTTCTGACATACTCAAACTCAAATCAAGAGTCCCATGGAAGGCACTCATCGAACCAGATTGAGTAACATGTACATAATTGGACCAGTCAGTCACACGGTATGAACATGACACTAGGGGTGTCATGGGAATGGAAGACATGAGAGTTCATATATATTTACTCATATTTAGTGTTAGAAATAACATTAAGTGCATGGCAACAAAGGGAAATATTAGATGAATTGGACTTCATCAAAATTTTTAAACTTTTTTATATTAAAGGACACTATCAAGAAAATGAAAGAAACAATCTACAGAATGGGAGAAAATATTTGTAAATCCTATATCTGATAAGGGTTTAATATATAAAATATATAAAGAATTCTGACAACTCAACAAGAAAAAAGCAAACGATCCAAATTAAAAAAAAAAAAAAAAGGTTAGAGTAGACATTTCTGAGGAAGATTTACTAACAGCCAACAAGCACAAGAAAAGATGTTCAACATCATTAGTCATTCAGAAAGTGCAAATAAAAATCAGAAAATAACTAGTGTAGGGGCACCTACGTGGCCCCGTCAGTTAAGCCTCCAACGCTTGGTTTCAGCTCAAGTAGTGATCTTGCTGTTCGTGAGTTGGAGCCCCCCCTCCGGCTCCACGCTGAGCTTAGAGTTTGCTGGGGATTCTCTCTCTTTCTCTCCCTCTCTCTGCACCTTCCCTTCTTGCTCTCTCTCTCTCTCTCTCTCTCTCAAAATAAATAAATAAGCATTTAAAAAAAAGAAAATAGTGTCGACATGGCTGTGAAAAACCAGACCCCTGTACGTTGCTGGTTGGAATGCAGAATTGTGCAGTCACTATAGAAAGCCTCTCGGCAGTTCCTGTAAGTTAAACACAGAATTACTACGTGACCCTGTAATTCTACTCCTAGATATATGCCTAAAATAATTGAAGACCGGTGTCGAAACGTTTTACAAAAACGTTCATAGCAGCAGTAATCACAACAGCAAGAGGTGATATCAAGTCAAATGTCCATCAGCTGCTGAGTGGATAAACAATGGTGGTAAAACCATGCAATTAAATATTATTCAGCCATCAAAGAAATAAAGTGCTGCTGGGCTACCACGAGAAGGAGCCTTGAAAACACGCCTAACGAGAGAAGCCACAGAATGTCACATATTGTAGGATTCCATTTACATGAAACTTTTGGAAAAGGTAAACCCCCAGAAACAGAAGGTAGACCAACGGTTTGCAGGAGCAGAGGGGAGGGGAACTGAGTAATGACTGCTTTGTTTCCTTTTGGGATGATGAAAATGTCTTATAACTAGGTAGAGGTGATGGTTGTGCAATATGGCGAATGTACTAAATGCCATGACATAGTATACTTTCAAATGGTTAATGGATGGAGCACCTGAGTGGCTCAGTTGGTTAAGCATCTGACTCTTGGTGTCTGCTCAGGTCACAATCTCACGGTTCCCAGTTTGCGAGTTCAAGCCCCACCGCAGGATCTGCCTTGACAGTACAGAGCGTACTTAGGATTCTCTCTCTCTCCCCTCTCTCTCTGCTCCTACACCGCTTGCCCTCTCTGTTTCTCAAAATAAGCTTAATAGTAAAATAAAATAAGACAAAATACAGTAAAATATAAAACAAAATAAAATAAGATCATCAATGGATCATTTTATGTTGTGAGAATTTCACCCCAAGAAAAGTTAAAAACAAAATGTTGTGAGGACCATCTCACACATATGTGTAATAAGAAACATATTCTGGTTTATTCTTTTTTAACTCTGACGATTTAAACATAATCTCAATTATCCAGTAAAAGATATATACGCCAGGTTTTTGGAATCAAGTAACATGTATGTATTTGTGCATGTGTATACTTTCTGTATTACAGGGTATAGGCATTTCATCTCAATTTAAAAAATCCCATGAAAGAGTAATATCATTCCATTTAATTACACAGTCCCCTGATCATAAATGATGCCCCTAATTCTATTTATCTAAACTTATATTTGGCTGTTCTTAATCACAGGTCAATGGCAAAAAGAAGACAGGTGTATGACTTACGTCCATAGAGCTAGTTTGATACAAAATCTAACGGGATTCTGAAGTTGATCGAAAACAACACTTTTGAAGCAACTGTATCTCTCCTACTATGCAATGGGCTATGATCTATTGTGGAATGCAGTCTGGATAAATATAAATGTGCTTTTAAAAATTAGGACAATATTTATATTTTAAAGGAATGTTGCATGTTTAAGTAGTCCCTCATGGCTGACAAAAAAAAAAAAAAAACCACAAACAAACAAAAAACAAAACCAAACAAGCAATATTTAAAACATTCACTCATTTTTTTTCACATTTTGGAAGAAAGGATCTGAGGTAGGATAAAATTTGAAAACTGCTCATAGAATGATTCAGTAACCCAGATTATAATTGGCTTATAATACATTTTTTTTCTGAATATCAAAAAAATAGTAAGTTGGCTATCACTGAGGAAGGATATTTTCCCCAAAATGAGACACAAATACTGAAGGCAATCACTACAGCTTGCCTTCCAAACTATTTTGAGTTGTATCATTATTAATGAAATGAATAACGACATATAACTACACTTATGAAAATTATCATTCACTTATGTTTGTGTGTGTGATACTTCTATTTTTCAATAGTCTTACCTAGTATTCAACAAAAGTAGAGTAATAACTAGTCTTAAACTAATATGGTCATCTGTTTCTCTCTTTTATACTTAAGAAGTGTTTGTATACAGACACACAATATGGTGTGTATGTGTACCTGCAGTTATTGAATTTGAGAGCTAAGAAATTGCATTTTTAAAAATATCCTCATTGTGAAATTTGGTTCCAGAGGGCACCTGGGTGGCTCAGTTGGTTAAGCACCTGACTCTTGGTTTCAGCTCAGGTCATGATCTCATGATTTGTGGGTTCAAGCCCTGCATCCAGCTCCGCACTGACAGCCTGGATTTTCTCTCTTCCTCTCTCTCCCTGCCTTTCCTCTGCTTTCTCTGTCTCTCAAAATAAATAAAAACTTTAAAAAAAAAAAAAAGAAATTTGGTTCCAGGAACAAATCTTATGTGTGATTTTTCAGGCCTGACCCTAGACACTTACAAAGGCTTTACCTTGACGTTCTCCCAGGGGGAAGCTATTTCCCCTCGCCGGACTTGATGTAAAGCTAATGCATCGTTGTCCCTTGAGAAAGTTTCAGTCAATCACTCAGCCCTCTTGGTCAACCTTGCTGTCTGCATATTTCCATTGGTAGCCCAGGCGTCTCCATTCCTGCCTCCATTTGGTGAGGCCTCTTGTCTTGTTTTGTTTTTTTAATGTTATTTTTTAAAGTTTCAATTTAAATTCCCATCAGGTAGCATACAGTGTGATATTAATTTCTGGTGCACAGTACAGTAAATCGACATTTCCATACAACATCTGGTGCTCATCACAAGTGCATGTCTTAATTTCCATCACATATTTTACTCATCCCCCATCCTCCTCCCCTCTGATAACTTTACTTAAGAGATTGTTTCTTGGTTTGCTTCTCTCTCTCTGCTTTTTTACCCTTGGCTCATTTGTTCCGTTTCTTAAATTCCACATATAAATGTAATCATGTGGTATTTGTCTTTGACTGACTGATTTCACTGAACATAATAATACTTTCTAGCTCTATCTATATATTTGTAAACGGCAAGATTTCATTCTTTTTGATGGCTGAGTAACATTCCATTATATGTATATATCTTCTTTATCCATTCATCAGTTGATGGACATCTGGGCTCTTTCTATAATTGGGCTACCATAGATAATGCTGCTATAAACATTGGAGTGCATGTATCCCTTCTAATTAGTATTTTTATATTCTTTTGGTAAATACCAAGCACTACAGTTTCTGGATCATAGGGTAGCTCTATTTTTAACTTTTTGAAGGACCTCCATACTGTTCTCCAGAGTGGCTGAGCCAGTTTGCATTCTCACCAACAGTGCAAGAAGCTTCCATTTCCTCCACATTCTTGCCAGCACCTGTTGTTTCTTGTGTTTTTTATTTTAGCTATTCTGACAGGTATGACGTGGTATTTCATTGTAGTTTTGATTTGTATTTCCCTGATGATCCGCGATGTTGAGCATCTTTTTATGTGTCTGAATATCCATATCATCCATATGTCTTCTTTGGAAAAACACTTATTCATGTCTTCTGCCAATGTTTTAACTGGATTATTCATTTTTTGAATGTTGAGTTTTGTAAGTCCTTTATTTTTTATACTAACCCTTTATCAGATATGTCATTTGCAAGTATCTTGTTCCATTCCATAGGTTGCCTTTTAGTTTTGTTGATTGTTTCCTTCACTGTGCAGAAGCTTTTTATTTTGATTAAGTGCCCATAGTATATTTTTGCTTTTATTTCCCTTGCCTCAGGAGACATATCTAGAAAAAAGTTGCTACAACCAATGTCAAAGAGGTTACTGCCTGTGTTCTCCTGTAGGATTTTTATGGTTGGAGGTCTCCCATTGGGTCTTTAATCCATTTTGAATTTATTTTACTGAATGGTGTAAGAAAGTGTTCTAGTTGCATTCTTTTGCATGTTGCTGTCCAATTTTCCTAACACCATTTGTTGAAGAGACTGTCTTTTTCACATTGGATATTCATCCCTACTTTGTTGAAGATTAGCTGGCCACATAGTTGTGGGTTCATTTCTGGGTTTTCTACTCTATGTGCCTACTTTTGTGCCAGTACCATATTGCCTTGATCACTACAGGTTTGCAATGTAACTTGAAGTCTGGAATTGTGATGTCTCCAGCTTTGGTTTTCATATTCAAGGTTGCTTTGGAGCTTATCATTTGTGTATCCGAAGTTTAAAGAAACATTTCATAATATGGTGCAAAAGATGTACATTTTACTAAGTGTTTTGGTAGCAATTAGTCACTGTACCTAAAAGTTATGTAATCCACTATAATACAGAAAATACCAAAAAGAATTCTCAAATGATCGAAATCATACACAAATAATAATGGAAAACAGTATAAGGGAACAATTTTGACAAAATGAAGATCAGGTATAAAGTTCCAAATGATCTAGGAACTAAAAAGCTAAAACCACATTCCATTAATTAATATGGCAAATGTATCCCTATTTTTTGTTTTAGTATCCTCTTTCATTTTCTATTTTTCTCTAGGATTAATGATAAATTATAACATTATGTCATAGACTCTGGGTCTGGAGCTGTTTCTCATCCAGCATGAGAGCAGACTCAGGATTAAAATGCAACAGAGGCTAATGTCTGGGAGGAGACAAGAGCCCCAAGTAAGGGTCCTTGTTCTGGTTTTTATTAGGATCAGAAGGGTTACAAACATGGTGACGGATGTGCACAAAAAGACAATGAAATCGTGAACATTAACTCACGGGCATGAGGGAAAGGGGGTTGTGAAGAAATTCAGTGTTAGGGTTTGGGTCAATACAAAACAAAACCCTGGGGTGGGTGGTGGGGGAGGGGGAGGCTGTTTATGGCAGATGTGAGCCCCCACCTCTGTTTACCTAAACTTGCCTAGGGGACAACTACCACCTCAGGGTCAACAAGGCACCTTTCTTTTGCTAATTAGCTCCAATCTGGGCAACTTCACTCTGCTGTGGTCTAAAGTCTTTTTTACCTGTTAACCTATTTTGGTCCTTCCTTCATGTGAAAGCAGCTTTCTGCTATTGTACTAGTTGGGGGTGGGGGGAATGGTGCGCTTCTGCCCTGAGTACCTAATCTGGTTTACCTACTCTTGGATGCTTACATCCTGAGATTTCCTATTCCTATACCGTTGTCCTATACTGGGGGCCTTTGTCCTGTTTACCTAATTTTGTTCTGAGTTCATCCTGGGGCTTTCTATTTCTTCATGCCTTGTTAGCCCATTGGTACAAGTTCAGAGAATTCTTAAGCTTATTCCCCACAACATTACCTATTTTAATGTTTAGTCCTGCAATTACTCAGTTATCAGCAATTAATATCAAAGATAACAGGTGTACTTGGAAAAAATATATTGCTTTTAAACTCAACTATGAATGTGATCATCCTATCCTAAGTGTTTTATTTTTAGTTTATACTTTCATCGTTGATATGTTCCAACAAACACTAAGTAAAAATAGACTTGAATTTCCAAGGCATATAATCTTGAAATTATTGTTTCTCTCATTACATTACTCTATTTTCCCCCTAAACACAAAATATGAAACATCATGTTTAGAATAGTCCTCATAAGTAACTCATTTTGCTTTTTTTTTTTTTTCTTAGGCATAAAACAGGAAGGAAAAATTATAACTAGCATTGTCCTAAGAATATCTTCCACCTGAAAAATGAAATGGTTAAATATTTTTAAAATGAATACAAAAAAAAAACCATTTGACTCATAAAAGACTGAAAAACATTCATATATTTGCAACTAATAAGTAATCCTTATTTGGAACACATATAAGAATCAGTGATATTATTATAGGAATTTTCATGATAATCAAAGAAGTTGACAAAATGTTTTATCTTCTGGACAGTAAATAACCAAATGTGTTTTAAGAGTCAGAGAAAAGGAATGGAGTGTGTATAAAATGACTATGAATTGATTATGTACATGTAATGCTAGCCAGCCATTTTGCACTGCTCATTCCAAATGCAGTGAATAGTTTTCTTTTATATCAAAAGTAAGAGAAGTTGGCATATCCAAGGAAAAACACAGGGCCCCTGATGATAGCATCCACTGAAAAATAAAAGTTACAATCTGATTCTTTTCATTGTTTTCCTAGGCAGAAATTGGTGCAAGCATCCAAAATCTAAATTTATGCAAAGAACTGGACATAAAATTTTTGAAGTGAAAACATATAAATGGCATAATCCACAGTTATTTGAGGAGGAAAATAAACTGCTATAAACAAGATAGTATTTAGATATACCCACATCATATATCATAATTTTATATTTTTTATTTCTTTTTTTTAATGTATATTTTTATTTTTATTTTTGAGACAGAAAGAGACAGAGCATGAACGGGGGAGGGTCAGAGAGAGGGAGACACAGAATCTGAAACAGGCTCCAGGCTCTGAGCTGTCAGCACAGAGCCCGACGCGGGGCTCGAACTCACGGACCGCGAGATCATGACCTGAGCCGAGGTCAGATGCTTAACCGACCCAGCCACCCAGGCGCCCCTATATTTTTTATTTTGTAGCCTGATACTCTATACATAGTTTATTTAAAATACAGAAAGAACTATCATATTACCATTTTATTTTATCACTGTATTTCACTGAGATACAAATGCAAGGTTTCTTTTTCTGTTTTCAATATTTTAAATATATATATATATATTTATATTTATATTTATATTTATATATTCAGCTTTCTCCTTTGAAAATTAAATATTGCAGGGGATGAAATAATTGTTATTCTCTGTGTTTCTCTTGTGTTTAGCTGTGGAACCAGGCATATTTTCCTTTGCAGTTAATATGACAGGAAAATTTTAGGACATTTTAGACTTTTTATTTTCCATCAACAATTACCTACAAGCAGAAAGCTATACAGTGTCCCTGCCTGAATGATAATTGATTTGGGAAATAGGAAGACGGTGTGAAGAGGTTTTTCTAATTAGTAAATATAATTGAATACGATAAATCTATATTAATTTTACATCCGGAATAAACTATTGTTTAATTAACTTCTTATACATACAAATTAAATTCTATTACATTAAATGTGACCAACAAAGATATACACATAAATAACTTCACATGCATAAATTACAATTGGAACAAAGTTATTTTTCTCAAAAATTATTTTTATGAGTAATAGAATGAAAATAAGCGGATCATTTACAGAGAAATCTCTTGTTAAAATTTACATGAATCAACATGTCACTGATATATTGGATCGCTGGTATGCTGGTGAAGTTTAACAACTGGCTCTCTGAGGAAGAAAATAGTATATTTATTGATTCGACGACATGATTCTTTTCCCCAAAGACAAATTTAGGCTACCAACATGACTTAACTGAACATTGGGTTGGGAAAAAATGCTCACAATGGACTCGCATGAGCTGGTGCAAACCAGCTGTCACGAAAGATCACTTTGTTATGATCAAATGATAACCATTAATGAAGTTGAAAGAGAGCTTGGGTTCTGCTTCCATTTTGACCTCAGACTTTTTAGTTGGATTCTCCTTTCTAGCTTGTCCCTTAGTTCAGGGGGAAGACCCTGGGGGCAAAGCATTCCGGAATGGGAAGGGAAACTGCCTCCTCAAGCAATAGGGACCGTCTTGAGCCAGCAAGACCCCAGTGACTGAGCCCAAGAGAATAATCAATGCGACCTTTACTGCTCACCTGCACGTACCCACTGACCTTTGTCCCACATTTTCCTTGCACAAACCTAGCAGTATTTTTAGCTTTGGAGAAGGTCCTTGAGACACCAGTTTGCTATCTTCACAGTGTTTGTCTCACTGAAATAAATCCCTTTCTTGTTTCACCACCACCTGTCTGTCTGCCTTTGGATTTGTCAGCAGTCAGTGGCCAAACTAGTCTGTCTGGGACCCCAGAGTCAGGTCGTACGCTTGCACCCCTGCACCTCAGCTACATAATTATAGGTATCATATTCATAAAATTGCGAAATGAATAATAAGCAACAAAAGCATAGAATGAATCCCTAATGACCTAATGCATGAGAAATCAGAAACACAGAACCATTGCTAATTCCAGACCTCATTCAGATAAACAAAATGTCACCCATTGTCGTTGACTTCCTAGGTACACACAGAAGAAGGGCTATGATCTCAGGAAGTCCCAGAATTCTCTTCTAAGTCCATTAGGTGTTAGCTTAATTCACTTTCTTGGAGGTACAGGACTAAGGTCCCTGCTTTCTTACTGGCTGTCA
Organism: Neofelis nebulosa; assembly: GCF_028018385.1. Classification (NCBI taxonomy): domain Eukaryota; kingdom Metazoa; phylum Chordata; class Mammalia; order Carnivora; family Felidae; genus Neofelis; species Neofelis nebulosa. The sequence goes on from NC_080786.1 coordinate 138,479,467, forward strand.
ACTGAGTCCTTTCTCAGCTCCTAGAACTCACACACCATTTCAAAGCAAGATGGAGAATCTCTTCTTTCCGTCTCCTAACAGAGTCTCATATAAGTTAATTATTGGAGGAGGACTATCTGTAACATAATAAATATATATATATATATAATATATATATTATATATACAATATATAATATATACTATATATTATATATTATATTGTACATATATAATATATATACTATATATTATATATGTACAATATAATATATATATTATATATATATATAATATATACTATATATATATTTGTTTTGTCCCTGGTTTCTGATACAGAACTCCTAAAATCTAAAATTCTTGGGATTTCCTGAATGATAGAAGTATCTTTTGTATATTAATGAGATGATTCAATTGTGTGTGTGTATGTTTGTGTGTGTGTGTGTGTGTGTGTGTGTGTGTGGTGGGGATGGAGATTAGATAACTTCAGAATGGGGTCTGATCACCAAAAAAATTAACTACATGATTAGAGGGATAGAACTTTTAGTTACACTCCCCAATCTCTGGGGAAGGGAGAATGATTGGAGATTGAGTCAGGGATCAAAGCAATCATTGCTACATAATGAAATTTTATTAAAAAAAAATCAGAATGACAAGACTTGGGGAAGGTTTTGGGTTGGTGAACGTATCTACTTGCCGGGAGGATGATGTACCTTGGCTCCACTGGGATAGAAGCTCCTGTGTTCAGGACCCTTCTGGACCTTACTCTATGTCCCTATTCATCTGGCTGTTAATTTTACCCTTTATAATAAAACAGTATTCATAAATATGGTGCCTTTCTCAGTTCCATGAGTTACTCTAACAAATTATGGAACCTAATGTGGCTTTGTGGGAATCCCGGACTCTGTAGTCAGCTAGGCAGAAGTGTAGGTCACCTGGGGACCCAATTTGCAGCTAGCTATGCAGTGGGGGTAATCTTGTGTGATGGATCCCTTATTAAGCTAATTCCATGTATTTAATGCCCGAATTGACTTGAATCCTGTCATACCCAGTTGATATTATATGTTGATTGGAGAATCAGTTGCTGTAGAGAAAAACCAAGCACTATCTTACCACCTTTGCCATATAGCATAACTTAATCAAAGAAGTAAATACTCTGTCATATTGACAGGTCCCGTCCACAACGCAAGGGAAGTGAATTCTGCAAGGGCTTGTCTAATAAGGGGAAGGCAGCAAGGCCATCTTAGAATTCTTCCAAGTACAGCAGAGTTGCTATAGGCCTAGTCATAACATATAGTCTTAAACAATACTTGACACATATAAATAGACTGGCATAGATTTGCTTCTTGACAGTGAGTTTTTTTCACTTGGCTTAGTGTTTATGCACACAAAACTATTTTACTTGAAAATATTAGGGGCGCCTGGATGTCTTAGTGGGTTAAGCGTCCGACTTTGGCCCAGGTCACGATCTCACGGTTTGTGACTTCAAGCGTCGCACCGGGCTCTGTGCTGGACAGCTCAGAGCCTGGAACCTGCTTTGGATTCTGTGTCTCCCTTTCTCTCTGAAAATCCCCTGCTTGTGTTCTCTCTCTCGCTTGCTCTTGCTCTCTCTCAAAAATAAATAAACATTAAAAAAATGAAAAGAAAAGAAAAGATTTAAAATATTTGAAGTTATTTTAATGATCGATGATACAGGACAACATTATCCACTTTGAGGTTGATGCAGTCCTTGTTCTAGATTAGATTTTAAATGCTGGTGCTACAAAGGTAACCAAAGAGCCATCTACTAATTTTTTAATCATTTTGAAATTTTATGGTAGGTATCCTGAAACTTGCTGTGTTTCCATAAGCTGTAGCCTTGTGATCTAGTTTTTGTCCTGCTTCATCAACCTCCTAAATTCTATGGTTAGGGGTGAGACATTTTTTTTTTTTTCCTTCTGAAGGTGTGTCAAACAGCTCCGGAGATACCATTTACCTGGAAATGAAAAGGTTTTACATGCAGTCAAGTCTCAAGTTCAAAGTTAACAAGTAAATTTATATAAATGTAAAAACCCACTGAGATAGTTATCATTTAACCATTCACTAAAAAGCTGTAACAACTCTCCAGCAAAAAAATGTTCATATATATGTATATTTATTTCACACACATATATATTTCTATAATATTCAAAAACACATTGTGTATATAATTCTTTTAAAAACTTGGTAGGTGATCTAACCTTATGTCCTCTTAAAAGTGGGATGCAAGTTAAGGATTGACAGTTTGGGCTAGATGATAATGCTGAGTGTTTCTGAGGATGTGAATCACCTTTAAACCTGGGGTATTGTTCTGAGTATGTGGCCACTGACCCTGAGGCTGAACCATAACTCAAATTTTCCTGAACCTCAACCACTACTTTTAGTGACAAATGAAACAGATTCTACAAACTGCCTCACACAAATAATGCTTTTGGATTGCTTGTTGTGCTCACTTGCAGAGTTGAGAGAACTATTTTTCTTCTAATCCTTAAGGACGAAAATGTATTAGTCTTTCCACTTCTAATCCAATCAGTGCCATTTTTCCTCTTGTGAGTGAATGGTTTTGTGGAGTCTCAGTTGGTCATTATAACCACTGGCTTATGAAAGCTTCAATGGAATTCAGAACTTCTATATTGTGTAACCTTCAATGTAGCACTTTGGCTGTCCGTAAATAATTTAGTTCAGAAGAAAGCATCTTAATCTTGTTATTATTATATACAGCTATTAAAAAGTAAACGTAATACATGAATAATATAATGTTACCTAGAAAAATAAGAATAGCAAGGACAAATTATATACAATTTATTATATGTAAATATTATAATTTTATTAAAAATCAACATACTACGTTGCTTAAGACAACGGACTACAAACAGCCTGACTTCTGGATCCATCCCCTTAATGTAAAATTTGTATTCATTCAAAACCCTCATTTAATATCTTATGCATCCAACATTATAAGTACTTTTGAAAATTGCACCATTTAGCACCCTATGAAATAGTCATTACTATTTGTGCCATTTTGCAGAAGAGACCATTTTCAGTTCAGTAAGTTAGTCAGCAGCAGCCTACAAGGAGAGGTTAAAGAAGTTTCTTCCAGAAGCAAAGTCTCATGCCATCTTCTTTCAATATCACACTCACCAATTATCAATGGCTACCACTATCTGATCTAGAACTGACTCAGTGGAGTGAGTTATGTCTCAACAACAGCCATTACATTAAAGGGAAACCTTTACTGAACTTGCTAATGAGATTTGTCAATCACTGTCATGTGCATTAATACGGAAGTAAATCATTGACTTAATTTCAATCATCTTGCCTTGTAGAACCCTTAGGGATACCTCACAGAATTCTGGCTTGATACACTTTATTCTAGAGTTAAATAACTTACCTGAATTTTTGCCAAGATATTATACATTTCTTCTGAGTTTCATCTTACATATAGGTGATACATTTAACAATTTCTCAAGGTATTAATAAGGCAATGTTAACACATTTTTCATAATTTGAGTTCAAGTAAAGCATATGATTACTTTGATATTCCATTTATTTAAATAGAATTTTTATCATATGGATCAGTGGGATCATAACACTGTGATTTTTTGATTTTGAGAAAAAATAGAATTTCTTATAAGTCCTTATTTTAAATAGACATTCATGGATGAACCCTTAAAGTATTTGAAACTTGATTCAAAATGTTGAGTGGATAGTGATAGTTGAAATAATATAAATCAAGTCAAAGTTAATTGCCAGAAGAGGTAATCAAGTTCACATATGCTTTATTTATTTTACATAGATTTTATTATGTTTCCTAATTCAAACAATAATGTGAAACAAACATGATATTGAGCGCTCAACCATCCAGTATAGAAACATTATCACATCTAGTGTTCTAAGCCTCAGAAATATTGGTATCAAATAATGAAATTGTACACATCCACTTTGTCATTTTATTAGTAGTAAACACCTTGTTACAGAATATCGTTTGTTTGTTTGTTTGTTTCTTTGTTTGTTTAAAGTAATCTGTACGCCCCCTGTAGGACTTGAGCTCATGACCTCAAGATTGAGTCACATACTCTCTTGACTAAACCATCCAGGCACCCCACCCTTGTTAGAGAATATTAAACAAAGAATATGAGCAAGTAATATGTTTCCAATTTATCAATTTGATATCTGAAATGCATTTTCCTATTAGGTTATATATTCAAAATGAAAATATTCATTTTATTTCATTTTTTAACTCCCTTTGGAAAAAAGTAACATGGATGTAACAGTTACGGGCTGCACTGTGTCTCCCCCAGATTTCTGTGTTTAAATTCTAACCTACTGTACCTCAGAAATGTGACTGTATTTGAAGATAGCATCTTTAAAATGACAACTAAGCTAAAATAAGGTGTCAGGGTGAACACTAATCCAGTATAATTGATGTCCTTATAAGAAGAGGATAGTAGGACACAAACAGACACCAACCATATTCATGGGTAGAGACACCACCATGTGAAGACCTAGAGAGAAGGTTACCATTTGCCAGCCAAGAAGAGAGGCTTCCGGAGATCCCAAACCCGCCAACAGATTGATCTTAGACTTTCAGCCTCCAGAATGGTGAGAAAATGAATTTCCCTTAAGCCATATGGTGTGGGTTTTTTTTTTTTTTTTTTTTTTTTATGGCAGCCCAAGGAAACTAATATAGTAACATCCCCTAAGTTTCTCTTCCCTTTCATATAATTCCTATCTTTCTTTTTGTATGTGTGTCCGTATGCTAGGCCTCCCTTGAAAAGATACCGCAGACTCTATGACTGAACCCATAGAAATATATCATCTCACAGGTTATGGAGAATGGAAGTCCAAGATGAAGGTGTCAGAGGTTTTGTTGGTCCTGAAACTTATCTCCTTGGCTTCCGTGTGGCTGTCTTCCCCGTGTGTACTTACACATGGCCTGTTCTCCATGAACACTCATCGTTTGTATCTCTTCCTCTTCTAATGAGGACACAGTCATATTGGATTAGGGCCCCACCCATAGGATATCCTTTAATGGTTGCTACCTCTTTAAAAGTCCTATCTCCAAATGCATTCCAGGTTTAGGCTTTCAACATACAATTTTGAAGTGACTCAATTATGTCCAGAACGATGTGCACATGTATTCAGCAGTTCACATGTTTATTTGATTTTAAACATACATTTCCATAATTAGTAAACGGGAGCTTAGCAAAAAGAAATTTCCATAAAATGTCTGAGTATGACGATTTCTCTAATGTCTATTTTTATTAGATTATGAATAACTGGCATTTGGTAAGATAGTGACTTTCTATTATTATTTGAGGATGCAGTGCTAGCATTTAGTCATTAATTTTATGTCTCTACTTATATGACTGATGATTTTGTAGCCCCTCTCTATTTTTTAATGTTTATTTATTTTTTAAGAGAGAGACAGAGACAGAGCATGAGCAGGGAAGGGGCCGAGAGAGAGGGAGACACAGAATCCAAAGCAGGCCCCAGGCTCTGAGCTGTCAGCACAGAATCTGACCAGGGGCTCAAACTCACGAACTGTGAGATCATGACCTGAGCCATAGTCGGACTTAACTGACTGAGCCACCCAGGTGCCCTTATAGACCTTCTCTCTTACAGTACTCCTGTCCAGTGTGCACCTATATTTTTTAACTGTGAAGAAATCTTAGCCCCGTTTCTATTGAAAACTGTCTCCCATTTGAGTCTCATAAACTGTGAAATATAGTTTGGATACAGATAACAAGATAAATAGTTTTCGATTGTAGCCTACATATAATGGTTTGTTCTTCTCTGGAAGCTAGTGAATCTAAAAAATACTCTGACATAAATTCTTCGTTCTTTTAATAACAATCAGCATTTAAGTGGATGGGTGAATTCCTCCAGACTCCATGTGATATATAAGAACAAATCTTATCAAAAATGTATGCTTCAGACAATATTTAACACCATTTAATTTAGAATTAATTTAAAGTTAATTTAGAATTTTCATTTAGAATTTAAAAGGACAGGCTTTTAAAAATGAAAACAATAGGGGTGCCTGGGTGGCTCAGGAGGTTAAGCTTCTGACTTCCCCTCAGGTCATGATCTCGCAGTTCGTGGGTTTGAGCCCCACGTCGGGCTCTGTGCTGACAGCTCAGAGCCTGGAACCTGCTTCGGGTTCTGTGTCTCCTTCTCTCTCTGCCCCTCCCTTACAAACAGTCTGTCTCTCTCTCAAAAATAAATAAACATTAAAATGTTTTAATTAAAATAAAAATAAAAAATAAAATGAAAACAGCATTTAAAATTAGGAAGAGTTTTGGCATCTTAAATTTTTTCCAGTAATTATTCTAAACAATAATTTGTAATAATTAATAATTATCATATATATCTCTTTGCCCTTTAATTTTAGATTGAGAAAATGTGTTAAATTACTTCTGTATAAAAGTAAGGCCTACAAAATTTTAGTGTTGGACTACTGATAGTTCCACCTTATATTTGGCTTAGTACAAATTTATGTGGAAATCAAGACGTCACCACTAATTGTGTGTATTAAAAAAAAAAAAAAGACCAGTGTCTTTGCATAATTCATGTTAATTAACTCCATGGATGCGGATCGACCTTATCATATTGTTGGTCATATTCACATATTCTTACCTCTTTTATTTTATTGACATATCAGTTGATTTTCAGCAAAGTTGTCAAAACAATCCAATGAGAAAAAATAGTCTTTTAAGTATTATACTGGGGAAACTGGATATCACGTGAAAAAGAATAAAGTTGGTACCCTATCTCAAAACATATATAAACTTCCACTCAAAAAGGATCATAGATTTAAATCTAAGAGTGAAAACTGCATTTTTTGGAAGAAATATAGCAGTACATCTACATGACCTTGGACTAGGCAATTTTTACTTAGATAAGATAGCAAAAGCACAAGTGGCAAAAGAAAAAACTCATAAATTGGGCCTTTATCTAAAAAATAAACTGTGTGTGTGTGTGTGTGTGTGTGTGTGTGTGTGTATTCCATTTCTTTTAAACATATAAACTATTTATTTGACTTCTATATTCAACCATTTTGAAGAGTCAATACATACAAACAGCAATTACTGTGTCAAGGCATTCAAAATTTCACATATAAAGAAATGTGCTACACCCTTCCACTATTGAGAACAACGAATCTCTGGTAAATAATTAGTTGTTAATTTATAAAGAACTACTGCTTTAATCAATATAATAGGTATTAAAGTAAATAGAAAAATTCATCAAAATATAATTTTTAATTTCTTATCAATATCTTTATCCTAATGGGTCCACATTTATAGAGTGTATTATTTTAGGAAACATGCTTCCTGATTTCAAAATATATTGAAAAGCTACAGTAATCAAAACGGTATGGTACTGGCATAACAACAAACATGGCGTAACAGTGTAGCGTGATAGACTGGCATAGCAATAGGCATAACAATAGACCAGTGGAACAGAATAAACAGCCCGGAAATAAACCCACACTTACATGATTATCTGATCTTCGACAAGGATGCCAAGAACACTGAGTTAAAGGATAGTCTCTTCAGTAAGTGGTTTGGGAAAACTGGAAATATACATTTAAAACGATAAAATGGGTGAAGGGGAATGAGAGAGACAGGCTTCCATTTATGGAATGAATAAGTCATGAGAACAAAAGGTATAGCATAGGGAGTATGGTCAATAATATTGTAATAGCTTGTATGGTGATAGATGGTAGCTACACTTGGTGAGCACAGCATAAAGTATAAGGCTGTTGAATCACTATGTTGTACACCTGAAACTGTACCATTGTGTGTCAACTCTGTGTAAATAAAAAAAAAATTAAAATAATGAAACTGGACACTTACGTACACAAGCATTAAAATGGATTCAGGACTTAAGCGTAAAATCTGAAACCAAAAAATCCTAGAAGAAAACATAGGGGAAAAGCCTCTTGGCCCTGGTCTCATTAATGTTTTCTCTGATATGACATGAAAAGTCTAGACAACAAAGGCAAAAATAGACAATCTGGGACCACATCAAACTAAAACTAAAATCCTTCTGCACACCATAGGACACATAATCCTAAAAAAGCAGTCCATATAATAGGAGACAATATTTGCAGATTGTATGTATGCTAAGGGTTAATTTCAAAAATATATATGGAACTTCTGAAGCCTAACAGAAAAATCAAATAACCCCATTAAAAATGGGCTAAGGAACTGAGTAGACATTTCTCCATCAAAGACATAGAAATGGCCAACAGGTGTATGGGAAGAGGCTCAACTTCACCAATCACCAGGACATGCAAATCAAAATTGTAATGAGATACTATCTCATGCTCCTTAGGTTGCTATTATCAAAAGAAAACAAAACAAAAGCAAAAGCAAAACCGAAAGATAGTGTTGACAAAGTTGTGCATTAGAACCCTTGTGGACCACTGGTGGGAATATAAAATGGTACCACAACTGTGGAAAATGGTTTGGCAGTTCCTAAAAAATTAAAAAAGATAGAACGACCATATTATTCATGAATTCCACTTCTGAGTGTATACCCAAAAGAATTTAAATCAGGATCTTGAAGAGATATCTATACTCTCATGCTTAATATGGCATTGTTCACAGTAAGCAAGATAAGGAAACAATTCAAATGTCCATCGACCAAAAATGGATGAAGAAAATGTGGTATATGCATACAAGGTAATATTATTCAGACAAAAAAAAAAGTGAAATCCTACAATTTGTGATGGCATGAATGGACTTGGGAGACATCATGCTAGGTGAAATAGGATAGTTACAGAAGGACAAACAATGAACGATTTTTTTTATGAGGCATCTAACATACTCATATGTACAGAAAGAGCTAATAGAATGGTGGTGACCAGGGGTTAAAAGTATGAGGAGAGAGGAAGAGTTATTTAGTGGGTATAAAGTTATAATTATACAAATGAGTAAGAAACCTGCTGTACAACATAGTGCCCATAGTGAACAGTAAGATAGCAAAATTTCATTAAGAAGGTGGATCTCAGGTTAAGTGTTCTTGCCAACAATAACAACAAAAACAAAGGAAACACAATAATAAGAGGACACATGAAACTTGTGGAAATGATGGATGTTTATTACCTTGATTGTGGTGGTGGTCACACGATATATACATATGTCCAAACTCACCAAATTGTATACATGAATTATGTACCGTTTTTTGTGTACTAATTACACTTAAGGAAAGCTGGAAACAATAAATATATTAGAATGACTCCTTCAACCACTTTTATTTCTCAGTGTCCTTCTTAATCATCGTAATAACTGACTTTTAAATAATTGTTCTGGGTTTTTTTTTCCTGACAACCAAGTAATTTCATCAGGCAATGTCCTCAATGGTTGATGGGAAAAAGTAACAGGCTGTGATCATGAAATATTCTGGGCCTTCTGCCTACCCTCTTGTGAAGAGTATCTGTCCTTTATCTATTTGACACATTGGACATATGCTAAAAAAATGTATAAAGAAAGGATTTGTCAGCTTTAAAAAATGTTTGGAAACATGCAGTTGAGAATATAAAGTACTTTATTATAATATGAAGAACTCAGGTTTGAGTAAAACACAGGGAGGCATTCTTTCCAAAGTCTACATGTATGAAGTTCATGTAAAATAAATTCACTTTGTGATTTGTGGTTAAGGATAATTTTGTTTATTTTTGTTTGCATTTTGTTTTGTATTTTCCAGATTAGCCACTTAGTTATACATATTCTTAATCTGCAAAGATTTCTCTAGATATGTAAGAAATTAAGACACTAGTGTTTGTTTTTCTCTTAGAAATTCTAATTTCAGATCTAAACCCCTTCCTGGTGTCTCCGATAATAAAACAAACATAGAATTTTTTCTTCAAGAATCCCGTTTCCTGGACTAATAGAAATACAGGCTAGAGAGTTTATCAGAGTTCCCACTGGAAGAATCACATTTGTTCTTTGAATTAGCACCTGGAATTATTACCGAATACTCTAAACCTATGCATTCCAGCATAACCATTATGGTTATCATCCTTATCCAAATAGAATATTAGATATGCATAGTCTCAGAACTGATACCTGGAGGAGTTTTATTGATCAAGCAGATTATCTATTATTTCATTTCCTTATGGCTATGGCATTAGAAGATGGAAGTGGGACAGTAGGGACAGTAAACTACCCTTCAGACTGAGAAGGCACTTTAAGACCAAAAACAACAACAACAACAACAACAACAAACAAACAAACCACTCCTTACCCTTTACGCAGATTTTTATTCAGGGTAACTTACTGATGGGAACAACTAGCAATCAACCCGGTGCTATGCAGCCATTCTCTGCCCCCCATCTGGACCTTAACCCACAGCTTTTATAGAGTGAGCTTTGTGGTGAGGTCAGAGGTTAGTTCCCTAGTGTGGTGCTATCTGTATGCCAGAGGATTTCTATTAGTTACGTCAAGTGGCCCCTTCTGTGCACCAGTCACCTCTACTGGTTATCTAAAGTGGAGCACTCTGTGCAGCACTTTAAGGAACATCAGAGCAAGCCTTCCCACATCTGGCCAGGACACGTGTTAATCTCCAAGGGGTCTAGAACATGTAGCCTAGAGGGAGGTCATCTCATGGGCATGAACAAGATAGAGGAACCAAAAATGGAGTCACTATTGTCAACACTCCTACAAATGGGGGGGGGGGGGGAGGTGAGGATTTATACAGTATCCTTTATATAGGAAATTCTTAGAAATCAATTACTTTTATTGGTTCCAGCTAAGAAAATCGGGTTGATCGAAAGCAAAATGTGCCTTTTAATGAAGATGATCCAAATAAAAATTAAGATGATTAATTCAAAGCAAAGAAATCCAAGAACGAATCTAATGTTTGATTAAACCACTGGCAGAATGTAATAAGAAACTTCTTAGAAATCATCAGCTAACAGAAGCCACAAGAACCGTATCAGATTATAGAAATATCAGTGGTGATACGGAAAGCTACAAGGATACTTAAGTTTTCTTTATCCATCCCAGTATCTTGTTCTTTTTACATACCTGCTTATACACTTGGAAAAAACAAGAGGATCCAACACTAACAATAAGAATATGGAATCTTTATTTATCTATTCGTTCACATGGATTTAAACATTAAATCACTGTAGGCTTCTGATGTGCTAACAAATTGGAGTGATTCGAAAATCAAGTACCAGGAAACTGAAATGACATTAAAATTTTCTAGAAACTGGAAGCAAATGCTAAGTGTAACAATTTCTCCTGTTTCGGTTCTGAATTTATATTATGGCCACAATTTCCACTTTTTCTAAATTAAGTATATACTGTGATACATGTACTCTCAGTGACTTCAGAATAGAGGATTTCATCTGATTCATCACATAGATAATGTATGTTGCCACTATTCTATCTCATTATATCACATTTAAACTGAAACAATAGGGTAAATTATACTATGAATAGTGTAAATTACAGCCACTTTTTAAAATATCAAGCGCTTTTCTTTCTTTTTCTAGTTAGAGGCAAAGTTTTTAAGATCCTATTTTCAAAATTGCAAGCATTCAATAAAATTAACTAAAGGTATATTACAAGTGAAATAAACAATAACCAAACAAAAACCCAAACTCTACCAACATGCATAAGAGGGATGCCTGGTTGGCTCAGTTTGTTAAGCTTGTGACTTTGGCTCAGGTCATGATCTCACGGTTCACTGGGCTCTGTACTGACAGCTCACAGCCTGGAGCCCACTTTGGATTCTGTGTCTCCTTCTCTTTCTGCCTCTCTCTTTCTCTCTCTCTCTCTCTCTCTCTCTCTCTCTCTCTATCAAAGATAAATAAGCATTAAATTTTTTAAAATATGCATAAGAAAATAATATTGGAAAATAGGGAATAAATCAAGCTCAATATATTCAACATGACTACATCTAAAATGTTGATATTCTACATGTGGATTTATTAATAAAGAAATGAAATAATCAAAACAGGGGACAGCTGGATGGCTCAGTTGGTTGTGTGTGACTCTTGGTTTGGCTCAGGCCATGATCTTAGGATTTGTGAATTCGAACCCCACATTGTGCTCTATTATGTCACTGTGGAGTCTGCTTGGGATTCTCTCTCTCTCTCTCTCTCTCTCTCTCTCCCCACCCCCCTCTCCCTTTGCCTTTTGCCCACTTGCTTGTGTGCTCTCTTTCTCAAAATAAAAAAAAAAAACAACTTAAAAAAAAGTAAAAAAAGATATAATCAATGTTTGTTGTACTCTCAAGTACTTCTCGATTTTTTTTCCCTTGTTTTTATAAGGCAGACCACATTCTTGAATTTGACAATAGGGCTCCCCAAAACAAAAACTGGTGAAATGAAAATTAATTTTCCAATAGAAAAATTTCCACTGAATATGCTGATGAAACTGTTTAGGTAAAGCCGATTGTCACAGACTGAGGAAGGCACTACCCTTTTACTTGTAATGGGATTTGTGGATATTTGGGGCTGGGTTTGAGCCATAAGGGATTATTTCTGATAATGAAAATAACCCAAAATGACCTGGAGGAGATAAACTCGTAATATAATTTATAAAACCATTGGCATACCAGATGTATACAATAAGGCCACTACATTGTTTAAGCAAATATTTAGCGACTAATTCAGCCGCACTGTTTCTGAGCAGCATTTGTGCATCTTTCAGCAATAACACTCTGTACGGATTTTCAATGAATTGGTCTTAGCAAATTGGACCTCAGTGTTTTTATTTTGGATGATTTTGATAATCCAATTATACCCCAAACTTATTTAGTTTATGCCCCTAAATATGTAAAGAAGCTAGTGAAAGCAAAATGATTATCAGAAAGAAGGTAGATTTAGCTCCTGTAATGTGGTTGACCAGATATTCTGAAAAAGTCTTCCTGCAACGAAACATTGAAGATTTGCTGTTAAACAATAATTGACATTATTTAAATGTATATCTCTGCTGGAAATCAAAAAGGGATATTCAAGCCAAAACTTCAACAGACAAAATCAAGCAAGCGAAGTATCCCTGAAGCTAACAAAAGCCCTGTGAAGCTGAAAGTTTTTATGTTTTAAGGCAGACCTGAGAAGAAAATGCAGTTCGGGATAAATACCTGGTGAGGTGTAAAAGCTAGAACTTCCGCATATACTCTGACCCCACCCCACCCGAAATTTGCATGTTAGTGAAATAAGGAACTAGAAAATAAAATTAACTTCTTTATTTGTAAAGGTTTATTGAATTTTGAGAGAGAGTAAGTGGGGAGGAGCAGAAAGAGAGGAAGAGAGAGAGAATCCGAAGCAGGCTATGCACCATCAGCACAGAGCCCTACACAGGCCTTGAACTTGAACTCACAAACCATGATATCATGACCTGAGCCAAAGTCAGACACTTAATGGACTGGGCCACCCAGTGCCCCCCCCCCCCCCAAAATAAAATTAACCTCTTAAAATAAGGTAGCAAAAAAATAAATGTGTTTGACCTTGTCTGTGGGCAAAATGTTGGAAAAAAGTCTCCTTCAAAGAATTTGCAACTTTAGTGAGCTCCTCAGAGACTGGGCCACTGGTTACATTATTATGCACTCCCCAAATAAAGGATGTATATTTTATCAAAATAACTTAATCTGTAACTTAAAACTTTCCCACAAATGTATATGTAGTTCCTGATGCTTTTACTTTTGAATTGTACCAAACATTCAAAACTGTTGTAAATGTCACACAATCTCCATCTGAGAAAGAGAAAAAAGAAAATACTTTCCCCCTCCCATTTTGGGACACCTTAATATCCAAACCCAACAAGAACCATTAAAGAAAGTAAAGTTGCACTCCAAATTTTCTAATGAACCTAAAGGCAAAACTTCTAAACAGAAGTATTAGAAAATAAAATCTCACATCAAATAAAACCAGCAAACTAACCAAACAAAGTACTATATTATGAAGGATTTATTCAGGATGTCAGTGGTAGATTACATTTAACCAATGTAATCAGCAACATTATCAGGACAAAGAGTGAGGAAAAAATATCAAATGATGATCTTGATAGATGTAGACAAGTACCAGATAAAAATGCAATATCCACCCACAAATATAAATCTTATAAAACAAAAGAAGTGACCATCCTTACTGATAAGGGTTATGAAAACAAACAAAAACATTAAATAGCGTACATCATGGGGAAATACTGAACTTTTAGACTTTGAGATCACTGATGGAAGAAAGATGACTGCTATCCCACTTCCTATCATTATTCTATTGGAATTCCAAACTACTGCAGAATGGTAATATATGATCCCTATAAGTTCAGGGATATAATAAGGTAAATATTTTGAGGGAAGAAATAAACTTATTTTGCACAGATGATTAGATTTCCTGCATAGCATACCAAAGGTATTTTACAAAGTAACAATTAAAAAAGAAGGTAACACATTTTCCTTATTATAAATCTTAAATAATAACTTCAATTATATATTTGAATCCATAACTAAAATTAGAATACATAATTAAAAACACACTTTAAACAATATCAGCAAAAAAAAGGGCATTTGAGGTATGAATAGAGAAATGATATGGAATTCATTCATGGAAACTTATTTTAATTTCAGTGTATTTAGCATACAGTGTTATAGTAGTTTCAGGTGTACAATATAGTGATTCAACAACATTCATGGAAACCTTTAATTCTCAAAAAAAAATTATTAGAACATATTTCATTATAAAGGAACAAATAAATATTCATGGTATGAAGAATCATTACTGTAAAGATATCAATTTGCTGTAAGTTGACCAATTGTATATAATTTAAACATTCTTATAAGGAGTTTATTTTCAATGGGAATAGACAAGGTGATCTTGAATGTTAGAGAAAAAGTAAAGGGCAAAATATAGCCAGTACACTCTTCAGACAGAGTAATTAAGGTGACCTGTCTTTCCAATTATCTATCTATTATAAAATCTAAAATTAAAACATTGTGTTACTTGCATCATCCTAGAAAATAGACCTATGATAGATACAAGAAGGTCCAGAAATTAACTATTCCTAGATGATCTAGGAAGTGGAGTGTGTATCACATTTCTAGCACTACCATAATTAACACCCAGGGGTTCCTGGGGGGCTTCAGTCAGTTAAGTGTCTGACTTCAGCTCAGGTCATGATCTCACAGTTCATGAGTTCAAGCCCTGCATTGGACTCTCTGCAGTCAGCACAGAACCCGCTTCAGATACTCTGTCTCCCTCCTCTCTCTGCCCCTCCCCTGCTCTCTCTGTCTCTCAAAAATTAAAAACATTAAAAAATAATCAATAAATTAACACCCGACATGTCAAAAACAAGGTGGTGCTACTTTTCTGCATTGGGAGCCCTTATAGGGGGAAGACTGCTAAATACAAGTCTCAAGTAAAATTGAATGTCTCACCACATAGTATAAAATGTTCAAATTTCAGTTAAATGTTACTTATCATAGCAGGAATCTGGAAGACCTCAAGTTAAATAAGATAAGAACATCAGCAAAGGTCAACACCAAGATGCCACAGATATTAAAATTATCAGCCAGTGATTTAAGGCAGCTATTATTAAATATTTCCACAAGAAATTATGAATACACTTGAAACAAATGAAAATAGACTGAAAATCTAAAGACAAAATATCTTGAAAGCAGACAGAGAAAGGACACATTATTTATAGGTGAAGAATAATTTGCATGACAGTGGATTTCACAAAAAAAGAGAAGAAGAAAGTGATAAAACAGTTTCCAAGTACTAGAAGAAAGGAACTGTCAAACTGAATATTCTAAATCCAGCAAAAATATTCTCCACTAATGAAGGAGCAAAAAAGCATTCTCACATATGTGAAAGCTAAGATAAATTGTCACCAGAAGATATACTCTTAAGTAATGACAAAAAAAAAAGTCTCTAAACAAATGATAAAAGAAAGTAACATGGACCAGCAGGAAGGAATATATAAATAAAAGGAGCAAAGGCATAGTAAATACAACAGATGGAAGTTTGGTTTTCAGTTTTCTTAATTTTTTTTACATTGATGGAAGCAAAAATTAAAACAATATCTAGTGTGGTTCTCAGTGTAGAGGAAATATTAAAAGAGATTATAAATAGGGAGAGTAAAGAGATAAAATTAAGATCTCTATACTTTACTCAACTGTTTAAATGTCAACAGCATTAGACTATATTTTTATAATACCTAAGGAAACCACTAAAATATCTATACAAAGAGATATACTAAAAACCAAATAAGCACCCTATTAGTAAATAAAAGTAAACTTCTAAAAAGCTGTTCAAGGCAAAAAATAAATAAATCAAGAAAATTAAAAACCATAGAGTACAATCAGAAAACAAGACAAAATTTGCAGACTTGATCCTTTAACACACATCATATTTACATTAAGTATAAATGGTCAAAATATACTAGCCAGAGATGGATACAGTGGATAAAATAAAGTTATTCAAATGTATGCTGTCCATAAGAAACTGACTGTAAATATAATGAGAACAGACTATGAAAGAGAAAATGAAAAAAGATAAAGTAAATATTAATCAACAGAAAGCAGAAGAGAGTGTATTAATTTTAGTAAAATAGCCTTTAGAGAAATAAAATTACTAGGAATAGAAGGAACATTATGTAATGGAAAAAAAAAAATCAATCCAGGAGGAAGATATAGCAGTAAACAACATACCTGCAGAATATGTAAAGCAAAAACTGATAGAATTGAAAGTTGAAATCATCCAATTGAGGGGCGCCTGGGTGGCTCAGTTGGTTACGCGTCCGACTTCAGCTCAGGTCACGATCTGCAGTCCGCAAGTTTGAGCCCCGCGTCAGGCTCTGGGCTGATGGCTCAGAGCCTGGAGCTTGCTTCCGATTCTGTGTCTCCCTCTCTCTCTCTGCCCCTCCCCCGTTCATGCTGTGTCTCTCTCTGTCTCAAAAATAAATAAACGTTAAAAAAAAAAAAAGAAATCATCCAATCGACCATTAAAGTGGGAGACTTTTACACTTCTTTCTCAACAACTCATGAAATGATTAGGCAAAAAATCACCAAGCATATAAGGCAACAACAACAGCATCAGCCACCAGGAACTATTTAACATGTATAGAACTCTCTACTGAACAAAAGAAGAATATACATTCTTTACATTCCTTCCAGGTGTCCGTGGAGCATATATTAATATATATTGTATCCAGGACAGCAAAAGAGATTTCAAGAAACGTTAAATAGGTGCTCCTAGTTGGCTCAGTTAGCTAAACATCCAACTCTGGATTTTGGCTCAGGTCATGATCTTGTGATTCATGGAATTGATGCCTGCACTGACAGCAAGGGCCTGCTTCGATTCCCTCTCTCCCTCTCTCTCTCTGCCCCTTCCCTGCTCACACACGTGTTCTCTCTCTCAAAATAAATAGGTAATTTACAAAAAAAAAAGTTAAATAATTAAAATCAGAAAGAAAATTTCTGAACACAGAGTAACAATAAAAAAGTAACGATAAAAAAGTAACAATAAAAAAGTAACGATAAAAAAAGAAAAAATAATACTCCCATATTCTTGGAAACTAAACAACGTATTTCTAAATGTCATTGGTCAAAAAGTAGTATAAAGGAAAATTAAGAAGAAAAATTAAAATATGAATGAACATGAGAATATAACATCAAAACTGTGGGATACAGCTAAATCATTGATAACAGGGAAATTTATAGTACTAAATTCCTACATGAGAAAAGATAAAAAAAAAAGAGTCAAATAAATACCCTAATTTCCTACCTCAGCGAAATAGATGAAGAAAAACAAGAGTAACTCAAATTGAGTAGAATGAAACAAATAAGAAGGAAAGAACACAACTCAATGAAATTGAAAAGAGAAAAATAGAGTAAATAATTAAAACAAAACACTGGTTCATTGAAAGAATCGATAAAAAAGAAAAACGTTTAGGAAAAATAAAAAGGAGAAAAGACACAAATTACTAAAATCAGCAAGGAAGCAGGAAGTACTGCCATTGACCCTGCGGACATCGAATGCCAGTACAGAAATACTACTGGCAACTCTACAAGCATAAATTTGAAAATGTAGATGAAGTGGAAAAAATAATATTGAAGGTATAATCTATACAACTCAAGCAAAATGAAATAGACAATTTGGTTTGCCATATAAGTGTCAAAAAGACTGAATTATAAATTTAAAACCCCTGGTAAAGAAAGTGACAGGTCTGGGTGGTTTCATCGGGGAAGTATATGAAAACGTTGACAGAGAATTAATATCAGTTCTACGCAATCTTTTTCAGAAAATAGAAGAGGATGAACTATTTTCTTATTTATCTTTGAAGCTAATATTAAAATAATATCAAAAAAGACAAAAAATACATAAAAAAGAAAACTACAAACCATTATCACTTATTAGTTTATAAACAAACTCTTAACATTTTTTTAACAAGAAAATTCTTTTTTTTTAATTTTTTTTTTTAACGTTTATTTATTTTTGAGACAGAGAGAGACAGAGCATGAATGCGGGAGGGTCAGAGAGAGAGAGGGAGACACAGAATCCGAAACAGGCTCCAGGCTCTGCACTGTCAGCACAGAGCCCGACGCCGGGCTTGAACTCATGGACGTGAGATCATGACCTGGGCCAAAGTCGGACACTTAACTGACTGAGCCACCCAGGCGCCCCTAACAAGAAAATTCTTAACAGCGCATTAACAAATGGAATTCAGGGACATATAGGGAATTATACATTATGACCAATGGTATTCATTCAGAGAGATGTAAGGCTGGTTCAAATATGAAAGTCAATCAACGTTATCCACCGAAGAAGAAGAAAAAAATCACATTGTCATGTTCATTACAAACAGAGGCCTTTGACAAAAGTAATATCTGATTAAATGATCCAAAACAAACCAAGACAATACAAAAACAAAAAGATCCTCTCAACAAGGTAAGAATAGAGTGTATTTTTCTCAACTTGTAAACAAATCTATAAAATAGCCACAGCTAACATCATGTTTAATGGTGAAAAACTGAGTCCCTTCCCTTGGCGACAAGGAGCATGCCACTGATGACATTCTCATCCCTGCTGTTCAACAGAGTATGGGAAATTCTACCCTGAACAATAAGAGAAGAAAAGTCATGCAGATCACAAAACAAGAAATAATAGTTTCTCTATTTGGCGATGATACAATAGTTCACACAGAAACCCCCTCTACGCCCCCTGCAACACACACATATGCAAATAAAACAAAACATCTAACACACTTGAAAAAGAATAAAATTGGCAGAATCACTCTATCAAAATGAAGACTTTCTAAATAGCTACAGGAATCATGAGAGTATGATACTGACAGGGGACAGAACAGGGTGAATGCAACAGCACAGAGAACAGAAATAGCCCTCAAACAAATATGACCAACAGAGTTTTTACAAAGTTGTAAAAGCAATTCACTGGAGTAAAGCATAGTGGTTTTAACGGTTGGTACGAGAACAATTCGATATCCACAAACGAATGAAAAGACAAAAACAAAAACAAAACCGCTTCTGCTTATACCTCATTCACAAAATAAATATTAACATAAAATGAATCATAGATTTAAGTATTAAATGTAGAATATAACTACACAACTTTTAGGAGATAACACACACACACAAAATCTTCAGGATCTACAGCTTTCTTAGACATGACACCAGAAGGACAATCCATTTAAAAAATGATAAGTTTAGGAGTGCCTGGGTGGCTCAGTCAGTTAAGCATCCGACTTCAGCTCAGGTCATGATCTCATGGTTTGTGGGTTTGAGCCCCATGTCGGGCTCTGTGCTGACAGCTCAGAGCCTGAAGCTTGCTTCATATTCTGTCTCCTTCTTTCTCTGCCCCCTGCTCGTGCTCTGCCTCTCCCTCTCTCTCTCTCTCAAAAATAAATAAACATTTAAAAAATTAAAAAAAATGATACATTTACTTCCTTTTTTTTTTTCTGTGAAAAACTCTGTAAGGAGAATGAGAAGGCAAGTTACAAAGAGGGAGAAACCACTTATCTGACAAAGGACTCACACCTAGAATATGTAAAGATATGTAAAGGACCCTCAAAATGCAACAGTGAAAATCCAGTTGTAAAATGACAAAAAATAGAGAGATTTCACTGAAAATCATATTTGTATGGCAAATAAGATAAAAAGATGTCCAGAATCACTAGCCATTAGGGAAATGCAAATTAAGACTATAAGGAAAGAATACTACATGTGTTAAAACAGCTACATTTAAAAAAAGAAAATCACAGAGACGATACAAAATGTTGGTGAGGATTCAGAGAAATTCAGTGTCTCATACACTGCTGGTGAGAATGTAAAACGGGACAGTCACTTTTATAGTTGTTTTGAAGATTTTAAACAACTAAACATACACTTAACCATATGGTCCAGCTTTTACACTCTTGAACATTTAATCCAGAGAACTAACAATGTAATCCTATGCAAAAATCTCTACCCAAATGTTTATAGCAGCTTTATTTATAATAGCCTAAAACTGGAAACAACCAAAATATTCCTCAATGGGTAAATGGTTAAATCAGCTTGCGAAGGAAACAAATTAGCGCTAAAGGGAAATGACCTACTGATGCAAGTAACAATTTTAATACAGCTAAAAGGCATTATGTTTACTGAGAAAAGAAATTTACAAAACTCATAGACTATATGAAGCCATTTATGTAATACTATAAAAGTGACAAAATCGTCACAATAGATACAGATTAGTAATTGTCAAGGGTTAGGGGTTGGGGGAAAGTGGGGGTTCAGCTGTGAAAGATTAACATGAGGAAGATCTTTGTGACGATGGATAGTTACTTAGCTTGATGTTGGTGGTGTTTATACAAATGACATGATGCAGAACTACATACACATATTGTACCAGCGCTAATTTCCTGGTTTTGATATTGTACTATAATTATTGTAGGAACGTAATCACTCATGTAACTATTGAAGGAAACTGAGTGAAGGGTACAGGGAACTATGTACTATCTTTGCAACTTTCTTTGTATCTACCCTTATTTATAAATAAAAATTAGTTTTAAGTGATTTTAACGATTATATAAATTTTACAAAGACAGGTAAAACTAAACAGTGTTTGGTTTAGGACTCATACAATGGCATTAAAATGTAAGGAAAAGCAAAATAACTTTGAACACATAATTCAAGTCACCTAAATCACGAGAGAATATCTGAGAATGAAAACAGGAGAAGTATGGCCTAAAGCTTGGTAATGTTCTATTTTTAAACTGATTATTCATTGTTGTTTAATTATTTTATGCATTTGATATGCCATATATACATTTTTATATGCCTTCCAAAATGCAGCATGATTATCATTGTTGAGATCATTTATACAAATATAATTTAGGTTATCAGTTTTATGATTCAATAACTGGGATTACCTTTGGATCAAAAGCCCAGTAAAATATAAGGGGAAGTATGCAACTGTGACATATCAAGAATTTCCTTACTTGGTGGTAGGTGGGCTGGTGTTAGGGTATTTGAGTGCTAACATGATTTTCTGGCAGTCTAATGCAACGGCAAGGCAACATCTGAATGTCGGACTGAGCACTCTTGGCTGGCTGAACGGCTACCATTCAAATGTGGGTATGTTTTTACAAGACAGGAGAGTAGCAACATAGACCCAGATAAAGTCTCCGTATCCTGTCCTGCTTTATATCCTTCTTTGCACTGCTTTTTTGACTAGTGAAACTGTCTACCAAAATGATAGTAACCTGACTCATGCCATTGTCATCATTTTTGCCAATTTCGAAATTTGACCTTAATGTTGTGATCTGACTTGGCTGTATTGACAGGAATATTTAGCTAAAGGCGCAGCCTAAGAAAACGCTGAGCTATAATTTTATTTTACCTTTGTTAGTGAGATGAAACTGACCTAATAGAAAATTAACTGCTTTAAAATGAATAATTCATTACCATTTAGTATGTTAACAATGCTGTACAGCCACCACTTCTATCTAGTTCCAAAACATCTTCGTCATTCCAAAAGGAATCCTTATATGAAGTAAGGAGTTTTTTCCCAATACCTACTTCTCACCCCCTACTCATTGCCTGGAAACCACCAGTCTGCATGGTGTTGGTATGAACTCACCTAAGTCTGGATATTTCATATACAATGAACGATAGAACATGTGACCTTCTGTTTCTGGCTTCTTTTACTTAGCATAATGTTTTTGATGGGTTCCTCCACATCATGGCTTGTATCATACTTCATTTTTTATTATTTAATAATATTCACTTGTATGTATATACCACAATTTATGTATGGATGTATTGATGAACATTTGGGCTGGTTCCACCTTTTGGTTACTGTAGATAGTGCTGTTATGAACATGTATGTGCACGTATTTGAGTATCTGTTTTCAGAATTTATTTGGTCATTTTGTAATTCCATGTTTAACTTCTCCAAGAACCATCAAAATGTTTTCCATAGTGTTTGTGCATTTCATATTCCCACCAGCAATGCCTAAGGGCTGTGATATATCTACATCCTCCTCAACTCTTGCTATTTTCTGCTTTTTTTAATATAAGATATCTTCGTTGGTGTAAAATGGTACATCATTCTTGTTATTGTTTGCACTTCATAATAACTAATAATGTTGATCATTTTTCATGAGCTTTTTGGTCATTAACATAACTTATGGAGAAATCCTTATTCAAGTACTTTGCCTATTTTTAAGTATTGAGCTATTTGTGTTTGTTGTTGAGTTGTAAACATTCTTTATATATGCTGGATACATATCTTTATCAGATATAAAATTTGTAGGGGCACCAGATATAAAATTTGTAGGTGGCTCAATTGGTTAAGTGTCTGACTCAATTTTGGCTCAGGTCATGACCTCGTGGTTCATGAGTTTGAGCCCAGTGCCAGGGTCTGCACTAACAGTAAGGAGCTTGCTTAGGATTCTCTCTCTCCCGCTTTCTCTGCATCTCCTCAACTCACTTTCTCTCTCCTCTCTCTCTCTCTCTCTCTCTCAAAAGAAATAAACTTTAAGAAAAGATTTAAAAAATAGGGGCGCTTGGGTGGCGCAGTCGGTTAAGCGTCCGACTTCAGCTCAGGTCACGATCTCGCGGTCCGTGAGTTCGAGCCCCGCGTCAGGCTCTGGGCTGATGGCTCGGAGCCTGGAGCCTGTTTCCAATTCTGTGTCTCCCTCTCTCTCTGCCCCTCCCCCGTTCATGCTCTGTCTCTCTCTGTCCCAAAAATAAATAAAAAACGTTGAAAAAAAAATTAAAAAAAAAAAATAATATAAAATTTGTGAATGTTATCTATTATTCAGTAGGTTGTCTTTTCATTGCCTGATAATGTCCTTAGATGTGCAAGTCTTTTAAATTTGGTCAAGTCTAATTTGTCTTTTTTTTCCTTAGTTGCTCATGCTTTTGGTGTCTGATATGTGATTCTGAAAGGGCTCTTTTAAGAAATTTTCTCCTTTCCTTACTGACATATTTAAGATTTAAATATATTTTGATGTATAATTTCATATTAGTTTCTATAAATGTACAGTTAAAAAATTAAGCTACTTCTATATATAATAACTATGGGGTTCATTTTTAAACATAATGCGCAGGAAATTTTATAGATACAAATACACTATTAAACAAATTTCATACTCATTAAATAGCTACTCTACAGTACAAACAAATCACTTTAACATCTTTTTAAAAAACATTGGTTCTTTAAATAAATAATTTGAGGATTACATCTAATTATCAGATTGGAAAAGGTACAAGGTTGCAGAACAATTCAGGAGCAAAAGATCAGAATTCTTCATTTGAAACCTTTGTCAGCTACTGGTCATTTGACCTCAGACTGTTTACTTGTTCATAACGAGTATCATGTTTCTCAAATAGCAATTGGCATTGGATATTACAACATCTGACCTAATTATCCTAGCGGGGTTTTTTTGAATAAAAAAGAAAAGTTGCAAAAGTTTCATAATCTGTACGCATTAAGTAAACTAAAATTTTTATTGTCATTTGGGTGGCCTTGGATATTGAAATAGCACAACGTAAAAATTGGGTGTTAGAACACATATAAAATTTTAACCCTCGTGACTTAGCTATCTGTTCAAATTTGGGTAATTCAGAGGGAAGAAGTGCCACGGTCTTGATGATGCTATAAACCGTACAGAGAAGCTCAGCTTGGTCCCTTATCAGCTGCTATTTATGGTACAGTATGAAATTGTGCCGTATTATTTAGAAGATGGAGAAAAAAACATTGATAACACACTACTGTGGTTCCATTATATTGTGTTCCTACAGCTGAAAGCCTTCAAGAAAATTTGATGATGTTAAATTGGTACCTTGTTACTAGGCTATTAACTCCAATTGATATTTTTGATCTCTATCAAAAAAACAGGAAGCAAAACTTTCAAATCTTACTTTGTTTTGAAATCTAACATGTGTATTGCAAGAAAAGCCAACAGAAGTAAATGGATTAAGCAGATGAGCTGTTACTACTATTAAATAACCACCAATGATCATCTTAAGGTAGGGGTGACCAGAATAAGCTCTATAGGTCCGTGCAATTGCCCCCATACTATTAGACACTTTTTTTTTTTTAAAGAGCATTAACTAGAAGACCCATGAAATATTGTCCCTTCTGTATCTTTGTTTCACAATGTAGGACCCCATTCATTATTATTACCATTGCCATTGTTTATATATGCATCTCCTGCATATCCCTGATGCCGTTCAAAATCAGAAGTTTTCTCTTTCGTTCATATAAGATCCAGTTGTTCATTTAAATGTAACTTTTTTTTTTCTTGTTTACAGAACAATAGGAAGCGAATTTTGGGAAAGTAGGTATTTCTCATTATGTTTGATTTAGCTTCAGAAGTAAAGGATATGTTATAATCCAGGTGATTTCACAGGCCAAATATATATTATGAAAAGTATTATTGAAAGCTCATTAGGAACAAATGCTCTTGGTAATCCAAAGATGCCGTGGATAGACGGTCCCAGAGCAGCACGCTGTGATCATTTCCAAACACCTTTGTGAGCAGTCTATCCTGAGCCACACATAAAAGCACTAATGCCTTTTGTTTCCTGTTCCTGTCATTCTTCAGCTATACAAAGTGGAAATGCAAATCAGAGTTGCCTAGTTAAAAAAAAAAAAAAGATAGTCTTCAAATTAACTTTGCAAATATCTTCATACAGCGACCTATCAAACTGTAGGGAAATAACGAGGGTAAAATGAGTGAGGGGTAAACAAGACAAAACAGATTATAACATCCATAATAGTGGACCAATAGTGCCATCTATCGCTTTAAATACAAGTCTGTTATACAATTACAATTTTTTATGTCACAAAATAATATGCTACTATGCTTTTGTTTTAGGTCATTTTATACGCTTGCAAATAATATAATCTTAATAGCTTGAGTTACACTTCAAGTTCTATGTTATGGATAGCATATTATATTTATTACATATTAAATTTACTATATTCATTATCTTTTAGGTGATAGTTTCAGTTTATCAAAATGTTATGCTCTTTCCAAGGAGTTCTGTACAAGGAGTGACTGAAGGATCATATAGGTGTAGAAAACACGAATAATGAGAGCAAACTCTGGGTGCTGCATATAAATGGCATTCAGCTTAGAAAACAAATTTCTTTAGGCTCCTGGGAGGCTCAGTCGGTTGAGCGTCTGACTTCGGCTCAGTTTATGATCTCACAGTTGATGAGCTCGAGCCCCACGTCAGCTCCGTGCTGACAGCTCAGAGTCTAGAGCCTGCTTCAGATTCTGAGTCTCCCTCTCTCTCACCCCTCAACCGTTCACGTCTGCCTGTCTCTGTCTTTCAAAAGTAAATAAATGTTAAAAAATTAAAGAAAAAAAAGAAATCAAATTATCTGGTGTGTGTGTGTGTGTGTGTGTGTGTGTGTATACACATACGATATAGCCATACTGAAAATTCCTCGGTTTTATGCAAAAGGTGCTTGGAGAAAGGGAGGAAAAAAGAAAACACCCCAAAATCTTTCTGTCAAGATATTCTTGCAACAATTCTACAACATGCAGTTTTGCCTTGGGATTCACTTTGCTTCCTGTATTATTCTAAGGGAATTAGGTAACTGTTTTTAAACCTAAGCTGTTTCCAGAGACGTAATTAAATGCTTAGACCCATTCCTTTTTTTTTTTTTTAAGTTTATTTATTTACTCTGAGAGAGAGAGAGAGAGAGAAAGTGGGGAGGGGGGGCAGAGAGAGAGGGAGAGAGAGAATCCCAAGTAAGCTCCAAGCTGTGAGCACAGAGCCCAAAGTGGGGCTTGATCCCACAACTGCTAGATCATGATCTGACCTGAAATCAAGAGTCAGACACTTAACCAACTGAGCCACCCAAGTACCCCTCATAGACCCATTCGTAATAATACAACGGATTCCAGAAATAATGGAATGATGTCCTGAATGTGTTGAAGACAAAACAAATAAACAAAAAAGAATGATAATAAAAATACAATGTATAGATCTATATGAGTAATAATGTTTTTCAAAAAAGGAAGTGAATTAGGTTTAATGTTGTCATGTTGGCAAACACACTCCACAAGATGTAGTAAAGAAGGAAAATGATCCCAGACTGAAGTATGTTTCTGGATGAAGGAAAAAAGTGATCGGAAGGGGAGAATTTAACAGATAATGACTGTTGAAGATGCAATTATAACCACATCTTGTGGGATTTTTTCCATCGTCATTATTAAGGTACAATTTACATCCAATAAAATTCACCATTTCTAGCGTATAATTCTGTATTTGGACAAATGACAGTATAATCATATAGTCACCACCGTAATCAATGCAACAGTTCCATCAACTGAGACATTTCCTTTAAATGTCCTTGTAGCTGTACCTTCCTCATTTATCAGGAACTAATCCATGTCAGACCCTGATAATTTTGCCCAGTCCAGAAAGTCATGCAAGCAAATTAAATGGTAAAGAGTATACTGAGTTTGGCTTCTTTTACCTAGCATAGCACCTTCAAAATTCATTTATGCTGTTGAGTGTATCCATAGTTTGTCATTTTTGTTGCTCAGTAGTGAACTATTGTGTGCATGTGGATCCAGAGTTGGCTTACCCATTCCTTGGTTGAGGTACATTTGTGTTGTTCCCAGATTGGATATATTATGAATAAAGTTACTACAAACATTCTTACATGGGTTTTTATGTAAACATAGGATTTTACTTCACTTGGGGAGATATTTAGGAGTAGGATTACCAAATCATATGGTTAAGTGTATGTTTAAGAGAGTGAGAAAACTACCAAACCATTTTTCCATGATATCTATAGAATTTTGCATATCCTCTAGCAACGTATGGGGATTCCTTTACTTGGTGTTTTCCTCAGCACTTGGTATTGTCAGTTTGTGTCCTTGTGTGTTTAAATATTCAAATAGATGTGTTGTGATACCGCAATGTGGCTTTTATTTATTTACTTTTAATTTTTAACTTATTTTTTATTTTAGTTAACATACAGTGCAATAATGGTTTCAGGAGTAGAATTCAGTTATTCATCATTTACATATAACACCCAGTGCTCATAACAATTGCCCTCCTTAATGCCCATCACCCATCTAGCCCATCCCCCACCCACCTCCCCTCCAGCAACCTTCAGTTTGTTATCTGTCATTAAGAGTCTTGTAGTTTGTTTCTCTCTCAATCTCCCAGCCACCACCACCGCCCCCCCCCGCCATTTCCCATATGTTCATCTATTTTGTTTCTTAAATCCCACATGTGAGACTGATATCATATATTTGTCTTTCTCTGATAGGCGTATTGCTTAACAATACATTCTAGCTCCATCCATGTAATTTCAGATGGCAAAATTTTATTTTTTTGATGAATGAATAATATTCCATTGTATATATTTACCATATCTTCTTTATCCATTCATCAGTCAGTGGACATTTGGGCTCTTTCCATAGCTTGGCCATTGTTGATAATGCTGCTATAAACATTGGGGTGCACGTACCCCTTTGAATCTGTATTTTTTATGTTTCGGGTCCATGTGGGTTTTAATCTGCAATACCCAACTGACAAATGATTTTGAGCATCTTTTTGTGTGCTTGTGTGCCATTGGTATGTCCTATCTGGTGAAGTGTCTGTTCAGATCTTATACCCACTTTTTAATTGATTTGTTTTTTTATTGGTGTTGGGGTTTTCTTTATGTATTCTGGTTACAGATCCTTTATCAAATATACAATTTGAAGGCATTTTTCTCCCAGACCATGCCTTTTTCCACTTTCTTCCTAACTGTATTTCAAAGAAGAGTAGCTTTTAATTCTGATGGAGTCCAATTAATCACTTTTATCAAGAACTATAATTTTGTTGTCATGCGTAAGAAATCACTAAATATGTCAAAGTCACAAAGATTTTTTTATGCTTCATTGTATAACTTTGTAATATAAGGATTTTAGGTTTTACATTTAGTAAAATTACTGTAGCTTACATTAAGTCTTGAAAGCAGGTAATGTGAGTCATCCACCTTTGTTCTTTTTTATTATTATTCACATTTAAGCTATTCTAATTAATTCGTGTTTCTGCATCGATTTTAAAACAGTTGGTCCAATACTAAAAAAATCCTGCCACGTTTTATTGAAATTACAATGATTTTCTAGATCATATTGAGAATTGACATCCTGACAAAATAGTATCTTCTAATCAATCCATACAGTTTCTCCATCATTTATTTACATCTCCTTTGATTTATTTAATCAATATTTTATAGTTTATAGCACATAGACACTATACATATTTTGAAGAATTTATACCTAAAATTATTTCATTTTTTTGTATTTTTTGAGTGTAATATTCATGTGTATATTCAAGTGTAAATTCATGTATTTTTTGAGTGTAATAATATACTTTATGTTTAATTTTGCCAACAACCATTCAGTATTAGTATATTCAAATAGGATTATTTTTTAATCTGTGACCTTGCTAATTGGTATGTGTTTATGAGTCTGTGTATCGATTCTTTATGATTTTCTAAGTAGATAGTCATATTCTCTATAAGACTGAGAACTTTATTTTATTCAAATTATTTTATTCACTCCTTTCCTTTCCTTTCCTTTCCTTTCCTTTCCTTTCCTTTCCTTTCCTTTCCTTTCTTTCCCTTTCCTTTCCTCTCCTCTCCTCTCTCTCCTCTCCTTTCCTTTCCTTTCTGCACTGGCTGCAACCTGCATATGATGTGGATTACAAATCATGAGAATAATTAATTATATTGTACTTGTGCTTAATCATAGGGAGAAATCATTTCCAGAATATCTGGCTTACAAAACTTGGTACCTAATAACTATAAAAGATGTATTAAAGATATAATAAATATTAGAAATATTAAATAGTTTAATTTTAATTTGTTTTTCAAATATCTATATATAAAATGTGCTATATGTAAAGATCATGTTTATTTGCATACATATGCTTATAGATATACACACTAATGAAAGGTACATTTTATTCTTCTTATATCCCAATGGAGTATAATATAAAAATTTTCCTTGGGATGCATATAATCCACTCTGCAGGGTACTGCCATATAAAAGTAAACCCAGCATATATTCATTCTCATCTCATACCAACAGGTTCCAGCCAGTGCAGAAAGGAAAGGAAAGGGGAGGAGAGAGAGGAGAGGAGAGGAGAGGAGAGGAGAGGAGAGAAGAGGAGAGGAGAGGAGAGGAAAGAAAACAGAGAGCGCAATGCATTTCCAGAAATTAAAAATTATATTAATATAAATTAAATAAATAAACATATATATTTAGCAGGGGTAAATATAAATAGATTAATTAATCAATTTGTTTATTCGTACACACATATACATACATACACATGTGTATATATATGTATTCACTAGGGGTATAATAGGACAGGATAAATTCCTGAAATACTAATTTGTGTTTTGGTCTTTCTCTGGTTGACCATTTCATCTGCCTAAATGCCAGTAGGCAGTATGTTCATTTGTTTTGGCTTTTTAAATTCCACATATGAGTGAAATCATATGGTATTTGTCTTTCTCTGACTTATTTCGCTTAGTAAAATACTCTCTAGCTCCATCCACATCATTGAAAATGGCAAGATTTCATTCTTTTTATGGCTGAGTAATATTCCATTTTGTGTGTGTATGTGTGTGCGTGTGTGTGTGTGTGTGTGTGTGTGTGTATATATATATATATATATATATATATATATATATATATATAACTTCTTTATGCATTCAAAAGTTGATGGATATTTGGGCTCTTTACATAACTTGGCTATTGTTGATAATGCCTCTATAAAAATTAGGGTATATGAATTCATTCAAATCTCTATTTTTGTACCCTTTGGGCAAATACCTAGTAGTGCAATTGCTGGATCGTATGATTCTTCTATTTTTAACTTTTTGAGGAACCCCCATACTGTTCTCCAGAGTGGCTGCACAAGTTTGCACTCCTACCAACAGTGCAAGAGGGTTCCCCTTTCTCCACATCCTCACCAACAACTACTGTTTCCTTGTTAAAAAAAAAAAAAGATGCAAACCAAGAAACAGACTTTTAACCATAGAGAACAAACTGATGATTACGAAAAGGGAGATGGGGGGGATGGGTTGGTGATGGGGATTAAGGAGTACACTCGCTGTGGTGAGCACTGGGTGTTCTATGTAAGTGCCGAATCACTAAACTCTAAACCTAAAACTAATATTACCCTGCATGATAAGAAACCACAATTTGTAAAAACTTGGGAGAAAAAAATAAAAGCCAATAAGCATGACATTTATAGTCACTATGTCAGCAAAGGTTTAGGTTGCAAGATCCAAAATTGGATACACTTGGGAAAAAAAAAAAATTCTTATTCATGTCTATGAATGTTTGAACTTCTTAGAGAATTATATCAAGAGGGAGTCATGTAAGAGATGGTCTTGAAGGTAGGACGGTCCTACAAGTCTAGGAACTCTGTGTTGTACGCGTCACATCCACAGTGTGACCACTTAACCACCAGCTCCTCCGCCACGACTCTGGAGTCCTCTTTATCACGTCTAATCTCTTTTACTGCAGGAGCCTCTAAAACGGTCTTGCTGTTTCCTCCTGGGTCTGACAAGGCATAGCAGTCAAAGTTGGATCTTCTGAAATAACCTGTTCAGAATAAAATCAAGCCCCTGGTTCCCTTCTGACTTTATCTCCCACCACTACAGAGCTATTGAAATGGAACAGAAAACCAAATCCTAGCTTGAGCGTAGTGGTAGCCAAAGCTGCAGGAAAAGCAGACAAAGTGGATTTCGTTGTTTAAAACACAGAGTCCTATGAAGCCCATGCCAGATCTTCGAACTTCAAGAGGAGAAATGCTGTCCTCTTTTGTAGAATTTGTTTTGGGATTGATCTGCAAAAAGCCATTTCTCAGTGAAATCCTATTTTTTCTATATAGTTGGGTTTGGCATGTTATTAAAAGTGGGATTTATATGGAAATCATAAATTCTGTCCATGCACAATTGTTTATAGATTAACAAGTTATTCAAACCTTTAATTCATACAAGACAACATAAACTGGGTAACTGAGGGATCACTATCAATATATTTATTTATATTTAGTCCCGATAGGTAGAGAGATGATAAATGATAGGTAGATATAGGTAGATAGATGATAGATGATAGATAGATAACTGGATTACAGAAATGATTAAAGTAACTGAAAACTATAATTTATCAAATGCACCCCTTACTCTGTAAGGTTTCATATTCACTGACTGGTAGGTTAGCATTTGCTGATGTGATGTACGGAATAATTGGGTGTGAGGTAAGCTGCTATAAAAAGAACCCCAAAACAGAGCAGTTAAACCAGCGATGTTTATCTCTCACCTAACAATATGGCTGTTCTGGCGTCAGGCACCCAATCTCTACCCATTCTGAATTCTGTTGTTCTCACATCCTGCTGTTCATAGGGTTGATGATACCCAGCCAGCCGAAATAAATGAACTGTTGCATCTATAATTGAGTTTTCCTAAGAAATCTTCCATTCACTCTTTTCCTTTAGCGGGGACCTTTTTAATATCCCGCAACAGCTGATTGCCTGATTAATGTCCCATAAAATGCATAACTTGCTATTATGTATGACCTGAGTTTTGGCAGGAAAAAGTATAGACGATATTATGCGCACACACTAGCTATAAATTATCTTTTGCTAGCGCTGAATCCAAGTTTAAGTACACAAACATTCGTAACAAAAAACTTTTCCCTTTTGAATATTTCAAAAATATTTTCTCATAGCTTAAACGTACATCAGAGTGTTGCTCTTAATCTCGTATGAAAGATTACATCCGCTTGATAAAACAATGGCAAAATCAAGACTGTTAATACTGAAACAGAGTAGTCTTGTGTTTTCAATCAACAGAATAAGCTCAAAATATGTCATGGGGAACCTGGGCTAGTTACTGTAAGATTTTACTGAATGGCCACTTCTAAACGATTTAAGACATGTTTAACGGGTGAGGGTGGGTTAAGAAAAGAGTATCAAACTATATTTTGAATGTTTAATAATTATGTGTCTTTAATCTTTGACTGATTTGAATAAAATTTTTATATGACAAATCCAAATTTGAATATCGCTTACAGAACAATCTGGTGAGTTAATGCAGATGAGACACTTAAAATTGCTTGACAAAATTAGTCCCCACTTCCTCCCTAATTGCCATGATGACATTAAAACTAATTTTGATGTCCAGCTTGTGACTGTTGCAAAAAATATATATTTTTTAATTAAGGCATATTAAAAAAATGAAAATTTACCTTCTACTCCCTGTGACCTTTGGCGTGTTTCACATATTTGTTGCATCATCATAGTGAATGTTAAATTTTCAAAAAAGATCTTTCCTATGGGGAGAAGCAATACAGCTTCTCTAAAACCTGACTACCTAGGTCAGAAGTGTGGCTCATCCTTTAGCTAGCGGTACGACCTTGAATAGGTGGATTAACCTCTCAAGTACCTGTGTTTGTTTTTGTTTTTTATTGATAAAATGAGCATGTTAATAGCAAATACTTCCTAGGGACAATGCATGTAAGAAATTTAGAGTCTGGTACAGAATCAGAGCTCAATTAAATGATATGAATGATTCTTGTAATTTGTTGTCATTACTTTTACTATTGTTTTCTTAAAGGCTGATCAAATATTAAACAAAAGGTAAAAATGGAAACATACTTCTGTGAGTCTAATATTTTTTTTATTATTTTTTGCTCCCAATAAAATAAACTATTGTCCCTACATGTGTTTCTTTACCGCCAAATCTAATAATAAATTTATAAAACCTGCTAACTGCCCTATATGAAGTAATATAAAGTCTATTTTTCTATTTTTATCCCACTTATTTCATAAATTCATTATCCAGTAAAATAATGAGAAAACAATGGTTATCTGTTTGAAATCAAAGTATTGGTCAACCTGAGATGATGATTGTCTGATGTGTCCAAATTATTTCTTTTCTTTTGCTCTTGTTGTGTTTAAAGAAGGTATGAATGTAACAGAGTGAGCAAGCAAGACGATTGACCATATAAAGCCCCCCTAAAAAATGGAGGAGTAAAATGGAAAAGTAACCCTTCCTCCAAAAAAGGAAAAGGGCAGTAGGTATCATGAAAGGCTGATGGGCATTATAAGAAGAAATATTTTTTATCCAGTATATAGTATGTCAGTCTGAATCCCCTTTCTCACTTCTGAAAACTGACATTCAAGTCCCTGTAGCGTCATAGTTCAGAATAGTGAACACAGTTGCCCTATAAAGTTGGCCAAATAGAATTTTCAACACAATAGTGAAATAGCTGCTGAAATTCTCAAGCAGTGAGGCAAACCATTTTTCTAATTTTCCCCCTAAGAATTTGTACATTACAGAAAACTTTTTGGTGTATTACTATACTTAGCCAGAAAAGTATTTTGTAAATATGATTTAATGATATTAGCTAAAGTTTCGGGGGAGAAAACAAGAGATTACTCTCTCCACTTTATTTTGACTATATATTCATTTAAAAACTACTAATGAATTAATAAAACTTACTCGCTTCTCTATGTGAAGTTACGTAAAACATATTTATCTATGTTATCCTACTTATTGACTAAATATATTATCCAGTAAAATATTGATAAAATAACATTCAAATATCTTAACATATACTGTAATCATCAGCTATCATCAACAAGGTGTCAACTTGATAATCAAAATTATATTAATATATTGTTATATATAGGATATTGAAAGTAAATAACATATAAGTGCATTGTTTTTCTTTCCTATAAAGAGAATGACACTATCAATCGGGAGCTGTTAGGTTTTTTTTTTTTTTTTCCTTAAGTTTATTTCAGAGGTAGAGACAGAGAGAGTGATCAGGGAAAGGGCAGAGAGAGGGAGAGAAAAAATCTCAAGCAGGGTCCATGCTGTTAGCACACCCAACCCGGGGCTTGATCTCACCATCTGTGAGATCATGACCTGAGCCAAAATCAATAGACACTTACCTGACTGAGCCACCCAGGTGCCCCAGGAGCTACAATTTTGCTCTTAACATTTCCCTGGGGTAAATGGAGTCAATATCACCTATCCCTATATACATAAGGACAAAAATGGTAGGTTAAATAAGGACATTCTGAACTCTTTGAGAAAAAAAAAATTACTATTCTTGTATTAGTTGTATTAGTATTCTTATTCTGAAACACTCGTTATTTCCATGTAAAATAAAGCAAATGAATTACGTGATTATTCTCACTCTGTCATTTCCTTGTGAACCAGAATTATCAATGTGTATGAACTGTGACACCATGTAATAGCTGATTAGGTCATATAAAAATTCCATAAGTTTGGATTGGCACAGAAATGGAAATATAACATGACCTCACAAGACATTTTATCTGAATAAAGTCATTTATACCTATTAATTCCAAATCCTCTGAAAAGGACAAGAAAAAATGATCCACTCGAATTATAATATTGACCGATTAAAAGAAAAATGGATTCCTTGGGGAAATAGATGATTTCTTGTCTAGGAAAGAAAATGTACAAAATGAGCATGGACCATCCTGACATACCAGATAACAAGAATACTAGTAAGGGTTATGCCCTAAAGATTTAAGAGCCAACATTCGGAGGTTCCCATTTGTCAAATATGGGACACTTTGATATATAGTACAGATAAAAGGTGTGATGGATTAAAACCCATCATAAATCCACGAGTTTATATTAACATGAAAAATAATAATTGCCCAAATCCTGAGAAAAACAGTTGACCAATTCATTTATTGAAAACTGAGTAAATGATAGAAAAATCTAGGTGACTGTCCCACCTTTCCTGTATGAACTATGCCATTAGGAAAGCAAACAATGGATGAAGAGTAGCATGCCTTTACAAATTATTTTACTTGAAAAGTTAAAATAAAATGATGGAATCAAATCACTACCATTTTTTAACCTCCAGTGGAAGATAGAAGGAGAATTTGAGTATAAATGGCAAAAACAAAAAGATCAAAAACCACAAGCAGATACGCTCTGCCTCCTATTAAAAGAATCTATTGTCATGGATGAAAACTATCAAATCTGGGGACACCTGGGTGGCTCAGTCAAATGCCTGATTTCTGCTCAGGTCATGATCTTGTAGTTTGTGACTTTGAGCCCCACATTGGGCTCTGTGCTGACATCTCAGAACCTGGAGCCTGTTTCAGATTCTGTGTCTCCCTCTCTCTGCCCCTCCCCTCTCTCTCTCTCTCTTTCTCTCTCAAAAATAAATAAACATTAAAAAGTTTTTAAAGAAAAAAACTATCAAATCTGTCCAAAACATTTTAAACTGTTTTATGAGGATGCAATCAACCCACTTCAGATTCAGAGAAACTTTCCAGATCAATGTCACAGGATCTAAAACAGATAAATTGTAAAGAACAGAAAAGAGAGATCTAACCTGTAGGGCACAAGTCACAGCAAGCTATAAAATGGAAAAAAAATTAATTTTGGTGCTAATGATACACTCATGCTTAACAAAACAGAAAGAGATTCAAGGAAACAAATTCTATAAATATCAGAATAAAGATTAACTATTAGAAGAAAGAATGGAGCTGTGATTGGTTTGGGAAACAAGGAAAGTCTTCTGGAATGACTCAGAAAGTTATATTTCTTAGCTTTTTCAGTGAATGCAAGTATGTTCAACGTATAATTTGCTAACCAAATACAGACAATTCATTTGACTAAGTTATCACAAAATTTAAAATAATGGAGTTTGAAATAAAAGTGGTTTTATTGCATTCTTCCATTTGTTAAGTAAACTTGTTTAATCATGACACTGGTTTCTGAGGAATAAATGTAAAATTATTGACTCTTCAATTTTCATATGAAACCTCTCTTCTACTTCATTTATGACGTTCTTTCCTTTTCAGTGGTTTAAGGGAATAAACAGTTTATCATATTCTCCATCTGAGAACAGAAATCTTAGAGAATACATGATTTGAACAATCAAACACTTGAACGGACTTAGAAAAAATAATACAAATCATATCAACTTACATTTAACATTCCTTCCTCTACGAAGGCTTTGAAAGCATAGCGGAACGTGAAGATGACTGCAACATAAATTCTGTGATAATCATGTGCCATTTTTGGCAGAATAATTTGTATTGCTCATTAAGTCCCTAATATATGACTTTTATATGCAATTACTAACTGGTTAAGAAACAATCAATGAGAGTATTTCCTACCAATTAGTGTTCTTTCTCATTAAATATTTAATTGCTTAATAGAACTAAACATCACATGTTTTTCTCCACACAAGTTGTGAAAGATGAAAGATAAAACAGCATATCTCATGAAATGTCATCTCCTACATCCAAATTGCTTTCCTTTTATTTTGCAATGATCTCTTTAATTGCCTTGATTAAATTCCTTTGACTAGCCTGTGGTGTTTTGTTTTGATGTTATAAGATTCTTAAGGAACGTTTCTAGGGAAAACTTTTGCCTGGTCACCCGTTTTCATGTGAAATTTGTGACTCTAACACCACATCCTCCCCACAAGTTACCAAAATCTAATTTTAATCACTTGCTAAAAACATTGAATGCTATAATAATAACGACCCCTACTCATTTGAAAAAAAAAAAAAAAGTAGAGAATAAAAACCATTTACATGAATTGTGGTTAGCAAACTTTTTCTGTAAAGACCTAGACAGTTAATATTATTGTTTTTGCTAACTTTACATTCTCTGTCACACTTACTGATGTCACTCTCCTGATGTTGTCCAGAAGTTGCCCTAAATAAACTTGAAGTTGCCTGCAATATCTGGGCAAATTTGTGTGGCTGTGTTCCAATAAAACCTTATTTACAAAAACAGGTGGATAGCTGGATTTAGTATAGTATTTGGTTTAGAAGAAAAGGTCCCTCTTCTCTTGCATTTATTTATTAAATCATTCCACAAATATTTATTATGCACCCATTAGGTACATATTATCTTGGTGGGAGACTAGCAATAAAAATAAACAAGTGGGGGCGCCTGGGTGGCTCAGTAGGTTAAGCGTCCGACTTCAGCTTAGGTCACGATCTCACGGTCTGTGAGTCGGTGAGTTCGAGCCCCGCGACGGGCTCCGGGCTGATGGCTCGGAGCCTGGAGCCTGCTTCCTATTCTGTCTATCCCTCTCTCTCTG
Source organism: Neofelis nebulosa (assembly GCF_028018385.1). Lineage (NCBI taxonomy): Eukaryota > Metazoa > Chordata > Mammalia > Carnivora > Felidae > Neofelis > Neofelis nebulosa. Next base: position 138,517,085 of record NC_080786.1, read on the forward strand.
CCCCTCCCCTGTTCATGCTCTGTCTCTCTCTGTCTCAAAAATAAATAAACGTTAAAAAAAATTTTTTTTAAAAATAAATAAACAAGTGGATGTATATCAAGTCTGATGGTGATGGGCATTATGAAGAAAATTAAAGCAAAAACTAAGGAGATAAAGTCAAGTCGTGGTTTGAGGGAGCATTTTATATGGTAGACAGTGTAGACCACACTAATAGGTGACAAATAATAGAGACCTAGAGGAAGACTATAAGAACAGGTATCTTAGTGAAGAGAGCCTTAGGCAAAGGAAACTGCATGTATGATGACCATTAGGTTAAACAAGCATATTATGGTTAAGAAATAGCAAAACAGATTAATGAGCCCAGAGCAGAAAGAGAAAGGGAGAAAGTGATAAATTAGAATGTGTAGCCAGTATACAGTGTGTGTTGAGAGAATGGTTATCTGGGAAGGACATCACATAGTACTTTTATGGTATTTTAATTTCTATCCTGATAAAATAGAAGACCACTGGAGCTTAAGAAGAGTGAGGTGACGTAAGGCAACTTTTATGTTTTATATGAATCCCTCTGGTTGCCTTGTTGATAATAGACTGCAGAGAGGCGAGAATGGAGGCAAGTAGAAGTTTTAGGAGCTATTGGAATAATCTAAGAGTTCCAGTACTTAGATTGGAACTGGGCCAAGGCAATAGCTGTGTAGACAGTGAGAAACTGTATGAGTACCGATTTAAAATAATGTGGGTTTCTGGAATAAGCCCAGAAAACAATTACTATTAAATCTGAGAAGCGTAAGGATATTAACAATAAAATTTTAATGTAATATACTATACTTGTAAAGATATTTTGATTTATGTTGATATAGGTGAATATTCCCAATATTACCAGCATTCACAAAAAATATAAGCATCATAAAGTCTAATATATCATATTGGATTTGCACCTGGAAAAATTATGGTCACAAAATTTTCAGAATATGAAGAAAAGTACTAAGAAAAAAACATTTTCTATTTCAGAGATTGATTCAACAGATCAGAAGTTAGAGAAAAGTTTCTGGTCCAGATTCAGTGCCCCCACTGCTTTGTTGGAAAAATTCAGGCCTGATTAAACTTTCTTTGGATATTTAACAAAATTGTTTTTGTAATGATTAGGCTGGCATGTTTTTGTTTTTGTTTGTTTCTTGTTTTTGCATTGTGATCGTCTTTTGAAAGATATGAAGGGATATTGAGGAAGAAACAATGAAGCATAAATTTGAACTTTCTAAGCTGAGTGCTGTTTCACAGATGGCTGTCTGTAATAAATGTTAATGCAGTAAGTAAAGACTTTGCTAAAAATAAAATCTAAAAAACGTGGAATGTCTTAAATGAGTAATAATTTAACGTATTATCATTGGATCTACATGTATCTAATTTCACTATCTGAACAAAGCAATAAAGGAAATATGTAGGAGGATTTCACTTATGATTTGCAGGAGTCTCCCAACCCCACACATGAAATAATTGCTTTTACTTTAAATGTCTTTAGAGAGGACAGTCAACATTTTTTAACGCTAATTAATAGAAAATGTTTCTCATTACATTCATCTAAGCAATGTTGGTTTTACATGTAAATAGAATAATATTTAGCAAAACATCAATACCAACTTTTGAAATGGAAATTTTAGTAGAATCTAAAAGATCTTCTTTTTAAAAATACTAATAGGATGATGATTGCTTCAAAATGTTTTATGCTCAGAATATAGGAACACATATATAACAATACATATTACTCAACTAAAGATTATTCAATTATTTCTACAAAAGTTATTTTTGTTATTGCTTTACTTAAGTCCATAGAAAACTATTCACAAATTAGTGAACCCTGTGTCACTGGTTTGTACAATGAGATATACTTAACTTTTTGAGTAATATTATGGTTGATAAAAAGCACTAGTGAATTTGTTTGGCCTCAGAGACCTCCAAGGGAGAGTCGCACCTAAAATAATACAATATTTGGGGGTATGTAATTAAGTGGGGAAAACCAACTCGTGTTTCTGAAAGAAAACTAAGAAAGAGAAGATTGATGTGGTTTAGAAGGTTTGTGGGAGGTTCCATCAAGAAGATTTGACTTGAACTGACCTTCAAAAGAAGCGGAACACTGAGATGACTCTTTTAGTTTCAGAGAATTACTATAAAAACATTGGAATTACATAAATGTAACTTGCAGGAATGAGTTGATCTACTCCACTGGATTCGGGATTGCTTGTGATTCTCCCCATGTTTGCTGCAGAGATTGTGGAAGAGGGGCTAGTAAGGGAGAGAAACACTGGAAGGTTAAGGGAATGCAAGAGACAGGGACCGACAGGAGCTAACTCCCATTCTCAGACAACTAGGAAGGACAAAGTATTTTGAATCTTCGATTTCCTTTATTTGTATTAATTTCAATACTTTGAGAATTCATTTATTTTATTCACAATTGAGAGGTTACGTGAATAATACACTCATGAAGATTTATAACAACATTGACTCTAATTATATGTATTGTTTCTGTATCTACAAGTTTCGGTAACCATCAATTTTTAAGAAAGAGAGAGAAGACAGAGAACTGAGGGATTATTAGAAAGTAACCTCAGTGAGTAAACATCGCTAGCTTCCTGAAGTTAGAAAAAAAAAAGTTTTTGTTAATAATCAGTAGCATCATTTTTTTTCCTTTTATTCCTGAAGGATAGCTGAAATGAGATGTAACTATGCCCAACTTCTCTTCTAGCTGAAAAACAAGAATTGGGTAGAAAGTCTGAAGTTTATGAAACACATTTTTAATCTGGGGAGAGAATAAGTCAAGTCAGGTGGGATCTGTTGAGTAGAGCAACTAAAAACCATTGAGGCCACACATTAACTGAGTGACTGAAGTTAAGCGTAATGGGTGGTGGACAGAATAGCCTCCCCCTACTATGCCCCAAAATGTTTATCACCTAATCTCTGCAAAAGATAATTTGCAAAAGTGATGAAGTTAAGGATCTTGAGATAGGGAGAATATTCTGGACTATCCGTCTGGGCCCAATGTAATCATTAAAGATCTTTAATTATTTACTTATTTATTTTTACTTTTTTTAAAATGTTTAGTTTTTAAGAGAGAGAGAGAGACAGAGTGTGAGGGGGAGAGGGGCAGAGAGGGGGGGACACAGACTCTGAAGCAGGCTCCAGGCTCTGAACTGTCAGTGCAGAGCCTGACATGGGGCTCAAACTCAGAAATGCAAGATCATGACCTGAGCTGAAGTCCCACACTTAACCGACTGACCCACCAGGCACCCCTAAAGATCTTTATAGGGGAAAGAGGGAAACAGGAAAATCAGAAAAGGAGATGTGAAGACAGAAACAGAGGTCAGGGTGATGTGATTGCTGCCTGAAAGAGAGCCTTGAGCCAAATAATATGCGTAGCTTCTAGAAACCAGAAAAAGGCCAAGAAATGGATGGTGACCCTGGGCCTCTGGTGGGAGCACGGACCTGCTGACACCTTGATTTTAGCATTGTGAGACGGACTTGAACTTCTGATCTCCAGAACTGTAGATAATGACTTCATGTAATTTTAAGCCACTAAGTCTAATATATATATATATATATATATATATATATATATATATATATATATTTTTTTTACAGCAACAATAAGAAAACAAGGCAGTACTAAGGGAGACCTTGAATAGCATTGATATATCCTACCAGCAATAGAATTTTCGGGGGGAATGAAACAAGTATTTTGCAGGGTAGCATGTAATAGAGTAAAGAGAAGAACTGTAGAAGTGTTTCTTTTCCCTCAACGGCCTCTAATCAGAGAAAAGATTAGGTAGTCAAACATAGGTCATACTGGTAACCAGTTCCAGAATAGATGAAAATGATCTCCTTCAAATTCTTATCTGCTTTTAGCTACCACACTCTTCCTCCACTCTTTTCATCCAGACTTCTACAAAGAGTTCTCTACATTTTGTATCTATAATTGAATATGTTTATTTGTTCTTCATCTAACAGTCCCAGAGTTTTACCTTTACATCTAGATTGCAAGTGATCTTGCACTGATTACCAATAATTTCCAGATTCCTTCTCAGATTTCTTAAAAGATATCCATTGTTACTTTTTCCCCAAAATTTGAGCAAAATGAGAAAACACTAAAAAATGTTTTTCTAGCTTTATTGAGAAATAATTGACTCACATCACTGCACACACCTTGATGGCTTCGTTTACTTATATTGTGAAATGGTTACCACAAGTTCAGCTAACATCCATATAGATGGGGTAAAAAGAAAAGAAAAAGAAACTAATTTTCTCCTTGTGAAAACAGTGTTGGGATTTACTCTTTTCACGTCCTTCTTATATATCATACAGTGGTGTTAGCTCTAGTCATCGTATTGTACATTACATCCCTAGGACTTATTTCTCTTATAAAATTTTTTTAATGTTTATTTATCTTTAAGAGGGAGAGACAGAGCATGAGTGAGGGAGGGGCAGAGAGACAGAGGGAGACACAGAATCTGAAGCAGGCTCCAGGCTCTGATCTGTCAGCACAGAGGCTGACACGGGGCTCCAAGCCACAAACCATGAGATCATGACCTGAGCCAAAGGTGGGCGCCCAACTAACAGCCACCCAGGCACCCCAGACTTATTTGTCTTATAAATGGAAGTTTTTACCTTTTCACCACCTTCTCCCATTTCCCCTCCTGTTACCCCCTGTGTCTGGTAAGCACAGGACTGATGTCTAACAGAAACACAAGAAGGGATCTTTTTTTTTTTTTTTAATTTAAATTCTAGTGAGCACATATGGTAAAATTGTTTTCGGTTGTAGAATTTAGTGGTTCATCACTTACATATAACACACACTGCTCATCACAAGTGCCCTCTTTAAGACCCATCACCCATTTAGCCCATCCCTCTGCCCACCTCCCTTCATCAACTCTCTGTTCTCTATAGTTAAGAGTGTTATGGTTTATTTCCCTCCTTTTACCCCTTTCCCATATGTTCATGTTTTGTTTCTTTAATTCTACATATGAGTGAAATCATATGGTATTTGTCTTTCTCTGACTTATTTCACTTAGCATAATACCCTCTAGTTCCATCCACGTTGTTGCAAACGGCAAGATTTCATTCTTTCTGATGGATGAAAACTACTCCATGGTATGTATGTGTGATTGTGTGTGTGTGTGTGTGTGTGTGTGCATAATGTGTGTATATATACATATACATATATATATGTATATGTATATATACACACGTGTGTGTGTGTGTGTGTGTGTGTGTGTGTGTACGTATATACCACATCTTTATCCATTCATCAGTTGAGGGACATTTTGGGCTTTTTCCACAAGTTGGCTATTGTTGTTAATGCTGCTATAAACATCAGGGCGCATGCCCCTCAAGTCAGTATTTTTGTACCCTTTGGGTAAATACCTAATTATGCAATTCCTGGGTTACAGGTAGTTCTACTTTTAAATTTTGAGGAGCCTCCATACTATTCTCCAGAGTGGCTGCATTAGCTTTCATTCCCACCACCAGTGCAAGTGGTTTCCTCTTTCTTCACATCCTTGCCAACACCTGTTGTTTCCTCTGTTGCTAATTTTAGCCATTCTTACAGGTGTGAGGTCGTATCTCATCATGACTTTGATTTGTATTTCCCTGATGATGAGTGATGTTGAGCATCTATTCATGAGTCTGTTAGCCATTTGTATGTCTTTTTTTTGGAAAATGTCTGTTAATGCCTTTTACTCATTTTTAATTAGATTATTTATTTTGGGGTGTTGATTTTGATAAGTTTTTTATAGATTTTGGATACTAACCCTTTATCAGATGCGCCATTTGGAAATCTTTTCTCTATTCCACAGGTTGTCTTTTAGTTTTGCTGATTGTTTTCTTTACTGTGCAGATTTTTATCATGATGAGGTCCCAATAGTTCCTTTTTGCTTTTGTTTCCCTTGTCTCCTGCAATGTGTCTAGTAAGAAGTTGCTGTGGCCAATGTAAAAGAAGTTGCTGCCTAGGATTTTGATGGTTTCCTGTCTCACATTTAGGTCTTTCATACATTTGGAATTTATTTTCATATATGGAGTAAGAAAGCGGTCCAGTTTCATTCTTCTGCATGTTGCTCTCCAGGTCTCCCAACACCAGACATTTAAAAAAATGTACTTTCTTCCAATCCACGAGCATAGACTATTTTCCAATGTCTTTGTGTCATCTTCAATGTCTTTCATAAGTGTTCTACGGTTTTCATTTTACCTCTTTGGGTAGGTTGATTCCTAGGTATCTTATGGCTTTTGGTCCAATTGTAAATGGGATCGATTCCTTGATTTCTCTTTTGCTGCTTCATTTTTGGTATATAGAAACGCAACAAATTTCTTTATGGTGATTTTATATCCTGCAACGTTGCTGAATTTGTATATCAGTTCTAGTAATTTTTTAATGGTATCTTTTGCGTTTTCTACACATTGTCTGAGAATAGTGAAAGTTTGACTTCTTCCTTGCTGGTTTGGATGCCTTTTATTTCCTTTGTTGTCTGATTGCTGAGGCTAGGACTTTCAGTACTCTGTTAAATAACAATGGTGAGAGTGGACGTCCCTGTCTTGTTCCTGACTATTCAGGAAAAACTCTCAGGCTTCCCCATTGATGATAATATTAGACCTGTTTCTTTTGTATATCGCCTTTATAATGTTGATGCATGTTCCATCTCTAACTACTTCGTGGAGGGTTTTTATCAAGAATGGATACTGTACTTTGTCAAAAAAAATGTTAATGCATGTATTAAATTTTTTTTCAACGTTTTTTATTTATTTTTGGGACAGAGAGAGACAGAGCATGAACGGGGGAGGGGCAGAGAGAGAGAGGGAGACACAGAATCGGAAACAGGCTCCAGGCTCTGAGCCATCAGCCCAGAGCCTGACGCGGGGCTCGAACTCACGGACCGCGAGATCGTGACCTGGCTGAAGTCGGACGCTTAACCGACTGCGCCACCCAGGCGCCCCAATGCATGTATTAAAAGGATCATATGGTTCTTTTCCTTTCTTTTATTAATCTGGTATACCATGTTGATTGATTAGCAAACATTGAACCACATATGTAGCCCAGGAATAAATCCCACTTGATATAAATAAATCCCACTTGAATAATTCTTTACTGTACTCTTAGATTTAATTTGCTAGTATTTTGTTGAGAATTTTTCCATCCATGTTTACCAGAGATATTGGCCTGTGATTTGCCTTTTTAGTGGAATCTTTGTCTAGTTTTGGAATCAAGGTAGTGCTGGCTTCATAGAATGAGTTTGGAGGTTTTGCTTCCATTTTTATTTTTGGAACAGTTTTAGAAGAATGGGCATTAACTCTTCTTTAAATGTCTAGTGGCTTTCCCTTGGGAAGCCATCTGGACCCGGACTTATCTTTTTTGGGAGATTTTTGATTACTGATTCAAAAGATTACTGATTTCTTTGCTGGTTATGGGTGTTTTCAAATATTCTATATCTTCCTGTTACAGTTTTGGTAGTTTGTATGTTTCTGGGAATTCATACCCTGTTCCAGAATTCCGAGTTTGTTGGCATAAAACTTTTCATAATATTCTCTTATAATTGTATTTCCTTGGTGTTGGTTGTGATCTCTCCTCTTTTGTTCAATACTTTATTTTTGGAAGTTCTTTCTCTTTTCTTTTTGATAAGTCGGCCTAGAGGTTTATCAATTTTATTAATTTTTTCAAATAACCAGCTCTTAGTTTAATTGATATGTTCTACTGTTTTTGTTTGATTGTGTCTATATGGTTTATTTCTGGTCTAATATTCATTATTTCCCTTTTGCTGGCTTCAGGCTTTATTTGCTGTTCCTTTTCTAGCTCCTTTAGGTGTAAGGTTAGGTTGTATATTTGAGATTTTTCTTGCTTCTTGTTATAAACTTGTATTACTATATACTTCCCTCTTATGACTGCCTTTACTGCATCCCAAAGGTTTTGTACTATCATGTTTTCATTTTAATTTGCCTCTATATGTTTCTTTTATTAATTTCTTCTGTAATTTCCTGGTTAGACCATTCATTCTTTAGTAGGATGTTCTTTAACGGTCTTGTATGTGTGGTCTTTCCAAATTTTTCATGTTGTTGACTTCAAGTTTCATAGTGTTTTGGTATGTGTGGTATGATCTCAATTTTTTTGTGCTCACAGAGGGCTAATTTGTAACCTAGGTTGTAATCTACCCTGGAGAATATTCCATGTGCTCTCTCAAAAAAAATGTGTATTCTGCTGCTTTAGATAGAATGAAATGTTCTGAATATGTCTGTTGTCTTTCTGGCCCAGTGAATAATTCAAAGCCAATGTTTCCTTTTTGAGTTTCTGCTTAGATGATCTGTCCATTAATGTAAGTAGGGTGTTAAAGTCCTCTACTATTATCGTATTACTATCAATGAGTTTCTTTATGTTTGTTATTAATCGATTTATATATTTCGATGTTCCGAAGTTGGGTATATATATATATATATATATATACACACAGTTGTTAGATCTTCTTGTTGAAAGACCCCTTTATTATGATATAGTGCCCTTCTTAATTTGTTGTTACAATCTTTGGTTTAAAATCTAGTTTGTCTGATATAAGTATGGCTATCTCAGCTTTCTTTTGATATCTATTATCATAATAGATGGTTCTCCATCCTCTCACTTTCAATCTGGAAGTGTCTTTAAGTCTAAAATGAGTCTCTTGTAAGCATATAGATGGGTCTTATTTTTTCATCCATTCTGATACCCTATAACTTTTGAGTGGAGCATTTAATCCATTTACCAGAAGATTGATTATTGATAGATAAGAATTTAGTGCCATTGTATTACCCATAAAGTCATTGTTTCTGGAGATTTTCTGTTCCTTTGTAGTCTTGGTTGATTTTGGTCTTTCTTTCCCACTTAAACAGTCCCCTTTAATATCTCTCTCAGGGCTGGTTTAGTGGTCATGAGCTCCTTTAGTTTTTGTTTTTCTGGGAAGCTTTTTATCTCTTTCTATTCTGAATGACAGCCTAGTTGGATAATGTATTCTTGGCTGCATATTTTCCCATTCAGCATGTTGAACATATCATACCACTCCCTTCTGGTCTGCCAGGTTTCTGTGGAGAAATCTGCTACTAATGTGATAACCTGATTTGTCTTCCCTTGTATGTTACAGATTTCTTTTCCCTTGCTGCTTTCAGGATTATTTCCTTATTGCTATATTTTACAAAGTGTACTACAATATGCCTTGGTGTTAGCCTGCTTTTGTTGAATTGGATGGGAGTTCTCTGTGCCTCCTGGATTTGGATGTCTGTTTCCTTCCCCAAATTAGGGAAGTTTTCAGCTATTATTTACTCAAGTGAACCAAGAAGGAATAATTTTTGAACCTCTCAAGTTTGTAAAAGGATTTTTTGCCTATAAAATGTAGAGGTTAATCATATGTTGACCATCAAACTGAGTACTTGAGAAGTGTGTGAAAGAAGTCCGTTACTGCATGATTTTCATATGAAGCATTTGATATATTTATTGTATGGGTTATGGTTTTAAGTGTATTGAAATATACTGCCTGAACTTTTCTAGATGGTATCTATCATTCATTTGTTTCTATCATTCACCTCTGTCATCATATTTTCATTAATATCACAGACTTTTGAGAAAAAAATTGATGATATCAAAACAGCTTTTTATATCCTCAATATTATACTGGAGATGAATTAAAATACAAGAAAATAACCAAGAGTGATAATATGAAATAGGAGTTCTGCTGGAACTTCTATTCTCTATTGATTAGTGGAGTTACTTGGATGAGAGTATGAAAAGTTTAGCAACAGCTAAACCAAAGCAAAAAGGTACAAAAGTATTCAGCTTTCTGGGGCACCTGGGTGGCTCTGTCGGTTATGCGTCCGACTTCGGCTCAGGTCACGATCTCCCGATCCGTGTGTTCGAGCCCCGCGCCGGGCTCTGTGCTGACAGCTCAGAGCCTGGAGCCTGTTTCAGATTCTGTGTCTCCCTCTCTCTCTGACCCTCCCCCGTTCATGCTCTGTCTCTCTCTGTCTCAAAAATTAATAAACGTTAAAAAAAAAGTTAAAAAAAAAAGTCTTCAGCTTTCTATCCCACCTGAATCAGGATTTCACACACAGCTTTAAATATTGTATGTGCAATATTGTGAATACTACATGCAGTAATATTTAAATAACAGAAAACCAACTTTTTTTCTATATAAATTTTTAAATCATGTAGAATCTAGTAAACTTTTCAGAAGTTTGACACAAATATTACATAGGTTTATCCAAATATTATCCAAATATTTAAAAATATTATCCGTTGCAACATTCAGGAAATGAAAAGAGATATTGATTATTGCATTATAAAGAAAATACATATTTATTTTTAGTATTCATGTTAATAAAACTGATTACCGTCAAATGGTCAGTGAAGTATCTGACAATTATTATGATGTAATAAATATAATGATTGATGTTCTGTTAGCAATAATGATGCCATTGTATTTCCAATCAAAATTTCAAACTATAATTCCCATGATATTGTAGGGTGAACAAATGATAAATGCATAGAATTTTTATTATGTTTATGTTTTTGTCTACACATCTTTCTAATTTAATTTACTCACTTTAACTTTCTCCAATAGTAGCAATACACATGACATTAGATTACATTCTTTTTCCTTTAGATCGGGCAGGTAAGAAAGAGCAGAATGAAGAGTAATCATTGAGCTCTTGTTCATTTTCATCATGAAGCCACAAGGCAAGAATCTCAACACCCATTTTTTTCTTGCCCCCAAGATATTAGTGACTGGTAGTAAAATTTCCAGGAAGCACATTATGAACGTGTCTGAGAAATTTATTTTGGTTCCAGTTTTCTTCTTCTTCCTTTTTTTTCCCCACCTTTCCTCCTTTCCTCCCTTCTTCCTTCCTTCCTTTCTTCCTTTCCCTTATGTTTGTTGTGTTAGATCTATTTTCTATCATAACATTGTTAGGTGAACATGTCAGAATAATTAGATAAGACGGTTTATTTGCATTGTTGCTGTTTGTATTCTAAGCCACAGGTTGCACTAAACAGCATCCTCTAGTTGATTTAAGAAGTTAGTATGAAATAAACCTAATTAAACACAACAGACCTAAATGAAATACTAAATGAGGACAATTTCTATTATTTTGCCACACTCTTATCTGTGATTTGTTTTCAGTCTTGTTTTCTAAGTGTCATGTGTGTACCAGATGAAAATTATAAAAGAAAGAAATAACTAATATTAGACAGGAAAAAGGAAGGAGGAAAAACACAGTCAACTACAGGTGTTCTTTTCATACACATCTTACTTAGCAGCAAGCTAAGTATTTTACATTCTCTCATACACTCCTGTTGAATTTTGTAGATTGCTTATAATAACTGAACTTCTTCCAAATGCTTTAAAGAAGCCTCTTCAAGTTGGAGCACTTTACCCAGTAGGCTGCTTTGACAGAAAGTGCCAATTAAAGGCAATAGAAAAAAAATGGAGAGAATTTGCCTCAAAAAAAAAAAACAAACCCACAGAACATTTTGCTAATATGGATTTAAAGAGGAACAGATAATTTTTGAGTCAAAATTTGAACTTTCTGCACAGTTTTTAAAAATATTTTTGAGATTCAGTAGAAATAGAGCAAAGGAAATTAAAAAAAAAAACTTGTAACACATATGCACAGCTAAAAAACTAGACAAGTCTAAAGCAAATAGGGAAATAACTATGATAATATTTTTAAACCATTTATATGTTCTTGAAATGTATGTCCATCGTACAAATGCAGTATGATCTTCAACCATTTAATGGACTTACAATCACTAACATTCTTCCTATAAACATTCCTAAGGTAGAAAACATATTTATCTAAGTACAAGAATAGATGCATTCCCAGAGTAAAACTGAAAAGAATACACAAAACATAAATTATAGGATTGTTATTTGTATAAGAAAAAATACGTATGTAGTATATATACTTCCTACCACGCTACTTAAGGAATAACACTACTACTCAATATATCAGGGCTTACAACAGTGCAATGTAAGAGATAGCTACATACTTTTGTGGCTAAAGAACAATTTATAAATATTCTTACATTACAGTCTTACCATGATTATATTTTATAATATACGTTTAGAATGTTATTGTATTGGGACAATTTGCATTCCCATAAAAATATTTGAACACAAAGTATTTTTGTATCAGAGTCTCTGCTATAGCTCAAACAAATTCAATCCATTTTAACATTGACAGGTTACATATAGTTGGTGGAACACAATTTGCATGCACTTAATAGAGCAACTGATACAACTGTGATACTCTTTATAATATTCTGCTTCCTAAGAAATCCAGCCATTTGCAGTAATGATATAGGTGACAGGTAGTAAATATAGCGGTAGCTCAAATTAATGAAAAATGAAGTCTGTCTAATATATAAAGTATCTTTAATGAAATAAAGTTTTCTTATATTCAAAAAGATTCAATTGGTAACTATATTAACAAAACAATTAAATGGGAGAATTGAGAAAATGTATTTTGAAAGGTAACACAGAAAGCATGAACAGTGAATGATTTTATGGAAATATCAAGGACTAAAGGATATAGAAAAAGAAGTAGGAGAATAATGAATAAAAATTACTTTTCATTTTTTTACACTCTTTAATACTTAGAATTTTCATACTTGGAATTTTAAACAGAAACATATATGTTTAAATTTAAATTTAAAATAAATTTAGGGGTGCGTGGGTGGCTCAATAGGTTGGGCGTCCGACCTCGGCTCAGGTCATGATCTCGTGGTCTGTGAGTTTTGAGCCCCGGGTCAGGCTCTGTGCTGACAGCTCAGAGCCTGGAGCCTGCGTCGGATTCTGTGTCTCCTCCTCTCTCTGCCCCTCCCCTGCTCACGCTCTGTCTCTTTGTCTCTCAATAATAAACGTTAAAAAAATTTTAAATTTAAACTACATTTAAACTAATGACTTCATTCTACTTCCATTTCCCCAAAGAAAACAAAAACTAAAAATATTAATTAGAATGTATATTAAATATTATAAAAATATCAATAAATATGTATATGTATTAACTGATTCGGACAGATAGAAAATGACCATTTCCTAGAGTAGAGAATGTTATACAGAGTGCAAATCTCATCAAATTCATTTAAAATGAATAAAAATACTAGTTGAATTTGTTTGAAACTTACCGATTCTAAATTCTGTGAAAGATGAAAGAATCAGAAGAGTCAAAACATATTAAAGCATTTAAAGACATATAGAGCACGGATGTAGAATAATATGGAGGAGGTTCAGGGAGTTTTCATTATCATTCATGAAATTAACCTTAAATATAAGTTAAATAAACAATGTGGCATTGGAAGATCAATGTAACAGACAAAATTATGTACATTTAGTAATAATGGCTGACATTTATTGAGCACTTACTGTATATTCCAGGTACTTAAATATATTATAGGTGGCTAGAACCTATAAGGGAGATACTATGATTATTTCAATTTTATAGTTGAGTAAACTAAGGCTCACTAACATTCATATCTTGCCCCAGATCGACATCATATAGCTAACCAGCAGCAGGAGAAAGACTTGACATAGAGCAGGCTCCCCTCAGAGAAGGGTCATAAGTGCTGATCCATCGCCCAGAAATGTCCTCCCTTGCTTGATCTCATGGCAAACATATTCATTTTTCACACCTTTTTCAAATATTAGTAAGCATTTTCCTTTCAAACAGGATGTAGTCAGTCTTCAGAGTCTTTGTATTTTTCATTCTTAAGCCATGTTTTATTTGAAGTCTGGCTCTTACGTCTTACAACTCTTGCATTATTTAAATGTTGTATTTCTGGGGCGCCTGGGTGGCGCAGTCGGTTAAGCGTCCGACTTCAGCCAGGTCACGATCTCACGGTCCGTGAGTTCGAGCCCTGCGTCGGGCTCTGGGCTGATGGCTCGGAGCCTGGAGCCTGTTTCCGATTCTGTGTCTCCCTCTCTCTGCCCCTCCCCCGTTCATGCTCTGTCTCTCTCTGTCCCAAAAATAAATTTAAAAAAAAAAAAAAAAAAAAAAAACGTTGAAAAAAATAAATGTTGTATTTCTTCCTCAACTTTGGCATTTAAAAACAGGTATCAGTCCTAATTTTTGCCTATTTGGCAAACAGATTGAATAGAAAACTCTTCAGGTCTTCTAATCTTTCTATATTTCTTCTTGATCAGAATGTGGTACCACTTCTTGGTGCTATTTTGAGCAACTATATAGATTTTAAACCTTTGAACCATATTAGATTATGTCCTAGGCGTGTGTGTGTGTGTGTGTGTGTGTGTTAACTTTACTCAGCAGGAGAATAAAAGATTTTTTATGTCATTCCTCAAGATCGTGAAAGCTAACGTTTGTATTGATCATTCTCAGTTTTAATCAGCTTTTCAAAAATGTGTCAAATGATCAACTTCCCTTAGCAATAATTTTACTTTTTTCCCCAATTTAATTTATTCCCAAGTGAGAATAGGACCATGCAAGCATATTAGCATGTTCCTGAGAAACATAGCTCTTAAACTTTCGATGTAGTCAGTTAAACATACAGGCAAAAAAAAAAAAACAAAAAACAAAAAAACCCTAAACTATTTGAGCTTACTTTTCACCTGAAAATGTTACAAAAATCCCATTTATAGATGGGAATATCGCTAAAGAGAAGTGTGGGAAAATATTAGCAAATAGAAATTAGATTTGGTGCAAAGAAGCATAATCATCATATATATCAGTGCTTGCTTTGACTCCATTTTGTAGAGAAACAAATAAAAGAAAATATGGTTGCATTGAGTGATAGAAGAACCAAAGTATACAGAATATATCATCTCATCAGACTTATGAAAACACATGAAATTTCTTTGTTTACCTTAAAAGATACAAGCTAGGGTCATGTAATTCTGTACTGTTTTAGCCCTCACTCTTCATTTCCCCCCTTCATCTACCACACAGAACACACATTTACACGTAAAATATAAGTTCCTTTTCTGGCATCTGATTCTTCCTACTTCTGAGGAATCTCAAAAAAGGAGGATTTACCAAGGCTTTAAGAAAGGACATGGATTTGTTCATTCTCAGAGAAGCTTGGTGAAGTTTATTGCATGATTATGCTCTTTCCATGTGTTTCATTTCGTTTTTCTCATTTCCCTGTATAATTGTATCCTCTTTTGAGGTTCAAGTTAGTAAAACATTACTCATATGAGAGAGAGTCGAACTGTTTTATTAAATCAAAATGTGGCTCCATATTAAAGAAGCTTTCTTTATGTTTCTATCTTTAGTTTCCATCACACTATTGTCCCCTCAAATACTTCCTGAGGCCTATATTGTTGTAGTTGCCCAAAATATTCCTCCCTTTGAAATTTGAGGGAGTTTTTTGACATTATTTTCTCTAAAAGTATTTTTAAGAGCTATGCCAAGGACTCATATATAACTGGTTTTACATTCTGCCTCATGTTCAATATATGTGAGTATATTTTAATGGGGTCTATTCATTTTTCTGTTTCTTTATAAAATAACAATTGCCAGAATAATTTTATTTTTATCTTCTATTTGTTTTCTGACCTTTGCCAACTTGCTTTTTAATTGTATGTTGTGTTATTCTTTCTTAATTTCCAATGCACATGTTTTGAACTCTTTTGTTCTAGAGACTATTTGATTCAAGTGTTTATTTCATTTCATTTTATGGAGAAATGGAGAATCCATCTATAGTATTATTATTTTTATTAAAGGAGAAGAAAAGCCAAAGATGAGTTTCCTCTGTTATTTAGACATTCCAGGTGAAATTTCAAATAGACATTAGAAGAATTACAACCAATTATGAAATAAACATTTCTGAACGACACTTTACTATGAGGAATGATTTTCAGAGCACCTTACAAGAAAACATTATTCTCTAGTACAAAGACTTGTTAGAAAAGACTATTAAAATGGTGATGTGTATAATTTCCTAATTTGTACTATATCACCATGCTTTGTAGACACAAGCAAAATTTGATGGAACTTGTTTCACACATCGAAAATACACATTTTGAAATACGGATGTAAAGTTGTTAAATAAAGAGAAACTAGTTGGTTCATGACTGGTTGAAAGCAACTTACAAATTTCACATGAACCAAGTAAGACTATCAGATTTGTGGTTCCTAGGGCGAGACCATTATTTGACTAAAAATATAGAAGCTGTAAGGAAAGATCCATAGGAACAAAATTAATCAAGATCCAAATTTATTCATTTTAAGTCAATATCCCCCCCAAAGATCACTGATAACAGACATTATTTCAGGCAGCCCCAAAGTTGTAAATCTATACTAAAAAAAATTATTCACTGCAAAATTACTCAGAATGTATAGGATCAGGACAAACAGATTGGATATCCTCAAGATATAGTTTAATGAAAGGGTGGAAGTAAGATGTTTTGTTAATCTCACCTCAAAAATCAATGTCTTCTGTTCTTTTAAACAAAAGGCAAAATTACTGCCTAAGATTTGACTTCTTAATTTCTGTTTTTACCTATCATCAAAAATGCCCTTACTTCATGCTGAGGAGGTTTCAAATGAATAGATCCCAGCTTACTTTGTATCTTTTTAAAATTTGTTCAATGTTTATTCATTTTTGAGAGAGAGAGAGAGTGTGAGTGGGAGAGGGTCAGAGAGAGAGGAAGACACAGAACTCGAAGCAGGCTCCAGGCTCTACACTTTCAGCACAGACCCTGACATGGGTCTCGAACCCACAAACCTGAGCCACAGTTGGACACTTAACCAATGAGCCACCCAGGTGCCCTTGGATCTTTTTATTAAAACTATTGATGCCTTTCTGAAGATCATGATCCCTGTTAACATATATGTGAATCACTCCCACTCTTTTGCAAGTCTTCTCTTACCCAGATGGCTAAGCCAGCCAAATTATCTTGAATTATTAGCTCTGTTTTAGATATGAGAGTTTCTGATATTTCTGAAACTTATGCACGTCAATTTTTGTTTATACTCTTTATTTGGAATAATCTGAATATATAGTAAGGTATAAGCTTAAGATAATAAATATATTATGAGTCATTTATGTTAGTGTAAATAGAAGGTGAAATTTACACTATTTGGCCAAAGGCAGCTTGGTAAACATGAAGTTTAATAGTAAACAATAAGATTCTGAAATATTGGTGCCTTGAACGTTCTTAATTTTGATACAATATGGACTTATATAAAATATTTTAATGATTTTACATTAAAATTTCTAGTTTTCTTGGTTTCAGATCTTTCCCTTATTTTAAGAATATTTTAATTTAGATGTTAGTTTTAAAACAATCATTCCTCATATTTGTTAATGCAAATATTTAAGATCACTAAATGTCTGGGGCACTTGGGTGGCTCAGGAGGTTAGGCATCCAACTCTTGATTTCAGCTCAGGTCATAATCTCACAGTCCGTGGGACCGAGTCTCATGTCCAACTCTGTATAGGCAACAATGAGCCTATTTGGGATTCTCTCTCTCCCTGTCTCTCTGCCTACCTCCCTACCACCCCCGGCTTGTGCGTGCGTGCATGGGTACACAGTCTCATTTAATCAATCAATTGCTCAATCATTCAAATCACCAAATGTCTAGAAAAATCACTAAATATCTACTTTGTGCATGTGAAATTTATAAGGTGTCGCTGCCAGTTCTCATCAACAATCTCATTTGATTGTTGTATGTTGAAAATTTTTAAGATTAATTACATAGATACATTTCATTCTGTAATTCCATCTTCTCGTTGTCTATCCATCATTAATCTTTTCTAATTATATATACAATGAGTATGGAGAAAAGTATTTTAAAGCATATTTATCAATTTCTGGAGGGTAGGTTGAGAATATCATTTAAATGATCTTTTTATCCATTTCTATTTTATTTATTTTTCTTAAAAGATATGCAAATTATATAGCCTATCTGAAATAATATGTTTCTATAATATATTTATTTGACCTAACCTATAGGTTATCAGCCTATCACTGTAACTTTATGTTATTCAAGCTAATTCTGTAATAAATATACAAATCTGAAGACATAGATTTATGGACGCTTGATATCTACCTTCTGTTTGTGAAATATACATATATTACTTGGTTCCCTGACTTCAGTCAATTCAAAAATTGGCAGAAATAGCATGTAAAGAGAGTTGATTTTTAATTTGATAAGTGATTAATTACATTAAAAATCTGTATTAATAACAACCGAACGAGTCCAATTTGGTTGAAGGGCATCGTAATAGAAAAGTAGAAATAGGAAGTAAACAAATTTCAGCTCTACACCAGAAATTCTAAATGACCGTAAGCTGCTAACTGGACACAGGTGGCTGTTTTCTCAGGAGAGCACTTCATAATAGCTTTTAAATGAGGAAATGGGAATCATCAGTTTTAGATACTTTTGAAATCTCACAAGTGTGAAAGCCTTCATACATCATAACTGAAATAATGGGAAGTGATTAATAAACGTCATTGACATAAATGAGTTGCCAGATGTATCCTATCCTCAAGTGAGCATGAGAAAAAACGCAAAAGAACCCCACAAAATGTGTCATAACAGTTTGTGACAACTTACGTTAAACCACAAAGATGATTCCAATTTCCAAAATAATGTAATTTTAGAAAGCTATTTATTCTGAGAATAAATCCAAGTTCCATATTTTAGCGTTTGAAAGATTGCATTTTTTTCTTCTATCTCAAAGCATAATTATAAACAAACCAAAAATAAAAATATGCATAAAATATAATGAAGCCCTCAATCAAATTAACAAAGAAGAGGGGAATATATAAAGTACTCCACTTAAAATAAGTGACAATAAAGAAAAAAAATAGTCCCTTAATATGTTTATAAGAAAGTAAGTTAAAATAGTCAATTGACTAGATTTTAATTTTAAACCTAAGTACTAAATTAGTTAATCTATGCCATGATGCATGTTATTAGATGGTCATTACAAAGTTAAATTTTAGAAAGTCATGTTAAAATAGTAAGTTTTACTTTTCCTATCAGAAAGCCAATCCTTGGCAAAGATCAACATTTTAATATATTTTATAAAGAACCATGTTTTTTTTCTTTCCAATTTTAATAGAAATTGTGTAGACGAGCCACAATAAAACCATAATAGAATTGTATTTAATACAAATTATGGTTCAGCAATTTTATTATCTATCAGGTAAATTTTGGTCTAATGTCAAACAATGTGTCTCTCAATGCTCCTCAATGTCAAAACAGATTCTTCTATTTTTAAATATTCACCAAAGATTTTATTTTATTTTTTTTTGGTGGAAATAATAGGCATTTTTAAATTAGATCTGTGTCCCACCCACAACATTTTTGGATTACTGGGGAGTGATCCAGGTATTGGGTAACTTTTATGCTCTATAGTTTATTTAATATGTAATGAATATGAGATGCACTGTGTTACTTGGTACTAATCAATATTTCTTTGCCTAAAACAATATTTTTATCAATTCACTCTGTGTGCATGTGTGTGTTTGTATCTTTAAGAATGTATCAACACGGGGCGCCTGGGTGGCTCAGTCGGTTAAGCGCCCGGCTTTGGCTCAGGTCATGATCTCACAGTCCGTGAGTTCGAGCCCCGCGTGGGGCTCTGTGCTGACAGCGCAGAGCCTGGAGCCTGCTTCAGATTCTGTGTCTCCCTCTCTCTCTGCCCCTCCCCTGCTCATGCTCTGCCTCTCTCTGTCTCAAAAATAAATAAAAACATTAAAAAAAATTAAAATAAAAAAGAATGTATCAACAGACTGTGTACCATAACTAACATAAATGTTAATAAAATGCTGTCTTTCTCAAGTAAAAGTTTTAAAACTAGTGAACATTCGTTTGGTCATTTTATCTTCTCTTAACGTTAAATATGATAACTCCTAGCTCAATTTTTCCAAAATAAATGCCCATTTACTGCTTAACTCTTATGTGTTTCACCTGAATATTATTCCAGTGCCCTGAACTCAATCTGCCCTAAGTGAAACTGATCATCATCTTTCCTAAAATACTTATTTCTTCTGATTTCCCTATCTCCTTCAAAGAAGGGATAATCATTTCTTCTGGTACCTCCATTGTGCTGTCTGGAATATCTTGTATTTGCTAAACTTGGAGGAGCCATATTGAATAATGAGTTGGCCTTGGGAACAGAAACAAAGCACCAAGAAGCAATGGCATAGAAGAAATATATACCTATATCTATATCTCTATATCTATCTATCTATCTATCTATCTCTTCTATACCTATCTATATATATATATATATATATATATATATATATATATACATACCTATCTATAGATATATATAGGTACAGATAGCTATAGACATAGATATAGATATATATGTTTTATATTTTTCAACAAATATATATTTTTTCAACAAATATATATATATGTTGGGGACAGAAACAAAGCACCAAGAAACAATGGCATAGAAGATATATATATATATATACGTATATATATACATATATATATACGTATATATATATATATTGTATTTTTCAACAACATGTCACCACTTTCTGACTTTTATTAGTAAATCATGTATAAAATCCTATTTTCCCAAAATTATTTCATGCATTTTGTCACTCATATTTAAACATAATGTTACCAAACACATATTGACTATCCTTTTCTCCTTTCTGGTAGCAAGTCCTTACTTTATCTACACATAGTCCTAACACTTAACTATCCTATTTGTCGTTTTTAGAGTATATCTTAGTATTCATTTGTTCAAACACATATTTAATCTTTCCCTACCGGTTTACTATGTGCCAAGAAAAAGAAAAGTAAAAAAGTTCCATCATCACAGATCTTAGGTTTTAGTTGGAAAAGATAGAAAATAAAAAAAATAAAATTTACTACTGCACATTTTACTATTTTTTATCATTTTTATATTTACTATTTTTCAAATAGTGAATTACAAAATATAGTTTTTTTTCTTTGTATGACTTCATGATATGAAAAATTACAGATACTAGAATTGTATTTACTTGATCAAGCAATGTTTTTTTTTTTCTTACTATTGGAATGAATTTGATTTAGTGCTGTATAGGGTAACATGGGTTGAAAGTTAGTCTTCAGAAATAGTTGAATTCTAAGATGGCTTTGCTGAAATCTGTTTGCCTACAGAGCTTTAACATATGTGGGAAAAATAAAATTTGGGGCTCCTGGGTGGCTCAGCCAGTTGGGTGCCCTACTCTTGATTTCAGCTCAGGTCATGATCTCACAGTTTGTGAGATTGAGCCCCACATCAGGCTCTGTGTTGACAACTCGGAGTCTGCTTGGGATTCTCTCTCTCCCTCTCTCTGCCCCTCCCCCGTGCTCTCTCCATCAAAATAAATAAATAAATATTTAAAAAATAAAATACAACTTAAGTAAGAAAGGGGTCAGGTGGGATGAGCTTCGTCAGAAGCAAAAAGGCAAAAGAAAGCCAAAAAAAAAAAAACCCAAAAAAAAAAAAAAAAAAAAAAAAAAAACTGTGTAGCCATTAGGTGAGAGAAAGGACTAAGAACACCGTGTCTAGGGAAGAAAAACTATAAATTAAAAAAATAATTATAATAAATTATATATAACAAAAAGATATATAAGCATTATGGTTTTGCTTTGTTTTGTTTTGAGCTATTTCTATCCATATCAACCAAAGGGAAAGTCCAATTTTCCTTCCCTTTGCCACAGACCTCTGTTAAGGTTAGCAGATCACCTTGCAACAATAACAACTAAGCCGACCATTAGAATAGAACCAGAGATTCCTGTTTCTAGCTACATCTCTGAGCCATGGAAATACTTGCCACGCTTTTTGTCAAAGCAGTGGCATCACCAGTTCCTTCCAGGAGTATGCACAGCCTGACAATGGAGCAGCCTCAGAACAAGGCTGTAATTCATCAGTCGGAGAGAAGGGGCAGAGTCAATACCACGTGTGAGACACCACAGTGAAACTGTAGGGCACTCTTTAAGGGCTCTGCAAAATGTTGGAGTGGGAGTATCTTATCGGGAACTGGAAGTCCTACATAAAACAATGGGGACAAGAATAAAGATAATGTGAATTTAATTTGTTCTACTCATGTACACTTGAGAATGAGACTGACCTAAAGTTTTTGGTTTTTATTAGTGATATAACATGTTAGGTTAAAAACATTGCTAGCATATTTAGCCTACAAGATTAATTGCATTATTTTTGCTATATTTTATAAGATTTTACATAGCTCAATCTTTTCCTAGAACATTTGAAAAGAAATGTGAGAAAATAATATGTAGCTAATGGTTTAGAAGGTTTTTCCCTCTATTTTCTTCAAGTACTATTCAAGTTTCTTCTTGTGTAAATATGTCGATCTATGTTTTTATCTAGGTTTTAACCCTTATGTTTAGGTCTTTGATCTCTGTTTAGTTAATTTTTGTATATGAGGTAAAGTAGTGGTCTAGCTACATTCCTTTGGATGTGAATATGCAGTTGTCCCAACATCCTTTATTATTTATTTATTGAATAATCATTTATCGTTTCCCCATTGAATTACCTTAACACCCTTGTCAAAATCAATTAGCCATAGATATAAGGATTTACTTCTGGATTCCAAATTCTATTTTATTGATCTATATGTTAGTCATTACTCAGGTATCACCCTGTCTTGATTCCTGCAGCTTTATAGTAAGTATTGAAATAGGAAATATGGGTCCTCCAACTTTGGTTTTCTTTTTCAGATTGTTTTGGCTATTCTAGGATCTTTGCATACTTATAGTAATTTTAGCATTACCTTATCAATTTCTTCAAAAAAGGCCAGATGGGGTTTGGATAGGAAATGTGTTGAATCTGTAGATCAATTTGTGAGTATTGCCATTTTAACAATATTAAGTGTCCTAATAAGTGAACATTGGATTTTTTTAAATTTCTTTATTGAGGTCTTTGTTTTCTTTCCAAGACAGTTTGCAGTTTTTAGTCTACAAGATTTTCCCTATTTATTCTTCCTAATAATACTTTAAAAGGGAATTTTTAAATTTTTGTTTTTATATATTTCATTGCTACATGTAGAAATTCAGTCGATTTTTGCATATTCAATATCTTATACCATATTTACTTACTGAATTCATCTATTAACAATAATAATAACAATTTATTAATTAATACTTTTTTTCTCTTTGGGGCTATGTGTGTGAATACTATAGGATTTTTACAAGATCATATCATTTACAAATATAGGCAAATGTCAGAGATATCGTGGGTTCTGTTTAGACCACTTCAGTAAAATGAATATCACAATAAAGTAAATCGAATTGATTTTCTGGTTTTCTAGTACATATAAAAGTTGTGTTTACACTATACCATGGTCTGTTAATTATGCAATAGTGTGTCCAGAAAAATGTACATATATTAATTTAAAAATATTTATTGCTAAAAAATGCTAACCATCCTCTGAACTTTCGGTAAGTCATGATATCTTTATTAGTGGAGAGTCTTGTTTCGATGTTGATGGCTGCTGACCAAGGTGGTTTTGCCTAAAATTTGGGGTGGCTCTGACAATTTGTTAAAGTAGGCCAACAATGAAATTTCCTGCACTGATGAACTCTTCTTTTCACAAACAATTTCTCTGTAGTACGTGATGTTGTTGGAAAACATTTTTCCCACAGTAGAACTTCTTTTAAAATTGGAGACAGTCCTCTCAAACCCTGCCACTGTGTTATCAATAAGTTCATGGAATATTTTAATCCTACATTGACATTTCAACAATCTTCACCATATCTTCACCAGGAATACATTCCATCTCAAGAAGAAAATTTCTCTGCTCATGCTTAACAACCAAAGCCTTATCTATTCAAGTTTTATCATGAGGTTGCAGCAATTCAGGCCCATCTTCAGGCTCCAATTCTAATTCTAGTTCTCTTGTTATTTCTGCCATTTTTGCAGTTACTTCCTTCACTGAAGTCTTGGACCTTTTAAAGTCATAAAGGTTGGAATCCACTTCTTCTAAATTCTTGTTAATATTTGGACGTCCTCCTCTGAGTCAGAAATGGTTTTAATGGCATCTAGAATGGTGAATCGTTTACAGAAGGTTTTCAATTTGCTTTTCTCAGATCCACCAAGGAAATCAATATGTCTGGCAGCTACTACCTTATGAAATGTGTTCCTTGGGGTGCCTGGTGGCTCAGTCAGTTAAGCGTCTGATTCTCGGTTTGAGCTGAGGTCATGATCTCATAGTTTCATGAGTTCAAGCCCTGCATTGGGCTCTGTGGTAACAGTGCAGAGCCTGTTTGGGATTCTCTCTCTTCTCCCTCTCTCTCTGCCTCTCCTACACTCATGCTGTCTCTGTCTCTCTCTAAATTAAAATAATAATAATAATAACTTCAAAAGAAATTTTAAAAAAGAAATGTTTTTCATAAGTTATAGCACTTGAAAGTCAAAATTACTTCTTTATTCATGAAAAGCAAAATGAGTGTTATGTTAGTAGGAATCAAAAATAACATTAATCTTGTTAAATGGTTCCATCAGAGATTTTGGGTGACCGGGTGACTTGTCAATGAGCAGAAATCATTTGAATGGAACCTTTGTTTTTTTGAAAACAAGGTCTCAACCGTGGGCTTACTAATATTCAATAAACCATATTGGAAATAGATGTGCCGTCATACAGACTTTGTTGTTCCATTTCTAGGGCACAGGCAGAGTAGATGTAGCATCATTCTTAAGGGCTGTGGGAGTTTGGGAATGCTAAATGAACACTGGCTTTGAGTGAAAATCACCAGGTGCATTAGCCCCTAACAAGAGAGTCAGGCTCTCCATTGAAGCTTTGAAGCCAGACACTGACTTCTCCTCTCTCGCTATGGAAATCCTAGATGGCGTCTTCTTCCAAAATAGGCTATTTCATCTCCACAGAAAACCTGTAGCCACCTTTGTGCATTATCTTAGCTAGCTCTTCTAGATGACTCCCTTTAGCTTCTACCCTGGCACTTGCCGCCTCACCTTGCACTTTGGTGTCAGGGAGACAGCGTTTTCCCCTCAATCTCATGAGTCCACCTCGGCCAGCTTCCAACTTTTCTTCTGCAGCCTCCTCACCTTTTTCAGCCTTGGCACATTGAAGCTCTTCAGTCCAGCCCTGCTCTGGATTAGGCTTTGGCTTAAAGGAATCAAAGTGTGGCTGTTTTGATCTTCTATCCAGACTACTAGAACTCTCTCCATACCAACAAAAAAAGCTATTTCACGTTCTTATCAATCATCTATTCGCTGCTTTACTCGACTTGCACTTTTCATTTCTTTCAAGGATTTTTCTTTTGCATTTCCTACTTGGTTAACTGGCACGAGAGGCCTGGTTTTGGTGTATCTCATCTGTTGACAGCCATCCTAAGATTAATCATTTCTAGCTTTTGATTTAAAGTGAGAGATGTGCTCATTGTTCTTCCTTTCACTTGAACACTTAGAGACCATTGTAGGGCTAGTTATTTCCCTAAATTCAATATTGTTATATCTCAAGGAATAGAGGCCTGAGAAGAGGGAGAGAGAAAGGAAAAGAGTCAGTTGGTGGAGCAGCCAGAACACGCACATTTACTGATTAAGTTCACTGACTTCTGTGCACGCTGTTTGTGAGCCCTGGTAATAATTACAACAGTAACATTAGCTATCACTAAACACAGATTACCATAACAAATAAAATAATGGGGCGCCTGGGTGGCGCAGTCGGTTAAGCGTCCGACTTCAGCCAGGTCACGATCTCGCGGTCTGTGAGTTCGAGCCCCGCGTCAGGCTCTGGGCTGATGGCTCGGAGCCTGGAGCCTGTTTCCGATTCTGTGTCTCCCTCTCTCTCTGCCCCTTCCCCGTTCATGCTCAGTCTCTCTCTGTCCCAAAAATAAATAAAAAACGTTGAAAAAAAAAAAAATTAAAAAAAAAAAAAAAACAAATAAAATAATAATGAAGAAGTGGGAGGGGCGTTTGGGAGGCTCAGTCAGTAAAGAGTCTAACTTGTTTTTGGCTCAGGTCATGATCTAGCAGTTTGTGAAACTGAGCAGATGTCAGGCTCCACACTGGCAGTCTCTTTTCCTCTCTCTCTGGCCCTCCCCCACACTCTCTCTCAAAACAAATAAACACTGTTTAAAAAAAAGAAGTTTGAAATACTGCTAATTTACCAAAGTGCGACACAGAGACATGAAGGGAACAAATGCAGTTAGAAAATGGCGCTGACAGACTTGCTCAGTTCAGGGTTGCCACAAACCTTCAATTAGTTAAAAAACAAAACAAAACAAAACACTTGATGTGTGAAGTTCAGTAAAGCGAGGTGCAATACAGCCAGGTATGCCTGTGGTTTGCCTTCTTCCTTTCCACACTTGGTGTTCTTTATTTCATTCTTACTTAGTTACCATGACTAAAACCTTCAGCGAAATGTTGACTAGAAGTGGCAGGAGGGAACATCACTGTATCATTCCTAAACTTAGGGGGAAGGGTTTCAGTATTTCACCATTAAGATGATGTTGTGCCTTTTTTGTTAAATGCTTCTTATCTGCTTCTTCTCTTGGTTCTATTCTGCACCTGCTTCAGCTGAGACCTGTCCCACACAGTTGCTGATGGACACTGCCTCTGCTGCTATTACACAAGGTCTTCATGTATCTGGTTCATATCAGCCCACATTCCTTCCTGTTCAAAGCGGCCGTCTTCCTGTGGTCCACAGCCATCGTTCAATATGCCTGCATATGTCTCCCAGATTTGGAGAATTCCACTGGCTTCATGCTGCCATTCTTGGACAGAAGTAAACATGGATGATAGTGGTGAGATGTAGTATCATTCTTATATAAAGAAGATTAAGAAATGATGAAGCGAAATTGTTCACTCAATAGTAATACTTTATCTTATCCTCTCACGTCTATACCCATCATGCTGCCATTCCTACTTTGACATGTACTCTGGAGATGTCTTTGATGCTCTTTACCAGAGACAGGTTATATCCACTGCTAGATGCTGAAAGTGTGACTTAAGGTACAATGTGAACATCATGTATTTCAGCAGAGACTACTTTAAGCTTCTCTCCAACATTCTGCCCACAGTGTAAAGGATGGGCCCAGGGCAACATACCCTCTCCATCTCCCTTCCATTTTTCCAGCCTAAATAACATTGTTTTGATTTGAAGAAGGGAATAGGCATAGATAAAAATAGTGCACGAGGTTCTTCCTGTTTGAATCTAAATATTCAAACTTAAAAGATTCTGAGTTCTTTTCCTTGGTGTCATTTTAATATCCTTCTCTGAGCAAAATCCCTGCCTCAAAACACAATACAAGAAGATTATAGGGAAGGAAAATACATCAATTAATAGTTCTTCATCATATGCATATACGCAGATACACCTAAAATCAGATTTTGTTGAATGTAACTGAAGCTTCAGTTGAAGTTCGACTCAGAATCTTCTACATCCCATGAAGGCAGAAGGTTGTACATAATGAATGAAATAAAAATTCTAATGAATGTTACCTTAAAAGGGGTAATTTTATCTAATATAAAATTGTTTTGGAGGAAAAAAAAATGTCAGCATTAAGATTGTCATTCTTACAGTGCCATGTCATGAGCCATCAGGTCAATGCTCCTGTTTATTTCTAATTAAAATAAATGTCTTTTGGAAGTATAAATTCCTCTAATGGAGTACAATTTGTGTATTTAAAAGTACATATATATATATATATATATATATATACACACACACACACATATACATATATATATACTATATATATATATATATAGTATATATATATAAATCTGTATATTTAGAAGTGTATATATATATATATATAAATATATAAATAATATGTATTTAAAAGTGTATGGGGGCACCTGGGTAGCTCAGTCGGTTGAGCGACTGACTTCGGCTCAGGTCATGATCTCACAGTCCATGAGTTCAAGCCCCTCATTGGGCTCTGTGCTGACAGAACAGAGCCTGGAGCCTGCTTCTGAGTCTGTGTCTCCCTCTCTCTCTGCCCCTCCCCAACTCTTGCTCTCTCTCTGTCTCAGAAATAAATAAACATTAAAAAAAATTTAAAGTGTATGTATATATCTTGTTGATTAGGCTTATTTTTTACAATGGAAGTGTATTCTATTTTCAGAGTATGGTATTCTTAATCTGAAGATAGAGAGTTACTAGGTTAACTCTAAAATAGTCAATTCCTAGATTAAAAAACAACAACAACTAAGCTACTTTCAAATTCTTCTGTCTTGATTTGTATGCTTTTCCAGAGTTACAGTCAAACATGCTATGGTTTGTTCACAAAATCTATCCTACAAGATCTGTTCCTTATAACTAGTTACACATCACCTATTTTTTAATCACATTCTTTAAGTTTATTTATTTATTTTGAGAGAGAGTGAGCACGAGCTGGAGAGGGGCAGAGAGTGCGAGAAACAGAATCCCAAGCAGGCTCCACACTGTCAGTGCAGAGCCTGATGAGGGACTCGATCTCACAAACCGTGAGATCATGACCTGAGCCAAAATCAAGAGTCAGACACTTAATTGACTGAGCCACTTTGGTGCCCCCATAATGCCTATTTTTTGAAATGAACTGTATTTTTCACTTAGCTAGTTGTGAGGACTCAAACTTGTGATAATTACAGGGTGATCATTCAGTGCACACTTATTGATGACAAAAATCAATAAGATTTGGCATTGCCTCAATTTACGGACACCTTACCTATGTTATTATTATGGTAACTATTTGGTAAATCTTTTTGTGATTCTGCTTTTCAAAAGTCTTATCTCTAAAAGACAATATATTTTATTCCCACAATCACCAAGCATAGACAAATGTAAATAGACGTTTTCTGGGACATCGTCACTAAACTGTTTCTGTCATTTTGTTGTAGAATGAAGTAATAAACTCTATGTACCTGGTTGGTGACGACCATTAGGAACTGTGGTGAAATTATTGCATCTCAAGATATTGAGATCAGCTAGAAAAATGCTAGCCTGGCACTAGAATGATGCAGAATGGCCTAGCTGTATTTCACAAAGAAGATGTCTGCTGGGGTGTTTCCTAGGACTTCCTTGACATGTTCTTTTATCCAAGAGCAGTTTATTTCCTATCTATTTGGAAAGCAATGGCAGATGTTTTATGACAGAGCTACTGGATGTCAATCGCAAGCTACATTTCCAGGAATTTTATATTGTTGTTATTTCTGCAATTACCTTTTGTTAGGACACAGACTGTGGAAAATATGATTCCAGTTAAATGTGTCTACCCAGCACGTGCATGAAGATGCATTTGCACACACACGCACACAAGCATGCACACGTCTTTGTGCGGATGTTTTCTAGACTGGTTACACAGGATGCTTTTGCTCTCCGGTCATGTTTCTTCTCAGTTCCTGTCAGGAGGAAATTCGGTTAACCCTGCTGTTGATCTTCCACAGAGTGAATTCACTTTTTTGAATTTCAAACATAAAAACAGAACTTGAAGATGAATAGGAGTGGTAAGACCCTCATGTCTTCCCTGAGGTTTTAAGAAGGTTTTGTTATAGGATGATTGTCTGCTTCTTATATAAACCTCACTTTCTTGAGAGTTTTTTGAGAATAATATTTCTTGGGGTGCCTGGTGGCTTGGTGGGTTAAGCGTCTGACTCTTGGTTTCAGCTCAGGTCGTTATCTCACAGTTCATGGGTAGGAGACTTGAGTTGGGCTCTGTGCTGACAGCATAAGTCTGCTTGGGATTCTCTCTCTCTCTCTCTGTCTCTCTCTCTCTCTGTCTCTCTCTCTCTCTCTCTCTGTCTCTTTCACTCTCTGCCCCTCCTCTGTCTGTGTCCATGCATGCATATTCTCTTTCTCTCTCAAAAGAAAAAAAACTTCAAAAAATATTAAAAAAAAAGAATAATATTTCTTGAAGTGTAACTGATATACATTATGCTAGTTCAGGTGTACACTATAATGATTTTATATTTTTAAACATTGCAAAAATAATCACCCCAATAAGCCTTGTTAAAACCTGTCACCATAAATAGTTACAAAATTTTTTCTTGTGATGAGAACTTTTAAGAACTATTGTCTTTATTGTCTTAGCAACATTCAATTATGCAATATAGTCATTATATAATCACTGTGATGTGCATTATATCCCCATGATTTATTTATTTTATAATTGGAAGATTGTACTTCTTGTTGAAGCTCTCATTTTGTTCATCTGTTCATCTCCCACGTTTGGTGAGCGTATATATGAACATTACTTTGAATTCTTTACCAGGTAAATTACTTATCTCCATTTCATTATGGTTTTTTTCCTAAGGTTTTACTTTTTTTTTTTCTTTTGGTTGGAACATACTTCTTTGTTTCCTCACTTTGCTCAACTCTCTGTGTTTGTTTCTATATATTAAGTGAAACAGCCTCCTCACTCGGTCTTGAAAAGTTGGGCTTGTTGTATAGGAGATCAGCTGTATCCTTCAACCCTGCCCTAGCTTTTGTTATCTCTCAAACGTTTGTGATTGTCCAAGCAGCTTATTTTATTTTTAATAGCTCCCAGTAGTTGAAGGTATGCCAAGACGAGGTAGTGTCCCAAACGTGAGCCTAACACCTAGATCAGGTTGATTGAAAACTAGACCCTCAGATAACAGCTTTTAAAGAATGTAGGGGGGCGCCTGGGTGGCGCAGTCGGTTAAGCGTCCGACTTCAGCCAGGTCACGATCTCGCGGTCTGTGAGTTCGAGCCCCGCGTCAGGCTCTGGGCTGATGGCTCGGAGCCTGGAGCCTGTTTCCGATTCTGTGTCTCCCTCTCTCTCTGCCCCTCCCCCGTTCATGCTCTGTCTCTCTCTGTCCCAAAAATAAATTAAAAACGTTGAAAAAAAAAATTTAAAAAAAATAAAGAATGTAGGTATGTATAGTCCTATAGGATCCCAAGTGTAAGCCCCACTGGCCACCACAGCCAGATGATCTGCAGATGTCTCCTGCCTAGCACTGGGAAAAACGAGGGCTCCAGATGAATGCATAACCTCCTTTCTGGGAGACAAGAGTGAGCTGGATCAAAGTAGGAGAGTGCCAAGATGCCATGCTCAGTCTCCATTCTGTGAGAGCACCTTTGCAGCCCGTACTTGTTAAATATGAAGTCTGCCTTTAACGCTGAAGCTCCAGGTCAAAAAAGTAGGCTTCACAGAAAGGCTGGGGGTGTGTTTTTAGTCTGCTGTTCCTGAAGTGCCCTGGGGGGGGGGGTGGTTTCCTGTCAAGAACTGTCTCTCTGATTGTTACAGAGCCAGGGGGTCCCAGGAATGGAAGCCCCCCAGCCCCCTAGAGCCAGGTGATTGAAGGGTATCTCTTGAGTAACAGCTGCAAAAATCAGGGCACCAGACATAAAAACTGGAGTACCAGACACATATAAGAGCTCCCTTCTGAGATATGCTAGAGCTCTGGAGCATGGCAGAGGGAGTCTTGAAGCATCCTTGGAGATAATTTTGATTCTTTCTACTTTTCTGCCATTGTATCAATAGCCTAAAAAAATGAATAAACAGATAAATGGGGAACACAGGAAAGCAAGAAAGCAACAAAGAAAACAAGAGAGAAAGACTGAGGGAAGGAAGGAGGGAGGGAGAAAAAGCAAGAAGAAAGAGAAGAAAGAAAATGTGTGCTATTGTTTCCTGTTTTGTAACATGAATGAAGCTTGAAAAGGAGCAACAAAAAATGTTTCAGTGAATCAAGATAAAATGAAGGCAACAAACTATTTGAGAGGGTTTTTGTGTATTACTTTCTTTCATTTGCTTTTTTCTAGTATCTGTGTGTGTGTGTGTGTGTGTGTGTGTGTGTGTATTTAAATCACTAGTAGGATATAATACAATGTTATTCACTGAATGAAAGATTCCCAGAAAAGATAAAGCCAGTGGTGAAAAAATATAGTTGTAATTCTAATGAAGACAAATAACCATCCTTCCTTCAAAGTAAAATGGACATGTTTCCAAAGAGTATACATAAGTATGATGATATCATCTTTGTATGCACAAATAGTTTTTCAAACAGTATGTTTTCCCCTCTTATATAATAACTGAACAATACGGATATAATCACGGATCTAGTTGAGAAACGTAGAAGGTAAAATAAGAAAGTTTGTGAAAACAAAAACAGTAAACTATGATGATTATTTTGTGCATTTTCTCATATCCAGCCTAATCAGATCTAATGTTGGTTTTCTGTGCTATGGTTTGATTATACAGCTAACGTTATGCAAAAAAAAAAAAATGACTCAATGTATATTCATGAGCAGATATCAGAGTTCTTTGCCTTTTAAGCTTTATAAATGTGATTCAGAAAACATATATTGTTTGCGAAAATAAGTAGGGTCTAGAGTAAAGCTTTTCATTTGAAAGAAATTATTGCAAAGTTTGTTTTTTATAGTCATTTCTGTTTTAAAAACATCATCTCAAAATAAGTTTTAGAAAAAGTCATGGTTTCACCCTATAAGAAAAGATTTACTGTGTCTCATTCTTAGTAATAATAAAACATGAAACTTTAAAACCAAGATATCAATAATTACTGACTATAGCATTACCCTTCATGCAAAATACTTTTGTATAAATATTGGTTTATATTTATACAAATATATTGGTTTATATCTCCTGTGCTTTGCTCCAGTGAAATATGTATTTTTTTCTGATTTAATTGGAAGTAATTTAATTAAGTGCTGAAAAAATAATTGAGAAATATAAAGATGGACAAAGAGACAGAGTGACTAGAAAACAAGGCAAAAAAAGACACAGAGGTAATTAAAGGGATTTCTGGCTCTGTTCATTCAAACGGTAAGAATAATTTTATCAATGGAATTCAAGCTCTTCACTAACCCATCAACTTCATTATCTATTTCTTACCTTCATAGAAGCTTTTAGACCAAGAGTTCGAAGCACCAGAAGATATCTTTGCCCTGACCAATCTTCAGGTATTATAGTGACTATTTTTTCTTCCCAGGAGCTTTGAACAAAATAGAATGTAGAGGCTATCTCTATAGAAACCACAGAGTATCTTGTATACTTAGAGCTCTCAAATTCCATTTTTTTGTATCCCTTTAAAATCTACAGTAAACCTGTGCATTCTGAAGGAGAGTTTAGTTAGTAAGTTAGTTCTCTACGTAAAATAGGAAA
Source organism: Neofelis nebulosa (assembly GCF_028018385.1). Taxonomy (NCBI): domain Eukaryota; kingdom Metazoa; phylum Chordata; class Mammalia; order Carnivora; family Felidae; genus Neofelis; species Neofelis nebulosa. Next base: position 138,550,139 of record NC_080786.1, read on the forward strand.
TTTGTAACCCTCAGAAATTGAAGAAATGTCTGAGAAATTTCTTATTAAGTAGGTCCTTAGCATTTGTCATGTACCTGTGATTTCTATGCCGATCCGTGTCAGAAGATGTTGATGTCTAACCCTTGTCCTGCTTCTTATATACATGCAAAGGGGTTGGGAATGGAGAATGGAAAAACTGCTTCTAAAATGCAGAGTGATCATCCCTGAGTGTGATTTCACAGAAACAATATTTACTGGGAGTTTCTGGGCAATGACCAAGCGCAAAACATGTGGAGAAATATATAAAGTCATTCTTCTAAAGTCACCTTTCATCTTTTCCATTCATCACTGACACTTATCCTTCATTTTAACCTACTTCATTGTTTGATTCAGGGGTTCTCTGCACTGTAAAAGGAATGTAGCTAGAATAGGCCAAGGACTTTGTCAACTATAAACCTAAGTTTGTTGTTGTTGTTTGTTTGTTTGTTTGTTTTTTTGGTAAAAAGACTTATGAGTATCTATATAATTATTGTTTTAAAATTCTCAGAATTTACAAAGGTTCCTGGAAGCTTCTCGATAACCAAAAACTTACTATTTAAAAGATTAAACGACAGGGGCGCCTGGGTGGCGCAGTCGGTTAAGCGTCCGACTTCAGCCAGGTCACGATCTCGCGGTCCGTGAGTTCGAGCCCCGCGTGGGGCTCTGGGCTGATGGCTCAGAGCCTGGAGCCTGTTTCCGATTCTGTGTCTCCCTCTCTCTCTGCCCCTCCCCCGTTCATGCTCTGTCTCTGTCTGTCCCAAAAATAAATTAAAAACGTTGAAAAAAAAAATTAAAAAAAAAAAAAAAAAAAAGATTAAACGACAGAGGTGCCTGGGTGGCTCAGTCGGCTAAGCGTCTGACTTCGGCTCAGGTCATGATCTCACGGTTCATGGGTTCGAGCTCCACATCAGGCTCTGTGTTGACCGCTCAGAGCCTGGAGTCTGTTTCGGATTCTGTGTCTCCCTCTCTTTCTGCTCCTCCCCCACTCATGCTCTACCTCTATCTCAAAAATAAATACAAATTTAAATAAATAAATAAATAAATAATTAATTAAAATATTAAATGACAAATAACCCATTATTTGTCCAAATTCTTTCCAGTACGTGTGTGGAGGGAGCCAAAGGGAGTGCCCATCATTCTTATTTTCAATTTAGCAATGAGTAGTGATTCTAACTAACTACATAGCAACTCTAAGAATAATACAAAGATTTTATAGTTGGCCAAGCAGCATTTTTTTTACAGAAAAAAGGTGCTACTCTACACATTGGATTTTGTTTAATCTTTCCAACACATGAGTCAGCTAGTATTCTTCACCTTTTCACTGTGTAGTGGGGAAATAGGGGACAAATCAACACAAGCGGGACCCCGACAGCACCTGCCTCAGAGAAGTCACTCTTCTCTCTCCTTCTACAAATTTTCCCTCATCTTCTGACCTCCAGCTGGAAATATACCTGATGATATAATGGGAAAAGATAAGCTGGTTTTAATAACAAATAAAGGAACTTTCTACATGAATAGGGTTTCCACTCCATTATTTGATCATATAAAATATAATATGCAAAGTCTATTTGAAATGTTGCTTAGTCACTCGTTTTACAAGTCATTTTTGGGGGAGTATCAGATACATTGTTATTTGATGAAGAGCAATAGGGAAAATGACTTTTAAAATATAATGAAACAGCAAAGAATCCCAACTAAATTGCCAACAACCCTCAACTATTACACACACACACACACACACACATAACTATCCATTCACCCCCAAACACTGTTAAACTTGTAGAAATATAATTTCAATATAATGTACAGCTGGGAAAAAAAGTTGACTGAACATTAATGACAAGAACTCCATCTTAGACAATTTGGAAAAATGGTATCATGAAAACAGTTTTATTGTCTACAAAATTGTGTTTTGGCTAATTTCTATCATCTTCTCCAGAAATATTTGCTGTGATTGTGCAGGATCTTGTCTACATTCAAGCATCCAAGTAATAGTTAACTAATATCTCTTTAACTTCTCCTATATGTGCAACTGAATATAGCCTATATTTCAAGAAAATTATTCAGTAATAAAAGGTCCTCAGGCTCTGGGTTTGCTTTACAAATATGGCCCCAAAATATTACCTATTACTCATGATAAATTATTTATGTTAATTTTTGAAAATTAATCAGATAATCAGAGAAATAAATGGCAGCATTCTGGCTCTCCTATAAAATGCATCCACTAACACAAGAACACAGTGGCCTTACTTGTAAACTTCAATTATCGCTACACCAACATTGAACCCACCTCCAGGGAGACAAACTGTTTTCAACTGTGACACACACCCCTCTTCTGGCAATCAGTCTTGGCTGACATAATGAGACACAGTGAATCCCTGAACACGCGGAAACACAGTAGTTAACTTGCTCAACCATGCCTGTAACAATTCAATTAGCAAATCCCCGTGGACATTCTGTACTTCAGCAAAATTATCTAGGGATATTTTTACTAGGCTTGTTTTCTAATCACGTTGCCCAATCTAACTGTTTGTACAAGAGAATATTATTGCCCTTGCCAAGAGGAAGGGTCAGCTTTATTAATGATCCCATATGTCTACCTTCCTAAATTGTCATTTCACGTATGCGATAGTGATTATGGTTAAGCAAAACCTTTAAATCTTTGCTAGAGGGTAACAGTCCTAAGACATGTTCCTTTTGTTTACTTATTCCTTTTGGCATGCAACCTAAACAAAGACCAGGTCAGAAAAAAACAAGATTTAAGGTGAAGAAATCAGAGTTCATGATAGGATTCATGACAATATAAATATTCATGCAAAGTCAGAAGTTAGTGAATGAATGACTTATGGCCCATGAAAACCACTACATATAAATGGAGGATTAGCTGCAAAACAACCCAGACCTCAAAAATATAATTCAAAGCTTTCAAAATTAGGTATACACAAAGGTCATTTTTCTGTGGCACTTTCTACTGGTGGACTAAACCTTATAAAAAATTAAAATAAGTCAGTTTGCTTAATTTTCAATAAGGGACATGTCAAATATGTACTTAAAATTGTCAGATACTATGCAAGAATTTTCGTTTCTATGAATTAAAATTTAATTTGTATTGCTATTATAAGAAAATAAATAACAACACTAGTGACTATTCATTAAATACACATTGTCTGTTAGCATAAGAAAACATGAATTCCAAGCAAAAGTGATCCATTTCACATATTTTCTTCATTGAATAGAAAGGGTGCCTAAATTTCTGTTGTAAACTTACTATCTCATGGCATGTCCAACTTTTTTTTGTTTTGCAAATAAATTTATATGTTTTCCCAGGTAACCCATTTATTTATCTTTCCCATATTTCTTTATGTACGAAGAATGTTGAGGGATAGGAGAAATTTCACCATGATCAGAATGGACCTCTAAGAAAGTACCAACATTTCTGTATTTTGGGATGAATGTAACTAGTTTAAGATCTTAATTATTTTTAATTATTGGTTATTTTTAATATTTCTACTTTTTAAAAAATTGTTTCTTTATTTTTGAGAGAGAGAGAGAGAGAGAGAGAGACCATGAACAGGAGCAGAGAGAGAGGGAGACACAGAAATCGAAGCAGGCTCCAGGCTCTGGGCTGTCAGCACAGAGCCCGATGCAGGGCTCAAACCCATGAACTGTGAGATCATGACCTGAGCCAAAGTCGAACACTTAATCACTGAGCCACCCAGACACCCTAGTATTTCTACTTTTAAAAAGCAAATGTATTATCGTACAAAAGTCCACTAATAGATACAAGGAGCTAGGTTTTTGCCAATCCTTTATTCACAAGTTCACTTTAAACAGAAACCCCAAGTTCCTAAGTTTCTAGTGAACAACCCAAGCATTATTTATACCTCCATGTTAAGAAAAGAAATTAGGAATATTAAGATTTATCTTATGTGACTGAATTACTTTAAAGAGAGAATTACTTGAAGCTGTATTTTTTCTAATCAAATACACCAGGGCTCATGTATATTTCTCCTTTGTGTTATCACTTTTCTTTCCTAGTAGTTTAAGATACCAAATGTACTCTGACGTTCCTTATCAAAAGGCATATCTACTTTTTCAAACTCTTAAAGAGCAGCAAAAAAGATATTCTTCACTAAAAGTGAAACTGTTCTCCCAAGTCATAGGCTCTGTTCAATACCCTTTGATGACCAAGTCAATTTTCCGTGTGTGTGTGTGTGTGTGTGTGTGTATCTGCGTGTGTCTGTGTCTGTGTGTCTGTGTGTGTGAGAGAGAGAGACAGAGAGAAGAGAGAGACAGAGAAACAGAGACAGAGAAACCTGTAAGTACTCTGTGTGCAAAGAGTTCTTTTGAATCTTTTGACAATTATTATCTGCTGCTGATGCTAATTAATCTTTGAGGTATATAAAATTTTAATCTGGTTCTTTCTGAAGGTTGACCCAGTCTAATAATGATTCTATTTTTCCTAATTCTCTCTCTTCTGTAAGGAAGAGCTTCCTGTTCTTCCCTATTTATTTATTCCTAAATAAAATGCTTGACCTCTATTTTGATATTTGACTGGTGACTTATTTTTAGACCACATTCCCTCTTTCCTTTTGGCTCCACATCTGGACAGGCAGATAAGAAGACCCAGGTGTTTGCACTGGTGGGAAATTTCAATCTTGTTTTTGGGAGCTCTTACCCCATCTAGCCCTTAGCTATTATAAGGGCCCAAACCCACTGACTCTGCTTTTAACCAAACCAATCTGGACTTGCTTGCATTCACTCAGTTCTTCTCAGGAGTCTCTTGTATGAGTTACGAACTCTCAATTCTCTCAAATTCTCTTGGGGGATATCATCAACTACACGTCTAAACCAGAGTCTGCATGGGGGAATCTTTCTTGCTTTTTCAGGGCTACCATATAATCCCTTATATACTTAAATAAGTCAGGGCTCATGAGTATTTATTTCACATTATGAAATAAAACCAAATGCTATTACTGTTCCATGTGCTGTTCTCAGTTTGACCACTGGGAGCTCCCTCAGGTTGGCTCCTTTGATCCTTTGACATACTTCCATTTTGGGGGCACTTCTTTGCTTTCTTTAATTTTTTTTAATGTTTATTTATTTCTAAGACAGAGAGAGACAGAGCATGAGCAGGAGAAGGGCAGGGAGAGAGGGGGACACAAAATCTGAAGCAGGCTCCAGGCTCTGAGCTGTTAGCACAGAGCCCCATGCGGTGCTCAAACTCACAGACCGCGAGATCATGACCTAAGCCGAAGCCTGACGCTCAACTGATTGAGCCTCCCAGGCAACCCCACTTTTTTGCTTTCTGAAATCACGGGATGCTCAGGGTTTATCTTGCATTTTCATGGAATGAACCACTTTTTCAAAAAGGGTTTGTTCCTTTTATTGGAGAAAGATATTTAGAAACTAAGATCTGGATATTACATTGACCGTGTGTTGTATAGCATCATTTGAATGTTCTATGACAACACCTTAATGGACACTGTAGAGTTTTCACTGATAAGTCCCAGTCAACATTGGCCTATAAGTCTGACCTTGAATGTGACGATTTAAGTAACATTTATCTTATTTCCAAAGTGAAACCCTTTGGGGTATCAGCTTACATGAACATGAAGGGTGGTTTAACATAGTTCACTATTTTGTTGTGTGCTGAGCTTGAACCAAAGGTTCCCTGTGTTTGTGAGGTCACAAAAACGGCAGCTCAGACTTGCAACTTTGCCATCAAGATCAGAAAATGAACTCAAGGAAAATTGATTTTGAGTCTGGACTAAATTTCCAGACGATCATTTTTGTCCAGTTTAAGTTAGATAATTGCTCTTTATTATATAACTTTGATACCTCTAAGAAGATGACCTTTATATTTCATCTAGCATTTTTATTGTCCTCAGTGGAAAGGGTTTTTTTTTTGTTTGTTTTTTTGTTTTTTTGTTTTTTTTTTTCTGAATCACCTGTTCCTCATGACTAGATCTATTGTTTATTTAAAATTTAATATATACTTAACACAAACATCTGAAAGGGATTGCACAAAAGTATAAGGTGTTGGACTTTTTATAAAAAGACACATTTATCAGGTGGTTGCTAGGATCAATTGAATCTATTACATCATGACTAAGTGAATATCACACTTGAGTATTTTCATCACATGGTCAGTTTTGAAATAACTGGAAAATTCATTTCATTTTATCTGTCTCTATCAAAATTTACAGTATATTCATGATGACCAAACACAGACTATCTTTAATAGAAATGATCATGGAAAAACATATTAAACATGAAAACATCCAGTGAAACATCATATTATCATAGCCTGTTCGCTTGTCTTTTTTGATCAATCTTCCATAACTTTCTTTCATGAAATACAGTGTATTTCCTTATGTACCCACTCAAGAGAAGTTTATTTAAATGTTTGAAGACTCTTCTTTACATATGTCTTGGTCACTTTGGTTAGGTTGTTAAATAATTTCACAACAAACTAATGAGAAAATGCTATATTTACACATCTATTTATTTATATTCTGCATCTCAAATATGAACTAAAGAAGCAGAACAAATATCTGAGTTCAAAAAGATTCCATAGATTTCGAAGTATCTACTTTTCCCAGCCAATTCTAATGGCATCTCTAAAGGAAAACAGATGCTTTTGTGGAGATGAGGAGTTACATTTCAACATGACCAAGATTCCTGTTCCCAAAATCAGTGGTTAAACTGCAAAGAATGTGGAGTTTGGCTAAACTCCACTAAGCAAATTACAGTAATTGAGAGGAACGGCCTTGGGATTGATAAAGCTGTATGAAGCCTTTATTACCTATTGTAAGGTAATTGTTAAGAACTAGATACGTAGTATTGTTCATCTGAAATGTGAAGAATAAATTAATTCAAAATTATAAATTATAAAAACAATTATCCATCTGGTTATATCTGTAATAACTCTCTTACAAAGCTGCTAACATCATAACAACTAGCATCAGTTGATAGCTAAAGATAAATCCTAAATACTAGCTACTCTGGTAGAAAAGGAAAATGTGTTCTCTCAATGCTTTGCAAAATTTTTTTGAGTAATATATTTTTAATCTTTTAATATTTTATACATGGTATTTTGTGATGATTTGAATTGCATCAATTTATTTTGCAATTTGATAATTATTAAAACATACATGCCTCTATCTGTATTTGGATTATATTAAGGATGTGCCTGAAGAATTATGTTTATTATTGATGCTATGAATTATTCCATATGAATAGTTAATGTCTCAAGGAATTTAAGATAACTAAGCTATTCTTTTATTAATGTTCAGGAACTGACAAAAACTATATGCTGGGTAATTAAAAGTCAGAGAATTATGGTCTACATTTTTTTTACGGCAACCTCACATTGGGTAGGTGATCTGTAAACAATCAAACAAACAAACAAACAAACAAAGTCTGAGAGGGAACACTTTTGCATGATATTTGTTTTCTCTTTGTATTCTAATTCAAGACTCAGACTTGCAATCTTCTATCCCCATAATTCCTTTTTTTATTTTTTTTAAAAGTTATTTATTTAGAAAGAGATTGAGAGTGTGCGAGCAGGGCAGGGGGCAGAAAGAGAGGGAGAGAGAGAATCCTAAGCAGGCTCTGAGGGGTCAGCACGGAGCCTGATGTGGGGCAAGAACTCACAAACCATGACACCATGACCTGAGACAAAATCAGAAGTTGGATGCTTAACTGAGCCACCCAGGTGCCCCTGAAGCTTTAGAAGCACACTTTGTCTGTACAGACAATGCAGGCACCCTAACAGTTGTATCATGAACAATTTGGATGTTCACATGTAAAATGAAGTTTTCTAGAATTGTAGACATGAAATTGAATTTTTGTGTTTGCATGTGCAAAAGAAACCAAGAAAATTATCTTTTCAAAATGGTAAACTTTAGGGATAAAATTTATAAATTGTCTTTAAGATGTCAGGGGTAACATGCTAAAATAGACTCGGTTATATTTATTGGCTCTTTTACTTACTAGAATGTACTACAAACAGGTGTTTACTTTTTTCTTGCTTTACTATTGTTTTGATAACAAACCATGTATCTAAATAGGTATTTCATATCAGATTCTTTTAATAGAACAGATTTTTCCTTTTGAAATGACTATTGTAGTGTCTGAAAGATTTTTTTGTACAAAACACTTCCTATTTAGGTCAGAATTTAGGAGCAGTGACTGATTCTGTAAGCTGCTTCTCACAGCCTGAGAACCCGGTTGTCCCGCTTCTCCTTACCTGAGCTCCAAATGAGGTGAAAAAGGTACGAGTCTTTCAGGTACCCGGATAGTTAGCCCACTGTCTATCTGGACTGCTCTGCTTCCTCCAGTTTAAGGCAGGGAATTAGGAATTGGGCTGCCACCTTCTCCAGACCATAAGGAGTAGGGGAGGAAATGGGGCAAGGGTAAGCAAAAACATCACACAATTTCCCAAGGTTTGGAATGTGGCTTTTGTTTGGTTGGTTATTGGCTTGATTCCTGTAGACCTTGGTGCTTCCTTTAGAGTTCTTACATGGTTATTTTAGCCAGTCTCTAGTTGTTTGTTGTTGTTGCTGTTGTTGTTGTTGTTGTTTTCATGATTCCATGGGAGAATCTGGGCTAACAACTACCTAGCCTGGAATCTTGGTAATGTCCCTTGTGGAGAACTTTTATGTTTATGTTTACAAGAGACATGTATGTGAGAAAAATATGATCTGTAGTTTTGTTTTCTTGTAATGTCTTTATCTAATTTTAGTATTGGGATAATGCTTGGCTCATAGAATGAGTTAGAAAGTACTTCTTATGCTTCTTCTTCTTTTTTTTTTTTTTTTTTCCTGAAGAGCATGTAGAGAAATGGTATTTTTTGAAATGTTTGGTAGACTTTATCAGTTAGATATCCCGATAATGGAGCTTTCCCTTTTTGTAGGATTATTAATTATTTATTTGTTTGATTTATGTAATAATAGATGGCTATAGGTTATCTATTTCTCCTTGTTTTGGTTTTTTCTTTTTCATTCTTTTCCTTTCTTTCATTTTTTTTTTTTGCTTTTCAAGATATTTTCCTTTTCATGATATTTATCAAATTTGTAGACAAAATTTTTAGTAACATCCAATCATTAAATTTTACTGTCCATAGGATTAACAGTGATAGCCCCTCTTTTAATTTTGATGTTGGTAATTTATATCTTCTCTCTCTCTCTCTCTCTCTCTCTCTCTTTTGTTAGCTTTGTTAAAGTTCTATGAATTTCACAGATTGTTTAGTCAACCAGCTTTTGGTTTAGTTAATTTTCTGTAGCATTATCCTGTTTTCAATATGATTAATTTTTTTCACTATTTTTTACTAATTACTCTCCCTCGACTCCATTTAGGTTAGATTGTTCTTCTTTGTCCTCTTTTATGGAGAAGCATAGTTATTGATTTGACTTTTATTTTTCCCTTGGTATTGATTTAATGCTATAAATATCCCTCTAAGCATTGCTTCTACTGCATTCTATAAATTTTGGTAATTATATTTTCATTTTTAGTCAGTGCAGTAATTTTTTGATCCCGTGAGTCTTCCTCTCTGATATACACATTATTTATTTAGACTTATGTTAATTGATTTCTAAGTGCTTGGAGATTTTCCAGATACGTTTTTACTATTGATTTCTAGTTCAATCAGGTTATGGTCAGAGAGCATATTTTTGAATAATTTCTAAAAATTTCTAGTTGTTGAGATTTGCTTTATGGTGTAAAATAGAGTCTGCATTGATGAGTATCTCATGAAAACATGGTATAGTATTTGTTCTTGCTCTCAGGTGCAGTGATTTGTACATGTCAAAGAGATAACTTTTCTGGTATTGTCAGCTCTTCTATAATCTTGCAAAATTTGGCTAGTGTTTTATTAATTACTTAGAGGTTTTGAAATTTCCAACTATAATTGTGGATTTGTCTATTTCAAAGTCCAGAGAGCTAACCATTACACTACGGGGCTGACTGGATTTGTCTATTTATCCTTTGAGTTCAGACAGGTTTTCCTTTGTGTATTTTGCAGCTGTTGGTTGGTACACATTAATTTTGTTATATCTTCTCAATAAGTTGATGCCTTTATCATTATGTAATGTCTCTTTACCTCTGATAAAAAGTTTTTTTTTCTGTTCTTCAATCTACTTTGCCTGATATTAGAATGTCCACTTTACCTTTCTTGTTTTTTTTAATTTTTTTAATGTTTATTCATTTTTGAGAGACAGAGAGAGACAGAGCATAGCGGGGGAGGGGCAGAAATGAGGGAGACACAGAATCGGAAGCAGGCTTCAGGCTCTGAGCTGTCAGCACAGAGCCCGACCCAAGGCTCAAACTCATGAACCGTGAGATCATGACCTGAGCCGTAGTCAGATGCCCAACCAACTGAGCCACCCAGGAACCTCTCCACTTCACCTTTCTTCTAATTATTTTCTTCGTGGCATATTTTTTTTCATCATTTTACCTTTAGCCAATAAATATAACATATTTGACATGGGTTCCTGGTAGAGATTATACAGTTGAGTCATTTTGCCATCCACTCTGCTCATGTATTTCTTTTATTTCATGAGTTTGAATCATTTGAGTGGAATTATTGTTTTTTATTTAAACTGGTGGTATTTTATCATTTTTTGTTTGTCCCTCTCTTTATTGCTTCCCTTTCTCCTTTTTTATCTTCCTATATAGTATATAAACTTTGTGTGACATTTTTTTTTTTTAATCTAGTGTCTCTGGGTGGTCTCCGTATATTTTTTTAATTACTTGCTTCATGGGATGCAACATACAAATAGAGTATATATAAGTCTACTCTTATCAATATTTCATCTAAGTGGAATATAGATATCATGTTCTAGGTGCTTTCAATCCTCAACTCAGTTGTGAGATAATTGTCTGAAATACTATCAGGAAAAATATGTCTCTATTATTTTTACGGTTCTGAATAATTTTGTTTCTTCAGCAAAGAAAAATTGCATACTAGAGAATGTTACTTTTTCTTCAGACTCAATTTCTCTCATATTCCAAGGCTGTTATAATTTTAGCCATCTTCTCTAATTCAAGGGCAAATATTTATTTACTCTGGAGTCAAATAGTTGACCTCTAGGGAAGGGGCCTTCTTTATCTTCTCCATAGAATTTGCTCATATTTCAACATGTGATAAAACTTATAGACATAAAGTCATTTAGATACATTACAAATAATCATAAAGGACTAGGGATTGATGGTTTCTCTCCTGGGAGAGTGTTATCTATGTCACTCCTATGTAAATTTACACATTTATAATTTCAGAGATCTTCCCCTGTGGCACCAAATATCCAGTTTGTATATGACTCTTAACTATCTAGTGGTTCCTATCATATTGCCCCCAAAACGGGAAGAATTGGGCAAGGTGAACTATTGTGATAATTACTTTAAGTAACAATTCCTCTGATCTTAGCTTCAGAAACCACATGATTACATTTGAGATAATATTTTTTAAAAAACTAATATTAAAATATTATAAAAAATTAACTCTACAGACATTGGCAACCACATCAGCAATTTTACAAGTGTACTTTTAATAATAAAACAATTTTAGAAACTGAAGATGAGAATAGTAATGTATTATTTTTCTCCTATATTTACCCTTTTAGAATGTGGCTGTTTTTTTCACTCCTATCATCCAAACTTCCCTCTTCTTATTATCTTCTGTGTGAAGATCTTCCTCTAGCCATGGTGTAGCATAACTGCTTGTGACAAATTCTCTTAAGCTCTTCTTCGTGGCAGAATGCCTTTCCCTCACTTAAATTTTTGAAAGATATGTTCCCTGCATATACAATTCCCTGTTGACGTCATTTTTAAGCACTGAAAAGTGATGTACCAGTTCCTTCTTGATTCCATGGTTTCTAATGAGCGGTCTGTAATCATTCAAGTTGCTATTTTCCTGTAATGTTTTATTTCTCTGTAGCTTGTCTCAAGACGTTTTGCTTTGATTTTTCAGAAGTTTGACCTATGAACTGTCTGTACATGGTTTTCTTTATGATTATCTCCTTTGGGATTGCCAAACTGATAAAATGTACCACTTTGTATCCTCAAACATTTTTTTCAGCCATTCTTTTGTTCTCTACTATAACTCTAATGACACGTGGGGTGCCTGGGTGGCTCAATCAGTTAAGCATCTGACTCTTGATTTTGACTCAGACTATGATCTCATTGTTCATGAGTTTGAGCCTTGTGTTGGGCTGTGTGCTGAGTGTGGAGCCTGCTTGGGATTCTCTCTCTTCTCTCTCTGCCCCTCCCCTGCTTGCACCCTCTGTTTTTCCCTCAAAACAAATAAAAGAAATAAAGAAAGAGAGAGAGAAAGAAGGAAAGAAAGAAAGAAAAAGAGAAAAAGAAAGAATTTTAATTACACAGATTAGATCTTTTATTATTTTCCCAGAGATGTCACACGCTCAATCTTAGCTTTGTCTATATTTTCTATGTCATTTACACTGGATGATTTTTATTGCTTTATTTTCAAGTTCAGTGATGCCTCCATTGTTTCCTTTTTCTCGTTGAGCCTATTTAATAAGCTTTCTGTTTGTTTATGGAAACTTAATTATCAAGTTATCATTTGATTACTTTTTATATCTTTGATATTTCTGTTGAGATTTTCATATTTCTTTCACTTGTTTCAGAAGTGTTGGCCAGTGTTTCTTGGAACATTATGTCGAAAGTTGCTTTAAAACTCTTTTTCAGTAATTCCAACATATGTTTCAGGTCAGTGTTGGTTTCTTTTATTATTGAAGTTGAGATAATCCTATTTCTTGTTGAAAAGAAATAGTGGGCTATATCCTAGATATTTGGGGTATTATGTTTTAAGATCCTGGTCCTGGTGAGAACTTCGTTTTTAGTAGGAGCAAATCTAATTAGAAAGCTTTTATTTAAATGCCAATTTAGTTTATAAAGCCTCTACAGGTCTCTATACTTCTCGTGAGTGACCAGATGACAGAGTCCCACCCTATAATTTCTTCAGCTCTGGCTTGGGATTGGGAGGGCCACACCTTGTTACTATACCATGAAGAAGAGGGGCAGGGTTTTAACTACTAATTTAGCTTGGATATGGTTCCTGTCTCATTACTGCAGGGGGTTAATAGCCAGAGATTCTTGAATTGTAAGTTCATAGAAAAAATAATTTCCATTGTTTACTTCAGTATTTTCTGCCACACTTTCTTCTCATCCATTCAGATTCCCTATACACATATATGAACCCATTTGCTATTTCCTCTGGTTATCAAAACTCTATTCATTTCTTACCAATTTTTGTTCTCTTTATCCAGAGGTGGAATAATATTTATTAAAGTTTTGATAAATTTGTTCTCTGATTTTCTTTTTTTTTTTTAATTTACCTTTGATTTTCTTTTTTTTTTAAGTTTATTTATTTTGAGAGAGTGGGAGATAGTATGAGTGTGTGTGTGGTGGAGGTGGGTGGGTAGAGAGTGAGGGAGAGAGAGAGAATCTCAAACAGGCTCTGCACTGCCAGTGCAGAGCCAGATGTGGGGCTCAAACTCACAAAACTGTGAGATTATGACCTGAGCCAAAACCAAGAGTCGGTAGCCTAACTAGCTGAACTACCCTAGTGCCTCTGCCCTCTGATTTTCTAATGTTCCTAGTGTTGTGTTGACATTTTTTTTGAATATATTTAGGTAAACATCAAATACATAGCCTAATTTAAAATTATTTGTGCTTTTGGAATGCTTTTGCTTAGAAAAGTTCTGAGTTTTATTTTAAGCACTGCTTAACCATTATCATATTTCATTTGATAATGAGAAAGGCAGAAAATACATAGTTAAATTAATGGGTCATTGAATGAAGACCCTTCAGTTTTAGTAAAGTTAAAGGAAAAATATCTGTTTTAATGATCCAGATTTCCTTATCCCATGTTCTGACTCAAGAAGTACAGGATGAGAATACACAAACTAAAAAAAATTTCCAAATTTAAATAATCTCAGTCAGGCTTATACCAGGCTCTGCTTCCAAGCATGAAGTCCAAATTTCCTACTGATTCTGAAAAATAAAAAAAAATCCCTCTCTCAGTTTGTCTAACCAGTCTCAAGAATATTATCAGATATAGGAGAAATCCAGATTTTCTAGCCTGAAACAAGAGTTCGAGACACAAACTTGTATCTCTTTCATATTATACCTGGCAATTAAACATCAAGTACTAAAAAAGACCAAATGATAAATGTCACTTTCCCCCTATTTCCTCTAACAAAAGAGCGGTGACGTGTCTGATCTCTAGCGTGAACCTCAGGTTAAATGATATAATCACACAAATGGGAACAATTATTTAAGATCTGGAGTTTACCTACTAGTTTTCTTTTTAGGTAGTGTATCAGTGGGAGTGTGAACTTCTGTGTGTGGTGATATTGCACGAACTGCTGCAAGGAATCATGTGTTGACCATGCAAAGCAAAGATGACACTTTAAATCTTCGTATACACAAATTAATTATTACATTCTGATTGCAAAAAAATTACGTCAGTGAAAATTTTCAAGTGCGGTCAAACCTGCATGCAACTTCAAGTGACTATCTCATTCTGAGTTATAAAAAAGATTTTCTAACTTTAGGAACTCTAAAACATCACAAATTTGAATAGATTGGACACTAGGATAGCACTGTTACATATTTATTTACTGTAGCATCTACATTTACAGCCATAGAAAAAATTCAAACAGCAGGAACAAGGTCAAAATCAGTAGGTGGAGGAAAAATGAAGATGAACACACTGGTCAACAGGTCTCTAAGTGTCCCATGGGCTTGGTTAATTTATTGGTACAAATTAGCAGTTTGAAGAGAAGCTACCTTAGTCCCCATGGTTCATAGTCTGAAATCACCTTGTTATACCTTTTCAACTGAGAAAACTTTAGAAAGAGTAAGGTAAACGTGAAGTTGCAGAAAATCTTAACTGAACATATTGGTGAACTTGTATTCAGGCTCCTTTATGGCAACTCTGCTTATATAATATGAGGTGCTTATCCAATGTAATTAAATTGCACATGAAGCAAGCCTATAGATGTAAAAAAAAAACCCAAAGTTGTTAAAGTATTTACTCAGTAGCAGAAAGGTAAATAATATGAAGTCTAATACGCTGCATATATTTATCATCAAGCAACTGTCATAAATAAGTGAAGTTTTATAATTAACAAAACTTGACCTTTGCATACATAATAAAATATTGACTGTCATGGAACACAACAGATACCGATATAATAGGAAATGAGCATGACTAAATTTTAAGATAGAGACTGAGGTTCTAGTAACCAGTTTCCAGCAAAGCAAGTAAAAGGAAGAACAATGAACGCATCTCTCACTTTAAGTCAAAAGCTAGAAATGATTAATCTTAGTGAGGATGGCTGTCAACAGATGAGATACACCAAAACCAGGCCTCTTGTGCCAGTTGGCCACTTAGCAAATGCAAAGGAAAAATCTTTGAAAGAAATGAAAAGTGCAAGTCGAGTAAAGCAGCGAATAGATGATTGATAAGAACGTGAAATAGCTTTTTTTGTTGGTATGGAGAGAGTTCTAGTAGTCTGGATAGAAGATCAAAACAGCCACACTTTGATTCCTTTAAGCCAAAGCCTAATCCAGAGCAGGGCTGGACTGAAGAGCTTCAATGTGCCAAGGCTGAAAAAGGTGAGGAGGCTGCAGAAGAAAAGTTGGAAGCTGGCCGCGGTGGACTCATGAGATTGAGGGGAAAATGCTGTCTCCCTGACACCAAAGTGCAAGGTGAGGCGGCAAGTGCCAGGGTAGAAGCTAAAGGAAGATACCTAGAAGAGCTAGCTAAGATAATGCACAAAGGTGGCTACAGGTTTTCTGTGGAGATGAAATAGCCTATTTTGGAAGAAGACGCCATCTAGGATTTCCATAGCGAGAGAGGAGAAGTCAGTGTCTGGCTTCAAAGCTTCAATGGAGAGCCTGACTCTCTTGTTAGGGGCTAATGCACCTGGTGATTTTCACTCAGAGCCAGTGTTCATTTACCATTCCCAAACTCCCACAGCCCTTAAGAATGATGCTAAACTACTCTGCTTGTGCCCTAGAAATGGAACAACAAAGTCTGTATGACGGCACATCTATTTCCAATATGGTTTACTGAATATTTGTAAGCCCACGGTTGAGACATAGTGCTCAAAAAACAGATTCCATTCAAATGATTACTGCTCACTGACAATTCATCTGGTCAACCAAGATCTCTGATGGAGATATACAACATTAATGTTGTTTCCATGCCTACTATCACAAAGTTTATTCCGAAGCCCATGGAACACAGAATAATTCTAACTTTCAGGTCTTACTATTTAGGAAATAAATTCCATAATGGTATAGCTGCATACATAGTGATTCTTTTTATGGATTTGGGAAAAGTAAATTGAAAACCTCCTGGAAATGATTCATCCTTCAAGATGCCGTTAAGAACATTTTTGATTCATAGGAAGAGGTCCAAATATCACTAACAGGCATTTGGAAAAAGTTAATTCTAATCCTCATGAAGACTTTGAAAGGTTTAAGACTCCAGTGGAGGAAGTAACTGCAGAAATGGTAGAAATAACAAGAAAACTAGAATTATAAGTGGAGTCTGCAGATGAGACTGGTTTGCTGCAATGTCACCTTAAAACTTGAATGCATCAGGAGTTGGTTCTTACGAACGAGCAAAGAAAATGTTTTGTTGAAATAGAATTTACTGTTTTAGATGCTGTGAAGATTTGTTGAAATGACAGCAAAGGATTTAAAATATTACATAAACTTAGTTGATAAAGCAGTGACAAAGGTTGAGGGGATTAACTCCAATTCACAAATTCTACCTTGAATGAAATGCCATTGAACAGCATCACCTGCTACAGAGAAATTGTTCATGAAAGGAAAAGTCCATTGAAGCAGCAAATTTCATTATTCTCTTATTGTAAGGAGTTACCACAGCTACCCCAAACTTCAGCTAGCACCAGCATCAGTCAGTGGCCATCAACATCAAAATAAGACCCTCCAGAGGCACCTGGGTAGCTCAGTCAGTTAAGGGTCCAATTTCGGCCCACGGTCATGATCTCACAGTACGTGAGTTCAAGCCCCGCGTTGGCCTCTGTGCTGACAGCTCAAAGCCTGGGACCTGCTTCAGATTCTTTGTCTCCCTCTCTCTCTGCCCCTCCCCTGCTCATGCTCTGTCTCTCTCTCTCTCAATCTCTGAAAACTAAACATTAAAAGAAAAAAAAAAAGAAGACCCTCCACCAGCAAAAATATTATGACTCATTGAACACTCAGATGATGGTTAGCATTTTTTAGCAATGAAAAAATTTTAAATTGAAGTATGTATATATTTTTGGACATGATGCTATTGCACACTTAATAGGCTATGATTTAGTATAAACAAAATTTTCATATGCATTAGGAAACCAAAAAAATCATTTGACTCTCTTTATTGTAGTGGTCTGGAACTGAACGCACAATATATCTGGGGTATGCTTGTGTAAGTTGGAAACATAAGCACACATATATGTGTTGGTCCTCTCATATGTACCAGTTTGTTTAGATTTCAAACATTAATGTTTATTTAATTATCCGGTGATCATAGTGATGTAGGACCACGTCAACCTTCCAGAACCAGAATTGGGCACATCCATATGTAAAACTTGATGTGCAATCACATTACCTAGAGTGCCACTTGCTTTTATATGTACTTTACATTTTTCTAGAAGAATATAGGTGTGGGGCACTTGGGTGGTTCAGTTGGGGAACCATCTGACTCTTGATTTTGGCTCAGGCCATGATCTCACAGTTTGTGGGATCGAGCCCCATGTTAAGCTCTGTGCTGACAGCATGGGGCCTGCTTAAGATTCTCTCTCTCCCTCTCTTTTTGCCCCCCCCCAACGCACACTCCTTCTCTCTCTCTCTTTCTCAAAATAAATTAAAAAAAAAAAGACTATAGGCTTGACTTGAATGAAGAAGCTCCCAGAATGCTTTACCGGAGAGATTGCAAACTTTAATGTTTGGTCATGTCAGTCACAGTGACTCTGAATCTTATAGATGTCCTTGAAACATTGCCAATGACAGATATTTCCTATTTGGGTGGAATTCATGCCCAAATGTGTTTTTGATGGGATGCAAATACATTTTGTCTGTATAAGAGAGGGTGTTTTGGCTTGCTTCAGCCAAGTTGGATTTCTACAAAGGATAATTTTTTTTTGAATAATTAAAAGGAATCGTTTCTTCTTCAGACTTAGATTCCTATTGAATTAGTAGGAGCTTTGAAGATGTCTTTTTACTTTTTTTTTTTTTTTCTGTACTAAATACTCACTTGTGATGCTTGTCATGTCAGAAATCCTTTCTGCCTGCAGCTGAGGAAGAATGTGTGCAGCTGCCTGATAACCTACTCATAAAGGAAATCAGAGTTCTCTCTCCCACCATAAAACAAATAAACAAACAATCAAAAATATATTTACATATTCAGAAATCAAGAAGGAGAAAATATTTTTCCAAAAGTCTTCCAAAATAAACTCTATTATAATTACACGTAGCTGCATATAGCTAAGTGCAAATTTGACCTACACGTTGCTACTCTGAGGTCTAGCCATGTGTAGGCAAGTCTAGAATATAGGTTGTGTTTGCTCATTTAGGCTCTGTTTATGTGAAGGACACGGATCATCCTGGAAACCATTTACATCAAAGGAAATTAGGATTGGTACTAACATTATGGTCGAGGACAATTTAACCACACTGCAGAAAAAGATTATTTTAAAACGTGGTATCTATTACTCATTTTTGCCTTTAGTTTTTGCCCTAAGTAGGTTCATGCCTGACTCCTAGGACTATAGAACTTCAATTAATGAGCAAGAAAAAACTTTGTTAAATGGTTTAATAAAAAATGTCAGTTGGAATTCAGGGCACGTTGACAAGCACCATTCTGGGGCAGACATTGATAGAGTCAGACATTCGGTGTTTTTAGGGCTGCAGGAGAAAGGGCCCTCAGCACAAACGTCATCCTTGGTAGTTCAGTCATCAGTGATCCAAGTGTGGGCAGAAGTTCTGGAAGCATCACAGTATGGACAATGCCTTTGGCACAGATAAAGCATCTTAGACGTTACTCCAGCATACAGACACAATGGAAGAGTAGATAAGAAAATTCATAGTTTCTATACGGGACAAGGGGACTGTTGACTATTTGATGGAGCACATGTAAAGCATCCTCTGACATGTCCTCAATTTATTAAAAGTGTCTTCGACTGGTACTGAAATAACAGACAATTAGGTACCAAACCTGCTCGATGTTTTGTGCTCGATGCCCATAGCTGTTCTACATATTTTAGATGCTGGGGGCTTTCACTTTAAAGTCAGTTCCCTGCAATGGGGGCACCCGGGTGACTAAGTCAGGTAAGTGTCTGACTTCTGGTCAGGTCATAATCCCACAGCTGTGAGTCCCATCCCCATCTCGGGCTCTGTGTTGACAGCTCAGAGCCTGGAGCCTGTTTTGGATTCTGTGTCTCCCTCTCTCTCTGCTCCTCCCCAGCTCGCAGTCTGTCTTTCTTTCTCTCTCAAAAATAAATAAGAGAACATTAAAAAAATAAATAAATAAAAACTTCTCTGCATTGTCCTCTGCACTCTCCTAGAAACCCAACAAGGCACAACTGAAGTGAAAGATGAGTTGTGTTTCAGGAATTATTTGTGTGCTAGTCCACATGCCTAAGTATGTATAATTCTAACAGTTCAGTTTGTATTACTTCTTAACTATTATTTGAACAAAATGTGCCATTGAGGGGCGCCTGGGTGGCGCAGTCGGTTAAGCGTCCGACTTCAGCCAGGTCACGATCTCGCGGTCCGTGAGTTCGAGCCCCGCATCAGGCTCTGGGCTGATGGCTCGGAGCCTGGAGCCTGTTTCCGATTCTGTGTCTCCCTCTCTCTGACCCTCCCCCGTTCATGCTCTGTCTCTCTCTGTCCCAAAAATAAAAAAAAAAAAAAAAAAAAAAAATGTGCCATTGAGAATTCATCTCATAAAGAGCTGGAAGAATATTGAAATAGAATAGCAGATACCAAGTTAAAACACGATGAAAGACTTTTGTGTGTTATTGTAGACAGACTGGAAAGCAACTGTCCACTATAGAATTATTTTACCTTAACTGTAATAATTTCAAAAGCAATACACTTTAAATTATAGAAAAATCACAGACAAAGACACATTTTGAGAGGTATGTGCTAAATTAGCTTACTTCAAAAGGCACACTAACGATAGTAATTTGTTTTTGTTTTCATCGTCGACAAAAGCAAATACACGTGGAGGTTATCAAAATAAGCAACATTGAAAGTGAAGTCAATAAAATCTGAACAAATATATATCTAGGCTAACATCATCGATTAATGTTTGAGTTCCATCCAATATTTTAAAAGGCTGTAATATATTACTCATAACTTTGTAATGTGAAATTGAGTGAAAACAATATATGTAACAACTTTGTACGGTGACAAATGGTAGCTAGATTTATAGTGGTGATTGCTTCACAATGTATAAATGTTGAATCACTATATTGTACACTTGATACTAATATAAAATTGTATGTCAACGACACAAGTAAAAATAATAATTAATGAAGTAGGTCACAAAAAGAAAAATATATATGCATCTAAAGAATGCATACGAAGGCATTTATGTTTGATATGAGGAAATGTTTATTAAATCATCATTTTCATAGAGATTGATATTTTATAAATATAGAACTAAGATATACTTGTGTGTGATATAATAAACATCAAAAAATAAAAATAAACTTAAGAGAAAAAATTTAGTTAAAAACCTTAGCTAATAACGTAGCAGCAAGGCAAAACAGGATCTACAAAGATTCTAATACCTTATTTATAACCAAATTCCACATCAAAGAAATATATGAAAAAACAGACCTTAAAATCATGTTCAAATAAAAATATTTTGCATAAATCTATTTAATTTCTCTAATACTATATATTAGTATATAGTATATATATATTTGATGTTCCCAAACGTCAGCAAATTTCAGTTTTCCATTATAATACTTTAATGTGTATAATGGTAAGCTAACATCTAATTATAAAAATGTAAATTATAAAAATGTCATAATGCTATAAACGAATAATGTTTTGTATATGTTCATATATGTGGATGTGGATCGGAGTTTACATTTCCTTTTTCTACCATATTTTTTTTTTTTTATAATTGACTACCTCTCCCTGAATCTCTAATCTTCTCATTTCAGAACTAGTTCTTAATCCAGAGTCCTCAGTGTTGTTGAGAATTTCATAGATCCATTTTCAAACTGGCAGGTAACCTGACCCTCTAGATTCCTCCAGAATCGGAGGCAGGAACACAGTGGATTCTCCAACTCTATCAGTGATCATGGATTCTGAGGTTAAGTTCTCTCCAAAATCAAGAACTTACGCTAAAGAGCAGGTCCAAATAAGAGACTTCAGACAAAATTATTTTCATTACTTGTTGGGTCTTTTTTTTTTTTTCCCTTAATGTTTTATTTTTGAGAGAATGTGAGCAGGAGAGGGGCAGGAAAGAGGGAAACAGAAGATCTGAAGCAGACTCTCAGTTGACAGCAGCAATCCCCATGCGGGGCTCAAACTCATGAACTGTGAGATCACAACCCGAGCTGAAGTCCTTCACTCAACTGCCTGAGCCACCCAGGGGCCCCTTTGTTGTGTCTTTTTATGTTCATCCTGGAGCCCAGCAAGATGAGTGATGCTGGAATAGTTTCAACCATTTTTTGATTTTACCCATGGTAATTCTCATCTCATTTCTTTTTTTAACGTTTATTTTTGAGATAGAGAGAGACAGAGCATGAACAGGGGAGGGTCAGAGAGAGAGGGAAACACAGAATCCAAAACAGGCTCCAGGCTCTGAGCTGTCAGCACAGAGCCCGACGCGGGGCTGGAACTCACGGACCGCGAGATCATGACCTGAGCCAAAGTCGGCCGCTTAACCGACTGAGCCACCCAGGCGCCCCTCTCATTTCATTTTTAAGTGTGGTTGCCCCTCCTCTTTTTTTTAACTTTAAAATATTATGTTTATTTAAAATACTACATTTAATGATTCAAAGTTGATCATCTAATCTGTGAAATCACATTATTGATGTGATCGGAGGTTCACATGACAAGATAAAAATGTATCTCGTTTTTTGTCAGCATTCTTGATGAGAACAGTTTGAATTGTCAAGCATTCACAGAACAAGAGAGTACATAGCACATAGAAGCAAAGAGTTCTAATAAGAAAGAAATTAACTGAGTCTCAAATGTGAAGGACAAGGGCAGAGATAAAAATAAAGCTGATAAACATAAATTGAATATGTAAGGATAAAAGAAAATGGAAAGGCCATCCCATAATAAAAATGCCTCCCGAAAATAATGGTTTTCAGCAGAAAGCAGACAAAGAGAAATTGAGAACTCTAGAAAAGGTCAATAATCCAATTAAGAGTTGCTTGTCTTAAAGCAGTCATATTCCTGGTCCAAAAAATTGGGCACTCATAACAGACCAGTAACTTGGTGTTCCTTTAAATTAAGGATGAAAAAAAAAAAAAAAAAGAATGAAAGAAAGAAAGAAAATAGATCCGTTCAATACTTATTTAGTGAAGAAAGAAAATTTGAACCTTTTTCCCTCAGCATAGAACAAGAAATTAATTACACATATTGAATGCAACATTAAATGTTATCTTCCTTTGGTTTATCTTGCTATCATGAATTTTTGAACAGATAATCCCGGGAAGGGTACATGGAAAGCTTTAACAGGTAATAAAATACATCGCTCCTTCTATGTAAACAAGATGTGATTTACTTCTTACGAACTCTATAGTCCTTATCTTTTATATAGAGACGGTTCAGTTGTCATAATTATTAAGTGAGGCAAAAATACTTAAAAGTTGTGCTGGATATAGTTTTAACTATAAATAAATGTTAATTATTACATTTGATTCACAAATGTTATCTAACGTGTGTAGGGTAGTTTGGCCTTTATATCCTCGAAAACACTCAAACGCGATAAATAACCCAGATGAGTTTCTGCTGTGGAGTTCAGAAACTTTCAGAAGAAAAGGATCTACTAGTATTTCATGAGTTACATAAGAAATGAATGTGGAAATATGAGTCTGCCTAATAATTAATCCAACACAGAGAAAACCGAATGAGGGATGGAAAAAGACAGAAGTATTTTCAAAACCAGCCAAATCAAATGATGGCTCTATTCTTACTTTTATATGTGTCAGTGAATCCAAATTTATTTGTTTAAATCAGATTTAGTTGGGCTTTTAATCATCTGGAATTAGTTTCAGTATTCCTGAAAAATGCCAGAAGTACTCCCTACGGATATTTAATTGTGTAACTGTTTCACCGTCAAAGGGCCTCACAAAGCACCAGGAAATAGTTTCCCAGATCAATGAATGATCAAATGAATTAAAAGACACACACAAAAATCACAGAAGGTGACCTTGATTTTAAAATGTCAATTTCCCCAAACTGGATAAAAGATAAATAGGATGCCTCTGTATAATAACTTCAAGTTTCCTAAGTATAATGCATATATTTACCAAAAAACACTCCTGCAAATGTTTTCACTCTAAACGCACAATCACCAAGTAAAATGACGCTACTCTAATTTTGATACACAAGTGGATCCCTTGAAAAACGAATTATAAGTGATTTGCTTCAGAGCTACATCGACTTGCATTTTCCTTTTCTGGTGAAAATCTTAATATGAAGGACACACTATACATCACAGGAGAAAGACATACAATTTCTGGAGAGAAGACATTGACCACGTAAAACATAATGTGATAGAACTGATATTTGGCTGTTACATTAACAAAAAAAAAAATCTCTATTTCAACATTCCCCTTCCATATGGAAAAAGGACTAAAGAAATGTTGATGTAAAACTTTAATTTATCAAGGAAAAATTTAATTCTTAATAATCTTGAGGCAGAAGATAATTTGGGGGAAAAAAGCTAATGGGAGATCTAAACTATCAGACGTCTCAAGTGGGACAGCAATGTAATATGTTTCACATTCATATTTTTTAAAGAAAGTTCTCGAGACACCATTTTGAAAATGGTGATGCAAACATAAGTACCTGCTCATTATCTTCTCAGACAAAATTCTTTCCAAATGGATCCGTCTTTGATAGAGCTATAACAAGCTCAATTCAATTTATTTTTATATTGAAGGTTTATACAAAGTGTCATAAAATATGCCTTACAGAGAATTAAAACAATGAGAAATACCTCATTGTACTGAGTGCAATGTCTGACATGTACTAACAGAACATAGAGTCTGCAGATAAGCTGGTGTATAAGAATATTGAAATTTAAGGCCACTTCTGATTAAAATACCTCTTTCACTCTCTGAAGAGGAGAGGGCAATTTTAAAAGGGAGTATGATTCAATAAAATAAAGAAAAGAATAAAGAAATATGAAGGCGCAATATAACAGAGCAATTCAATGAGAAAGAATATTTTGTAACAAAAACATGGGCATATTTATTTTTAATTGAAGTATTATTTACCTATAATAACACTTAATATGTACAGTTCAATATGCTTAATAACACTTAATATGTACAGTTCAATATGCTTTGGTGACTGGATGTGGTTCTATGACTTCATCTACAATCAAGATACAGAATTAGGGGTGCCTGTGTGGCTCAGTGAGTTAAGCGTCCGACTCTCCATTTTGTCTCAGGTCATGATGTCATGGTTTGTGAGATCGAGCCCCGCTTCAGGCTCACGGAGCCTGCTTGAGATTCTCTGTCTCCCTCTCTGTCTCTCTGCACCTCTCCCACTCGTTCTCTCTAAATACACAAGTAAATAAATAAGTATGCAAAATTAATCCATCGCCCCATAAAGTTCTCACATAGCCCTTTTCAGTCAATACCCCTACTGCCCCCACTACCAGCCTAGGGCAATAATTGATCTGTGTTCAGTTTCCAGTTTTGCCTTTTCTAAAATGTCATATAAATTGAATCGTGCAAAATATAGCATGGTTTCTGACTTCTTTCATTGAACGTATTTTTGAGATTCATGCGTGTATAACTAGTTTGTTCCTTTATATTGCTGAGTATTTATTTTGTATGAATATACCAAACTGTGCTCATTATATTTCATTATATTAATGAATGTTTTGTGTTTTTTTCCAATGTTTGCCTCATATGTATAAAACTGCTGTAAACATTCAGATATAAGCATTGGTATTAACATATGAGTGCATTTCCTTTAAGTAAATGGCTAGGAATAGAATGGGTGGGTCATATGCTAGGTTGAGTTACCAAAGAAATGGCTCACCAGTTTTCACAGTAATTGGAATTTTTTACATTCCTACCAGCAGTCTATAAGAATTCCAGTTTCTGTATGTCATTTCCAACACTTGATATGACCAGTCTTTTCTATTATAGCCTTTCTAATAGGTGTCTAATGTTAGCTTGTAGTTTTACTGAACATTTCCCTAATGATTCATGATATTGAGCATCATTTCACATACTTCTTTCATATCCATAAACTTTCTGGGTAAAATTTCCTTCAAACAGTGCCCATTTTTTAATTTGGCAATTATTTTAAGATTACTGAAACTTGAGCTTTCTTTGTTTCTAGATATACATGTTTTATCAAATATTTTGTGTATTTCTCTCCAGTATGTGCCTTGTCTTTTCATTATCTAATAGTGTCTTCTGAAGAGGTAAGGTTTTCAATTTTAATAAAGTTAATTTCATCCATGAATTATTATTTTAGTATCATATGTATGAAATCATTGCCTAAAAGAAAGTAACATGAACTTACGTCTTCTGGGAGGTTAATTTGTACAGATATGACCTTTAGGTCTGTGAGCCATTTTGAGTTGATTTTTATATATGGTACCAGATATGGATCAAAGTTTATTTTTATGCACTTGGATCTAATTGTTCCATTACTCTTTTCTGCAAATAATATCCTTCCACCGGTGAGCTGACTTTGCATCTTTATTAAAACATATTAATCCATATGCATGTGGATGTTCTAATCTGTTCTATTAGTCTATTTGTCTTCTTAATGTCAATCCTACATTATTTTAGACAATGTCTTTGAATCAGGAAGTATTAACCTTCCAACTTTGTTATTTTCTTCAAGTTGTTCTGGCAATTCTAAGTCTTTTCTATTTCCATATGATCTTTGGAATAAGCTTTTTTTAACCCATCTTTTTCAGGCATCAGGACACAGTAGGAGATTGGTTACATATAAAGGCATTGATCAAATAAGGAAACGTTTTTCTTTTCAAATAAGGAAATGTATTAATGAGAACAGGAATCAAGTTTCTCACTGGTAATTAATGAAGTTGTAAATCTGGAACAGAGATGCCTTAATAAGTTAAGTGTCGTTATTAGTTGAGCAACTATAGCCAATAATTTTTTTTAATTTTACTTTTTTATTTTTTTAAAGTTTATTTATTTTCGAGAGAGAGCCAGAGACAGAGCATAAGTGGGGGATGGACAGAAAGAGAGGGAGACACAGAATCAGAAGCAGGCTCCAGGCTTTGACCTGTCAGCACAGAGCCCGATGCGGAGCTCGAACCCACAAACCCACGAGATCATGGCCTGAGCCCAAGTCGGATGCTTAATCAACTGAACCGCCCAGGTGCTCCTAACCAGTAATTTTAATATAACCTTTTTAACCTGTAATTTCCCCCCAAAGACAAGCATCTTAGAATAACGCATTCTTTCATTGTTTGTATAATGACAGATTGAAAACATTTCCTGAAATGCTTACATTTCCTGAAATGTTTATAAAACCTCATAATTACGGAAAATATTAGTTGACTAACTTTCGGTCATCTTTGGCTAAAATTTGCCTCTCAGACTCTACATCCAGTCTGTCGGTATATCTCAGTCATTGTACCTCCAAAATATATCTAAAATATGAACACTCTTCAAGTACCTTTATGCTACTATCTTGATTCAAGATGACATTATCTCTCACCTATATTAAATATTATATGTGATCTCAATACTTCTATTATTTCCCTTTGTGGTAAATTCGCACTTAGTAGCCTTAGTGACCCATTTTAACTTAATTTGATTTGTGCCATTCTTTTTGCTCAAAACCATGCAAGGGCTCAATATTTCTATCAGACAAAAGCAACGACGTCTACATCCTACATGATACAAATTCCAGTTACCACCCCGACCTCACTAACTACTCTTTCCGGACACATTCTTTGTATTGTTCCACATATATTTCTGCCACAGGGTATTTACACTAGCTGCTGCTGCTGCCAGTAGTGATACCCTCATGGCTAACTATTTTATATCCTTTATATCTACGCTTACGTCACTTCTTAGTGTGGCTTACCTGACTACACTATTTAAAATTGCGACTGCCATCTCTTTGAATCTTGACATTTCCAATTCTCTTTACCCTGCATTACCTCTTATAGCACATTAACCTCCTAACAAACTATAAATTTGTGTTGCTTCCCCTAATGAAATGTAAGCTCAATACTGAAAGCTGTTTTTTATATATTTTGCGTACTGATCTATCTCAAGAAACTACTCCATGCTAAAGGCATTTGAGTATTTATTAAATATTCTTGAATGAATAATCAGATTAAGGAAATAGGTATTTTTAATGGCTGCTAATATTCATGTATTAAATGCTTATAAGTTAATAAAATATTAATTGTTCAGGGATTGCTCTAATGATGTATTTAGATCACCTAGATTTAAACACAATGAATGACCATAGTATATAACTTTTGGGTTTGTTTGTAATGGATATGGGAAACTGGTTACCAAAGTTTTTTTTGTTTTAACGTTTATTTCTTTATTTTGAGAGACAGAGTGTGAGTGGTAAGGGCAGAGAGAGAGAGAGAGAGGGAGAGAGAATCCCAAACAGGCTCTGCACTGCCAGCACAGAGCCTGACACGGAGCTCTTGACCTGGACCCAAATCAAGAGTTGGACACTTAGCCAACTGAACCACCCAGGCACCCCCAAAGATTTTTTTTTAAGACTGGGAGGAAATTTCTGACATCTTTATTCTCTGCCACTGAATCACAAAATATAAAACCATTTGCTGTAATAGTTATCTATTTTGTGTATAAACTAAGTATGTCTGGATATATTATATAAATATATATACGGAAGTTCAAGATCATAAAATATTGTTATAAATATTAAAGACAATTACTTTCTATTTACTCTGAATGTACTGTTTTGCTGAAATAAATGCATACATTTATACCAAGAATATATATATGATGCAAAACTTTAATAGAACATAACTATTTATCATAATAGTTAATCACAAATCTTCCCCCTTTTTAAAATTAAAACAAACATTTTTAATGTTTTAAAAATACAACTGATCAGATTAACAGAAACCTGCCGTTAATTTAATCAGCTATCAGTATTTAGCACCTGCAATATCTCCAGATAAATAAATCCTTTAAATTTTAAAATGAAGTAATAAATAAATTAGATAAGCTAACATTTATGAAGCCTGCCTCTATGAAAATAAGATGATTTTGAGCTATATTTGTATTCTTTCTTGTAACATGTCTCCTACGTGAAAGATTATCCATCTTTACTCCCTATGTATTTCATTAACCATTATGAAGTTAATTGACTTAATTATATCTTAGTAAGTGTCTCATATTAGGCAAAAAAAAAAAAATTACTCCTTTTTAAAATGCTAGTGACACAGAGGAGTTAATCTAAAACTATAATTACAGCCACAATACAACTGTGAATACCTATCTATATCCATATATATATTTATATCTATATTTCAGCATTTTAAAATAACAACAACAACAAAAAGGTAAAACTAGGATGTCTATCTAACTTTTCAGTTAACAGAGGAAATATAAGGGAAAAAACCTACTGATGTTTCCAATCCCACTTACCCTGCTTTATTTCTTGGTGGTGTGTATAAACAATTATAAAAATTTAGAAATCAAATAATCTTTTTGATATTAACTATTAGTTTAAAAAGCAATAACTGTGGCATTATGAAATATTTATGATAGTTTTGAAATTACTCAGCCCAGAGAGCAAGCTGGCATTCTACAGAATTTTTGAAAATCAGCTATAAACATGTGTGTATGCAGGTAACAGATCTTGGCTGGGATTTTTTCAGCTATTGTGGCCACTGAAGTGGCTAATTTTCTCCCAACTATGAATGCTAATTAGGTGGAAATGAGCTACAGGCTAAGTTTCTACATCACATTGTGCAACCCCAAGGCTCAGAATGTGACGGTATCGCTGCAGCGGAAGGAATTAAGCTTCTCGAATCCTGCAATTTTTTAAGTGCTCACAGGCGGGTAGTCACTCTAGCTGGGGTGTTACTTTATATATACCTCTATACAGCCCCCTAAAATGGGATTGTTAACAAAGAAACTTCACCACTACCACAATTTTTGTCTCTATGAATAAAAATGAAGGCTGACAAAAGAAGTACTTAACAAAACTTGTGGGATGTACCTAAGCCACACTTAGGAAGTAATTTGAATAATTAAAGAAATGTATCAAAACAAAACGAACAAAAAGATATATAAAAACAATTAACCTGAGGAGAATCTAGCTAAGGTAGTCCCTCTCCAAGATAAAAGACGGGAGAGAAAAATCCTAGAAGACAGGGTTCATGAAAGAGAAAACAAAAACAAAACCTTGGAATTTTTTTTTTTAATTTGGAAGAAAAAGAATAAAGATTTTCTAATAGAAGGAAATGATAAAAAATATATAAGCAGACTAGAGTAAAAGAAGAAAATTGAAAAAACACATGATAACATCAATGAATTTATTCCAATATATTTGGGGGGAAAAAGGGAAATATCTGGGAAATATAAATTAATTTTTAAAAACTTAAAGTAATATAATCTCTAAAAATACACTACTCATTATGGAAAGTTATTTGGTAGAAAAATTACTCCATTGTAAATAAGATGTTTTCAATATTACAGGGAATTTTTCCTAAATTATGAAAGGTCAAGTCTTCCCAAAACTCTTTTTGACAATAGAAGGTAGAAAAACAGGACAAGATAACCTACTTGTTTTATAAGGTTAGTATAATTTTGTAAATGAAACCAAAATGCAATCTCACCTAAATGCAACATTAAATATGCAACCACTTAGTAGAATACTAAAATAATATGCCATCATCAAGTATTATGGGAAAGGAAAAATTATAAATATAAGCTTATAGTGTTTTTTTTTTGAAAAGTAACATAAAACAAGCTGCCGTCAAAGTCATATAATGCACAGATAATGAAAAGCAGATGGTTCTACATTGTATCAATCACCTTTACATTGGGGAACATTTTGGAAACAACACACTACATTCTTTTTCCCATGAACTCTGGTCGCCATTATGGGTCATTTCAGTCTACCAATGTAATGTCACTGAATTTGGGGTTTTGAAGTGATGTACATATGGGCTTTCATGATCCTTTAGGAACTCACTCCAGTACACCCAGTCATCAATATGGACATCAATAAATGATTCATAAAATATCCTGCGAACTAAAGAATTGAAACAGAGGGATTTGCATAAACATAAAACTATGTTAAATGGAAAAAACAAATTGCAAAACTATGTTTAATCTGAGGTGATTTATTAAAAAATGCCAAAATATTTTATAGCATTCATGTGCAGCATATGAGTTTATGAATGTATGGACAGTGTTCTATAAGGAATATATCCACCAACTTCAAGACGATGCTTAATTCTCGACACTTGGCAAAGGATTGGCAATTAGATCCAAGAAGTCAGAAGTGTCTTATCGCTCTGTACTCTTATTTATCATATTTCTCTTAGAATAAGTATCTGTAATATTTATAAGCTTTAATAAATATCTCTGGAGAACTATGTAAATAAGATTTTAATAAGCTCCAAAAATTAATTTGGTTCAGTATTCTACATAAGTCTTAGTTCATTCTTTCTCATAATTCTAAGTAAAAACTTGCCACATTTTTCAAAGTGATCTTAAGAAAATTGAGTTTTCGTTTTAAATGTTTCATTGATTTTTTTTAGTAAAACAAGAAAGATTTATTGGTCGTATGAAAGGGATGAGTCACATTTGGAAAAAAATGAAATGATCAACTAAAGAATAACTTATACCCTTTGAATTTAAAATGTTATGGAGGAAGCAGCCCATAAGAGCTGGAAAAGTTGCCCAATCTGTTTTGTAAATAGCATCTACCTTTACCTAGATTAAAATATAAACAAGAATTTAAGAAAAAAAAAATTTAATTCATCAATTACTTTGTTATATTAATACAAAATTATTATGATACTCTAATGCTGTATGTCATAGCAGATGATTTGACAAGACAAAAATGTGTCTTTGAATGACATCGTTGAAAAGTGTTAGTACCACAGCTGACTTTCAAGATAGTAGAGTGAGAAAAATATAGTGTTGAACAGGAACAAGGACACAGAAGTGGAGACTCCTTCAAGCACAGGAATCAAAGAGGATGTCCTTGTCTGGGATGATAGAAATAGTGAGTAGGAGGCAAATTCACTGGCCTATTCCTTTTCTCCCCACTTGGTCTCCCAGTAGGGTTTTCCAAGGGCAAAATTTCATCAGAAGTCTGCTGGATAGAAAGATTAAGAAAGAAAGAGAAGGTTCACAGAGGGAATAAAAATTATCAGAAAGAACAGAGGCAAATAATTAGAATAAAAGTATTAATAGTAACTTAAAAAACCTCTAACACTATAGGGTAATTTTAGGAAACTGAAAATAATAATTTAAAATATTATGAAATACGCTGTAAAGAAAAAAAAAAGGATTATTTACAAAGAAACAAAATTCACAATTACATCAACAACACTGGATACAAGAAGATGAAATAATGATGATGGAATCCTTAAGGGGAATTATCTTGAAACTAGAAACTTTTCTCCATTAAAATCATATTGAGGACTGCTTTTGCCCGTGACAGAGCAACTTCCCTCATACCTTATACTAGAAACCTGGAAAAAATACATGAAACAGTTGTTTTCAGACAGTGCTTGCCGAGTAACCAATAAGAGAAAGGAAAGAAAGAAGCAAATCTCCATGACCACCCTTGTTTTTGAACTTGGAAGCACTTTTCAGGATGAAAAACAAGGAGAGGAAACCCAAAAAGATCATAGCAGTCTCACTGATTTGAAGAGAAATGAATAAATCTCAGTGCTCACAGAGAGTGTGGAAATATTCAGTTTATACCTGGTGGGAGTGGAAGGACTTTACTGAATACCTCTTTCAGCAAAGACTTCAAAATTTACCTTGCTTTCACATTAAGGGGTATGAGAGGTCTGGCAAATAAACCTTAAAAAAGGAGGTCTCAAAAGGATCACCTTGATCTGCAAATAATCCAAATGCATACCAAATACTGCTACTACCAATAATAATAATTTTGTTTAAGAAGACAACAAAGTCTAGACATTCCAAAATGTAGCAATCAAAACTCCCATCATTAAATAAAAATTACCATAACTGTGAAGAATCAGAAAAATATGACATATAGCAATGAAGAAAATCATAGACAGATAGAGTGTAACTAGAAAAAAAAAAACTTTTAAATCACTATTCTTGATATGGTCCAGATTTAAAGGAAAGTATGAGTATAATGAGAAGAGAACATGCAGATAGGAAAAAAGAATCAAGTGAGTTAAATTTTGTGAGTTAAAAAAACAATTATTGAGTAAATTATAGCATTGGATAATCTGAAGAGCACACTAGACAGAGTAGAAGAAAAATTAGTGAACTTGGAAATCTGACAGTTAAAACCTTCTAAACTATAAAGAGAAAC
The DNA here is from genome assembly GCF_028018385.1 of Neofelis nebulosa. NCBI lineage: Eukaryota > Metazoa > Chordata > Mammalia > Carnivora > Felidae > Neofelis > Neofelis nebulosa. The sequence continues at coordinate 138,582,926 of NC_080786.1, forward strand.
ATATGCTGAATGAATGTAAGATTCTTTCCAGGTTCATAAATTTTAAAATGTGGGGGGAAATGTATGTGCTACAATTTATAAAAAAGGGTTAAAGCGGACTGGGTTGTGAAGGATTGAAAGTCTGGCTTAAAAGTTTGACTTTATTCCTAGGCATTTGGAACCAACTGTGTACCTTTAAGCCAGGGGAATGATGTGAGTAGAGCTGAACTATATGTATTACAACATCTTTCTTCCTCCAGAAATGGAAGAGTGAGTGCAAAAGATTGTCTGCATTTCGGGATCATATTGCTAAGAAAAACATAAACACATCTATTTAAGTAATTCACATTATTTTGCCCTGTTACTACTCAGGGATTCACTCCTCTATGAAATATCACCCACCACCACAGTGCTATGCTAATGGTCCTCTTTTCTCCTGCCCCGACACCCCCGTAATCTACACATTGGGACAAGGTTGAGGCATTTGCAGAAAATAAATATTAAGGGGATCTTGAAACCATGATTTGCAAAGCTGGGGATCATTATCTCATCTCATGGTGTGCTATATTCCATGGGTTTGCTTGTATTCTCAACCCAAAGATTGAATAATGAATACAATTACAGCAGTAGGGAATCTGACAAGATAATCAGAAACAAGCACATAATTATGGAGACTAGTTGGGCAGAGCGATAGTTCTTCACCTACATGAAATGAAAAGGTGTATTTCTGAAAATGAGTTCATGCTTCGGGAAAACCTGGATGAATCATTTAAATTAAAAAGTTCAGTTTGCTGTAAAGACATAAGATAATTCTATGTCAAGTATTGAGAACTTAAATTTAAGGTGATGAAAAGTGCTAGTGTAGAAAGGAAGAGTTCTGTTTCATGCCTTCGCTCTCAAAACTGAGCGTGATGAGTTTAAAAACATTTGTTGAGTCAACATGCCATAAATGGACAACTGAGTTTTCTATCACTTTAATTTCAGTGAAACTGTAAGTAGAAAGATGTTTAAAATTTGCTTTCCCCACAACGTTTTTTTCTTTTCTTTTCTTTTTTTTTTTTTAACGTTCATTTATTTTTGAGAGAGAGACAGAGCGGGAGCAGGGAAGGGGCAGCGAGAGAGAGGGAGACAGAATCCGAAGCAGGCTCCAGGCTTTGAGCTGTCAGCACAGAGCCCGACACGGGGCTCAAACTCAGGAGCATGAGATCATGACCTGAGCTGAAGTCAGACGCTCAATGGACTGAGCCACCCAGGTACCCTCCCCACAATAACTTGTAAATATTCCGTTTTTTTCTTTTTTTAAATTTTTAAAAAAATGTTTATTTTTGAGAGAGAGAGAGAGAGAGAGAGAGAGAGAGAGAGATTGAAACAGAGTGCAAGCAGAGGAGGAACAGAGAGAGAGGGGGACACAGAATCTGAAGCAGGCTTCAGGCTCCCAGCTGTCAGCATGGAGCCCGATGCAGGACTCAGACTCATGAATGGTAAGATCATGACCTGAGCTGAAGTGGGATGCTTAACTGACTGAGCCACCCAGGTGCCCCTAAATATCCCTTTATAATTTCACAAAAGTCATGGATGGTATAAGTTCCTTTAAGAGTTTCACTTGCCTAGGTTGATTGAGGAAATATGAGACGCTGGAGAATTCCTGCAGATTCTTTTGAAGAGATTAGAACCTCTGGCAAAATAGTGAAGAGTAGAGACTCTGAAGCCAGGCTGCCTGGCTTTGAACTCTTGTCTGCCAAGAAGCGCGTGAACGACTTCCATCAGGTCACTTGTGTGCTGGAGGGCCACAGTCTTATTTTTGCAAAGCAAGGTCAAATGGTTTATGTCAGGATTAAGTGGGTGAATAGTTATCAAGCTATCAGATAGCACTTGGCATATGGTGACAAGTATGTAGTCATTTACTGTTATAAGATATTCTTTTCTGCAGGAGATTAAGAAAATATTTTTTAAACTATGTTTATTGCCAAGTCTCTCGACCAAGTATAAATTCTGCTGGGAGGAAAAAGTAGATTGTTCTGGGTTCTCGTACACGCTGGGAGAAAATACATAAGAAGACTGAAAGTACCCCCTACCAGGTATCAGTTAACTGATCTCTAACCCCTTCAGGACTAAAAAGACACAGCACAAAGGCTAGGATAATTTATACAAATGTGATAATCAGTCTCTATTACAGGGGAAATATTGCCGAAAAGAGTAAGCCCCTGGAAAAATTATCTATGGCCATAATGCTTTAGGCAGATAGTACAGTTTGGCTAAGCATATGCCAATACCAAAATCTTTCCCTACCTGCCCACATAAAAAAATCTGAAAAGTATGAATATGTGTAGTTTAGTTTCCATGTAGCAGATACAAACAGTAACATTTAACCACATTTCCTGGGCTGGAGGCGAGCTACTTCAGAACACTTCTTCTTTCTTACTTAAGGGTGAATCAGGTATAGGTGATACATCTTTTTACTCTTTCCTGCTTATCTGGAGCTTAAGTGGAACATTTTCAACCCTGAAATGATAGGCCAACCTATTAAGTATAATAGAGATGAAAGAAAGAAGGGGGTGATACTGCTTAAAAATAGCCCAAGTCCTGGCTGCTACCTCTTGCTTTCTTGGTTGGTATATGTGGGGAAAATAATATCTAATCCCTTAAGCTATTATAAGTTGCACTTTCTGATTTTTTAAGCCTTCAAACACATTTCTAAATGATTTAAGAGTTTCTGAGGGCTGCAGCTGTACTTTAGATATACTGAAATCTTAGGATTTGTAGATGTGAATGCTGTTTGAGGATGTGTAACATGCCAAGGACTTTATAGGAGTTCTGAGAGAAGTTTGCTGCAGCTCCAAGAGCTGCCTATAAGAAAATCACACAGAATGCAAAGAAAGGCCGTCAAGTACAACTGATTGAAGCAGATAAAGCTAAACGTCTAAGTAGACATTTCAAGAAAACAGAAACAAAAACATTCAAACAGTTGCTAACAGATGCTACAGTTCCAAACAGCAGTGTCAGAATATAGATACTTTGTGCCTCTGACATGTCTGTCGTTCTTTGCCACTGTAATATATTCCTCCTAATGTAGATGGGAACATCATACTCTATTGTCTACATAAAATGGGAAGTAAAAAAATGAGCACATAGGGGATATAGTTGATTTTCACTAAAGTATCATGATGAAGAAAGAAGCTATTTTATTTCAATGAAACTTTTTTTTAAGTTTATTTATTTATTTTAAGAGAGACAGTGATAGCACCAGTGGGGGAGGAGCAGAGAGAAAGGGAGAGAGAGAATCCCAAGCAGGCTCCGTGGTGTCAATATGGAGCTGAACGCGGGGCTCAAACCCACAAAACAGGGAGATGATGACCTGTGCTGAAACAGAGAGTTGGATGCTTAACCAATTGAGTCACCCGGGTGCCCCTCTGATTAAACTTTTATTAACTGCAGGAACAGAACCCTGAGTGCAACTCAAGTTAATTATAGAGACCTTAAAACTTAATTCAGATAGACTTAGATATAAAACGTTGAGAAAAAAATTTAAAAGACATGGATTTATGGAGAGATAAATACTCCATACTCATGGATTGGAACAGTTAACATAATATTCTATGTTGCCACAAATCTGTATATGGATTCATTGCAATTCACACCAAATCACAGTAGTCTTTTTGTTTTGGAGGGCGTGGGGCTCACTGATGGCCAAGAAAACACTAAAAGAACAAGAACAAAGTCGGAGGACAAATCCTACTAAACAGTATGACTTGGTTTAAAGATGTATTAATTAGACGTGCCTAGCTGGTTCAGTCAGTCAAGCCTGCGATACTTCATCTCCAAGTTGTGAGTTTGAACTCCACGCTGGATGTAGGGTTTACTTTAAAAAGATGTATTGATTAAGACATAATAAAGATGTGATTAATTAAATGTAAAATTTTAGGATAAACAATGAGATGGAAGAAACTGTCCAGAAACTCTACTAAACCCACTGATTCTTTAGAAATCTTCCCATTTGTTTTATTCCCAGGATACCAGAAAAATTATGCAGGGCTACGGAATTCATTATGTCAAACATTCTGGATTCCACTCGGTTCTGCTCCCCATTATGGTCATGGTGTCCAGCTTTAGTGGTTCAATAGCCTCCGACACTCCAGGAGCCCATCATCTACCCTAACCTTCTACCCATTATCCTTCTAGGACAGCGACCATCACCATCCCTTATTTAACAATGTAGGTGTCAGTGTTTTTGTAAAGGACTTGCCCTTTGGGTCCACTTGAAATATGTAATGGTTAGAGCAATGAATAAAAAGTTCTTGCTTGATAAATAGACTCTAACATTACATTTTTGGATACCTTTGTCTATAATACATCAAGGGAGTTATGGTGTCTGATCCTCTTTGAAGGCAGGCCAAGTTGAGTTCCATTCAGCCAACCAAACAAACTCCTGGAGCCACTTCCACTGGCTTGAACCAACACAAGCAGCAGTAACGAAAGTAGTCAGACATTCCTCTTTAGAACATTTTCTTCACTTGGGTTTCCTTTACTAATTCTCTCATCTCCCCTAATTCCTAACCACTGGGTTCAGTGTTTGGACTTCTTTCTCTGTCTAGAGATACTCCCTTTGGTCTTCTCAGCCATTTTTATTATTCTGTACGTTTTTATTATTCTTTATCTTCTGTATTATTCTTTATATTTTTTTCATAATTTCAACTTTCCAATCTGTATCCCTAGCCTAAATATCTTCTTTAAACTCCAGACTCTTACCTCTACCCACTTTTTAGATTCCCCTACTTAATTATGAAAGAGAATATATAGAATAATTCCAAAATGAAATCCTGGAGTACCTCCCTGCCCACCATCCACCGTTTCTGCCAGAGTTTTTCTTATTTTATCTCAGTTATTGGCTGTTCCATCATTCTAGTTGCATAAGCGCCATCCTTGTATTTTTTTTTCTTTTACCTCTTATAAGATCGATTTGCAAATCCTGTTAGTTTTCAATAAAAACAAGATCAAAGTATAACAACTTCTCACATCTCCCCCCTCTACTCCTCCGACCCAAGCCTCCATCAGCTCTCATCTGAGTTATTCCAACGACCCTCCAATTTGTTTCCTTATTCTGACTTTTCCTCTCTTCTTTTTATCTCCCAGCAGCAAGAATGATCCAGATAAAGCTAAAGATCAATGATATTACTCAAACCACTCCAATAGTTTCCTATTTCACTCAGAATAAAAGCCAAAGTTGTCATAATTACCTGCAAGTCACAGCCTGACATGAACTCCAAACTGACTGACAAAAATTCTGAAATGATCCCTACCTCCATGTTATTCAAGAAGACAACAAGCACAGAACTACCCCGGGGACTTAGCCCTTGTCCCCTCTGACTGAAAGCTCTTTCCCAAGATAGCCAGATGTCCTTCAGCATTTGCTCATGTTCCTTCTCCATCCTTTTTGAAAATATACCTATTGTACACTCTGTTAACCCCCGTTCACATGTCCCACAAATATATATTCACATGCCTCACAAAAAAAAAAAAATATAGCTACTTTTTGATATACAAAAATAGCCCACATATCTTAGGAATGTCAGTCATGAATTGTCCTAGGGCCGGGTCCTCAATGCAAACAGATTTCCAATAGAAGTTCATATTCACTCTAACTCATGGTGCTAAAATATAATAGCAGAAATGAGAAAAACAGGATAGAAATGCCAGTATTATCATGGCATTTAATATATATTAGCAGTGCTTCGTAAGCTAATTATAAGAATAATATGAAGCTGTTTTATGTATCTTCATCAGTTCTTCACTAGCAAAATGCTTTGTTAACTGCTAATGAAAAAACAAGTACTTAATTATAAAGTGACAGCCATTGAGCTGCAAATTTCAAGGCTTTCATTTCAGTGGCTGATTGTTACCATCTCAGCATCTGTAATGGCACTTCAGAGTCTCAATCTGCAAAGCAAGTATAAAACATGTTTCCACTATTTTGATTGAGTATGAAAATGGTTGTCTGTTAAAATGCCATATTCATTATATTCAATTCAATTTTTTTTTTAATCCACCAGCCCTGCTCATGCAAGAATCCCTTTCCTTGCTGAGTACCTGCCAAAGGGGACAAAGAATGTATAAATAAGATGCACGGTCCTCTTGTCAATGACAGTTCTTTTCCTGAGGACCGCCTACAAAGGATGCCAATAGTCCCTAGGTGCAATTTTATTCCTTCCAGAGAATTCCTTCTCCAGGTACACTTGGTTAATACCCTGCTTTCATCTGCTAAATAAAAGGAAAATGGAAACCTGTCTAAGCCGATCAATTTTGACCTATTTTGGAATACCTTAACATGTTCTTTACCTCCTGTATATTTCGGGGTTATGTGTCCCCGGACATTCTCTGTAAAATTGGTGAGGCACTTGCTGTCTGAAACTATTATCAGAGCTAAGGGAGGTTGCTCCGAAAAAGCATCTTACAGGAGGGGCAGTCACACCTCCAGTGACAGCACTATCCCATTTCTTTGATTCTGACTTTTCTGCATTTGCCTAAGACAAAAGTAGGTTTGCAATGCCATTTAAATGTGAACAATTATATTGGAATGGCCATTTCCTATAGACACAATTTAAAGATTTTGTGACTAGTGCTTCATTGTCCTACAGGTTTTCCATACATACATACAACGTCTACATCGGTCAGAATATAAACAACAGTGCATAATCTGAATTCAGCTACCTCGCTGATCATTTAGGACCATTTTCACAGTGTTTTTGATTCTAACTTTTTTCATTTCTTAAATGACGTTCAATAAACCCAAGAAACACTTTACCTTCCAAAAGTGATACGTTCAAAAATTCTTCTGTTGGATTTAATTAGTTGAGATGTCTGTGAGTAGGTAATTAGTTCACTCAGTAGATGAATTCAGAAAGGCTTCTCAGAAGGCAACTTTATTATATTTTAACCTTCAGGTACCAGGGAGAAACATTTGTTTTAAAAATTAATACTTCTAATGAAAATGTTTTTTTTCCACTAGTGTAATTCTAAATATATACCCCATCAGATAATACGTGTCATCATTTGTCAGTAATTTATGCTCCAATAGAAGGTTTTATACATTATTGGGAAGCCCATACAAATAGATGTATTGTTTATGAAAAATACCAAATTTGAGTAGCTATTACTTGGAAATATATATATATATATATATATATATATATATATATATAATATATATATGTGTATATGTGTATAATATATATATATGTGTATGTATATATATATATATACATATATACATACACACACACACATCTATATACACATATATATGCTTATATATAAATATATACATGTATAAATAAGTATGCTAAAATGTATATTTATATATCATATGTTTAGATATATATGTGGGTGTTAGATACATATGCGTGTTTTATATATTTACATATCATACGTTTAGATATATATGCGTGTTTTACCTTAAAGAAGACTACTGAATAAATGGCATTAATCATACTTGGTAAGAGAGAATTTTGTCTTCATATTCTTATGGAGTTAATGATTTTTCCGTAACAAGTGTTTTAAATAATTACATTAACTGACACATTTGATTTTCAGCATTGATTGTTCAGATCACTGAGATAGATCCATGGATTCCTGTTACCACATATATATTGTACCACTGAGAGGTCAACTTGACATTCCTCAAGTCAAGCAGGCCAATAGAGCAAACTCAATCACACTGTAAACAATCAGCCATCTATACAATTGAGCTAAATCTGATGTCTTTATAAAGTAATGAAAATGTGCTTACCAATTTCAAATTTCCCTCAGTGAGAAAAAAATACTTTAGCGGTTCTGCATTGTAGATTCGGTAATTGAACATAGAAAAGGATGTTTGTAATTTTTATTTGTGCAATGGCATTTGAGATATGAGCTTTTGCTTTTCTTGAGATTTTATCAATATTCCATCCTGGAACGTTTGTTACAGTAGTATAATGTCCTTGTATGTTTATGGGCTTAATGTAGGCAATGTATATCTGAAAATATTATTTTGTATACTCAAGTTCATCCACAGTTCCATGTGATACATACCCTATATCAAATGTTTGCTATGCTTTTATAAATCACAATAATACGTTAATATCTTTCATTAAATTGTAAGTAGAATTTTCATGAGAACAGAAATAGAATGTATTTTTCAATCTGAAAAAGAAAATGTTATGGTGAAATAGTGTTTCCTTTATTTGGATAATTACGTAAGTCTTATTACTTCATATACACATATACACACATTTTAAATAACTAAAATCAATCCTTACCACTCTATGTGCTATTGTTTGACCAAGAAACCATTTCAACTGAATATTTACACTCACCCCTCATAATAGCTAGGTCTTGTTTTGCTTATTCTATGAAGGTTGACTGTCAGATACCCATTTTGCATTCATAATGTTATTGCCTCACCAAATTGGAGAGTTAACTTAATTCAGTTCCTTAGATTTTGTCATGCCTTGTCATTTAATCAAAATGGGGGAAAGGGTCTATTATAATCAATGAGGCAGCCGGAATACACAGTGTCAAATAGTTGTATTATCAGGAGGATATTTTAGAGCAGGCACAGGAGAATTTATTCTTTTCTAGATGTCTCCTTATTTCATAGGTATTAAATAGTACAGGGATATTTTCTGCAAGCCGCTCTTGATATACATTATAAGCATTCGTTACAAATTGGACATTTTGATAAATGTACTGAACAAAAAAGCAATTTGGTCTGTGCTGTGATTATTCAAATAATTATATCATCAGCCAAGATGTACTATTTTTGTTTTTATTTTCAGTTCTTATATTTTTATGCCTATTATGTTTCCTTATGCTGGGTAAGGTCTCTAGTTTAATATGGAAGATGAGAGTGGGCACATGAGCTCCTTCCTCATCTGAAAGAGGAAGGAAACTTTTTACCATTATATACAACATTTGCTGTAGGTGTCGATTACTTTTAACTATCTATACCCCCTTTTTATTCCTAATTTGCTAAGAGCTGTTATCATGAATGGATAGTTCAATTTTATCAAAAATTTTCCTTCATCTCTTTTTTATTGAAGCATCAATAACATACCGTGTTACATTAGTCTTAGGAATACAGTAAAATGATTTAAGAGTTCTATATATTTCTCAGGGCTCAGCATGATAAGTGTATCCTCAACCCCCTTTATCTATCTCATCCATCCCCCCACTCACATCTCCTCTGACAATCACCATTTGTTCTCTGTATTCAAGAGTCTTTGTTTGTTTGTTTTCTCTCTTTTTTTTCTTTGTTTGCTTGTTTTGTTTCTTAAATTCTTAAATTATTTTGTATAATTTAATTATTATATTTTTTCCCTCTACGAATCTTGCTGGTCCAAGGACTGTGAGAACCACTATTTAGACTTTGCTTCAGTAAAACTTGTTTTTCGTTTTTTGTTTTGGTTTGGTCGTTGCTGGTAAACTCACTTGGGTTTGGTTTAGCTAAAAATATCTCTGCTTTGCTGTCATTCTTGAACGGTACTTTCATTGGATATACAATTCTAGGTTGATAGATGTGTTTTTCTGTTTCAGATTTTTGAATATATTATTTCACGTACTTCATTCCTTTGATGGTTTTGAAAAGTAAACTGTCAGCCTAATGTTTCTTGTTGAAAGGTGTCTTTTTTTCCCCCCCTCAGTGTTCAAAAAAAAAAAAAATCCCAAACAGGCTCTTTACTAACAGATGCTGGGCTCGAACCTATGAACTGAATGTTGAGATCGTGACCTGAGCAGAAATCAAGAGTCGGATGCTTAACCAACTGAGCCTCCCAGACATCCCAGCTTCCAGTCCTTCTTAAAGAAAGTCCCAGAATCTTGAAGAAGCCAAGAACTGTTTTTAACAACAACCCAGATACTTCACAGTTTGTTTTGTTTTGATTGTTCTTATTTTTTTTTCTTCAGGTTTCACTGTGACTTTTCTGCACAACTTAGAGCTGTCTTTCCTCAAATCCTGGATCTATAGCTAAAGATTGCAATCTATTTAACCACATTTTTGTTAAGCCTTTTTGCAGTTTTTTTAAATCTCTTTTAAGTTTTATGAGCTATAAATTACATACAAAAAAAATTAACTCATTTAAATTATGTAATTCAATAGGGTTTAGTATATTCACAGAGATGTACAACCACTACTGCTATCTAATTTTACATTTTCACCGTTCCTAACAGAAACCCAAACCCATACAGTCTTCCATTCTGAGTCCTAGAAAAACAGCAGTCTACTTTCTATCTCTGTAGATTTGCTTATTATGGTAGTAAGTCAATATGAATAGAATCATACAACCTGTTAACTTTTGTGACTGGCTTCTTTCATTTAGCATGTTTTTTAAGGTTTCTCCATGTTGTGGTGGATCTCAGGACTTTATTTATTCCAAAATAATGACCTGTGTAACAGCTGTACTACATTTCATTTATTCATTTGTCAATTGATGAACGTCTGGGTTCTTTTTTGCCCTTTTGTCTATTATGAATAATACTGTCTTAGACATTTATGTGCACGTTTTTGTGAGGATGTATGTTTTCATTTCTCATGGTAATATACCTAGGAATGGAACTGACAGGTCATGTGTACGTATACGTTTAACAATTGTGAGGAGATGGCAAACTGTTTTCCAACGGGGCTGCACTATTTTGTGCCTTTTGCCAAAAATGGATGAGAGCTTCCAATTTCTCCACAACCATGACAACACATGTTATTGAGCATCTTTCTGATTATAGATATACTAGTATTAAAGGATGGTATCTTATTGTAGCTTTCATTTGATTTCCATAGTGACTATGTGTATATTAATTCTATGATGCAATAAAATGACAACATAAAAACATTGCAAATAACCACAATGCAGAGGGAATATCTTTTAACAATAATTTCTCTTTTATTTCACTATTAAATAAGTGTGAAGAATGAATGAATAAGTGTGAAGAATGTTCTGGACCTAAAAATTGTCCTAATTATTTTTTCAAGAATAAGTTATCATGGGTTATTAATATTTTATCAACAGTTCTTATTCTCATTTTTATGTTTGGAGAATTTGGTATATCTATACTTAAACTGGTATATTTATTGTAACAGAATAAATTGTAAAGAAGGTTAATATGTGTAGGTAGACACAGAGGAATGATAAGGTTTGTTAAACTAAATTGTAACTGCCTTAAAATTTTTTTTTTATGTTTATTTGTTTCTTGAGGTAGAGAAAGAGTGCGAGCAGAGGAGGAGTAGAAAGAGAGGGAAACACATAATCCAAAGAGGGTCCCAGGCTCTGAGCTGTCTGCACAGACACTGATGCGCGGCTCAAACTCACAAACCCCTAGATCGTGACCTGAGCTGAAGTTGGACGCTTAACCGTCTGAGCCACCCAGGTGCCCCTGTAACCATCTTTTTTAAAACCCAGGGTGGTGTTCTGACGGAGCTTGGAACCGATGAATAAGGTTAAGGGCATCACAGGCACCAAATGTATGAAGGCAAGAAAAACAGGAGGAAAAGACTCGCCCTACAGGGGAAGGGATCCTTAAGGAGGAAGCCACTAAGGTCTCTGAGAAACAGGCCTTATGTCCAGTATAGTGGCGGGAGAGTTAGTTTTTTGGGCGGGAGGGGGAGTTAGTTACTGCGCAGCAGCTAAATCAGGGTATGGTCCGCAGTGGTTTGTTCCATGGAATGGGTGTCTCAAGGTCTGGTAGTTTCTGCTCTGCTGTTGTTAATAAGGGGCTGTTTACCCTTACCTGCCCAAGGTCAGTCTGTCTCCTGTCTCAAAATCCTCCTAAATGTACATTTTCAAATGATTTAAACTTAACAAAGTAGCAAAAAAAAAAAAAAAAAGCTCATTAAATTTCTTGAGAATAATGTATCTGTTTCTTATTAATTTATGATTGACTTTAGCTTTGCAATGTTAATTCCTTCTGGGAGGTAGTACACATAACCTTCTGTGATTTCTTTTATGTATTTAACACTTTAGTGACTTCAAGCAATTGATTTAAATTCAAAGATAATAAAAAGTATTGAGTAAAACTGGTAAGACATTTACTGCACTGAACTGGGTTTGTTTATATCTGTCTATCTCCCATTCATCTGGCAGAACCTTAAAATGTGGGGGTCTTTATTCATGTTTGCATTCTTAATATGTAGTACAGTGTTGGCATAGTAGAAAAACTTTTAAGGTAGTTGTGAAATAAATAAACTTATAATAGGACATAATAAAGAAATGTCCTGGGATCTGGTATTCTCAAAATACAAATGTCTTGATAAAAGCTGTATTATATTTAATCATTGCACCAATGAACATACAAGTCTTTTATAAGAATCTAAAATGTTTTCAACTATATTCAGACTACATTACCATCTGGCATTCTACCCCAAATGGATGAGCACATGTGTTAAAAGATGCCTGTGTTTTAAAAAAAACATACTAAGTGATCACATTGTCTGTAGCTTTGCCCATTACGTGCAAGGTACAGCCTTGACTCCGTCTACAATTTTAATTCCCTTGTTTTGCCTTGTAACATAATATATTCAAAAGTTCCATTAATGAGTATATGGAAATTTCTATATTGGGGGGAGGGCAGGTTATTGGGGGGAGAGTGAAGGGAAATGTTATTTTGCCTACCTCTGAATCGTATTTCTCATAGTACTTTTCTATTCTTCTTTGTTAAAAAATTTTTTTAATGTTTATTTTTGAGACAGAGAGACAGAGTGTGAGTGGGGGAAGGTCAGAAGGAGAGGGAGACACAGAATCTAAAGCAGTCTCCAGGTTCTGAGTGTCAGCACAGAGCCCGGTGTGGGGCTTGAACTCACAAACTGTGAGATCATGACCTGAGCTGAAGTCGGACACTTACCCGACTGAGCCACCCAGGTGCCCCTCTAATTTTAAATTAATATTTGGGACAAAAGTAGGCACCTTTTCTCGTATTTTGCACAACTTTTAAAATATACCGTGACCATGTGCTTATTCCCACATGTCCCCTAAGTGTTCATGAAAATGTTAATATCCCTTTTTTAAATTATTCTCTAAAAGAATGACCAAGAATGCATTATATCAAAAACCCTAAATTCAAATGCCAGAAAAAACAATAGTTAAAATGTTATTTTGCTGTAGTTGTTGTTCATGAACCCTAAATACTGAACTTTTGTAATATGTCTAAAATTATAAATCTTGTCTTTAAAATAATTGATCATATTTTTTGACCCGGAGAGAATTGTCAATATTTATACTTGATATTTGTGTAATATGAAGATCATTTTTTTTCCATGTTCTACAGTGATGCTTAGTAATGGATATCTTTTCAGGTGAACCACAGGAATAAATATAAATCAATTATTATAGAAACAGAAAATACCTTTTATTACTAAAAAATAAAAAGTAAAAACTGTGGGACACCTGGGTGGCTCCGTGGGTTAAGCGTCCAACTCCTGATGTCAGCTCAGAGCATTATCTTACACTTCATGATTTCAAGCCCTGCATCAGGCTCTACACTGACAATGCAGAGCCTGCTTGGGATTCTTTCTCTCCCTTTCTCTCTGTTCCACCCCCACTTGTGCTCTCTCTCTCAAAATAAATAAATAAATTTAAAATTTTGCAAAAATAAAATAAAATAAAATAACATAACATAAAATAATAAAATAAAATAAAATAAAATAAAATAAAATAAAATAAAACAAAACAAAACAATAAAAATCACAGACCAGGTACTAAATTAAAAGGAACACTAGTAGGCCATTTGCTTTGAAAATGTTTGGAAACCAACTTGACAATAAATTGCATAATAAAGAAAAAGAAAATGTTAATTTCCCGTTTCATTTGCAAATATCACAATTTGGGAGTTAGTTTGTTCTTTTATCTTAAATAATACAATGTATATTACTTTAAGGAAAATGACCATCAAGATACAGGTAGGTAGTAAAAGTTGAAAAACTGCTCATGGCCGAAGGTAATGCCTCTGAAAGTAGTTCTAAGCTGAAAGCATCAAGATCACCTGGGAACTTGTTGGAAATGCAAATATTCAGCCCCACTTCAGTCTTGAATCAGACATACCTGAGGTGAGAGGCCCACCAATCCTTTAAAAGCTCTAAAGGTGATCCTAGGACACTATGCAATTACAAAATTTCTTGTACACTTGAAGTTTTCATGGGTTTATCTATATGCTTTCAGATACTTCATTCTTATGATTCCTTAATATCTTAGCAAAGAAATTATATATTGAGGGAAACGTTTGAAAACCACTTGAAGAAACTCATAAATAGTCCAATCTGGAAGAAATAAAATCCAACTATTAAATCCTAAAATCCAATAAAATAAAAAAAAATAATAATTACTTATATAATTGCCTGAATAGCATCAAAATCCCTAGCAATTTAGAAAGACTTTGGATGCATAATTTATATATGTGGTTCCTTCTGGGGAGATTGAGTGTACTCATAATATCCTGGAAAATCTTACATAAATAACAAAAGTCATCATCCGCATTGATGAGAGACCATAAGGCAAGCTGAGGGCCAAGGACAAGATGGCACAACACCCCTCCCCCAGGTGGCTTATGTGACATTCTTCAGCCACTGCTGGCTGCCCAAGAACAAAGAAAGGAAAGGGGGAAACAAAGGTTAATTGATGGAGATCACAGTTATGCGGGGACATGAGTCTCCATCAGTTTATAAATGTCTCAGTAAATTACAAGAAAGAGGCAATCTTACCTGTAGCCTAATCTCTAGAAACCCATAGACTCAGTTTCCTGGAGACCCTTGTATCACCCTTCTCTCCATAGTGATTTGGGGAAGAAAGGCAAGAAGGAAATGACAGGTAAAATTAAACTTCTTTATAACCTGCAGTCCACTGACAAATATTTGAGGCAAATACCATTTCTCCAGGAACCCCCTACTGTCATAATGTTAATGCCTTCCTAGAGGGAAACAACCTTAGCTGGACAAGAGCAAGGCCCTGGCATCTTAGGAGTCTTCTTTAGCATATCAAAGACCCTCTGGAAGCCTCCCTTTTGGCTTTACCTCCCCCAAACTCCATAGTACAAAACTAGTCATTCTTTTAAATTTTGTTTTTCTTAATGTTTATTTATTTTAGAGAGAGAGAGAGAGAGAGAGTGATCAGGGGTGGGGCAGAGAGAAAGGGAGACACAGAATCCAAAGCAGGGTCCAGGTTCTGAGCTATCAGCACAGCTCGAACCCAGGAACCACAAGATCATGACATGAGCCAAGGTTGGATGCCTAACCCACTGAGCCACCCAGGCGCCCCTATAACCAGTCATTCTTCACAACTCCAGTGCAGCTTTTCCTGCCCAAAGGTCCTGTCACTGTGCTTGAATAAAATAACCTTTTTTACAACAAAGGATTGTTTTAACGCTTGTTTCTTGGCTGTCTGCTTTGAACCCCCCACCATTCCAAAACCTCATCACATGAAAGTTGTTTTTTTTTTTCTTCCCCCCCCCCCCCCCAATGCAGCACTCTCTTGTCCTTTAAGAGGTATTATCTCATCGGAAACAATTACTTTTCACGTTTTTTATAATGGTGATAACAGCAAAACTCGAACAAAGAATTCCAAATTTAGCTGGAATTTAAAGTACTGATTTTTTACTCTTAATGTAATGTACACTAAATATGCAATAAAACTTGCATACATTTTTATTTTCTAGAAAGAATTGCATATTTAAAAAAATCTCTAGTAAAAATAGAATTTCAATATTTTTGCTCTCTCTCTATATATATATATAGAGATACATAGATAGATAGATATAGATATAGATATAGATACAGATACAGATACAGATATAGATATAGATATAGATATAGATATAGATATATAGTAAGGGAGAAAGAGCTTCCACTTCCTCTGCCTATGGTTCTTCTAGCTGGACTTAAAATCAAATTAACGTGAGGCATATTAATATGAGAAAATTAAGTTTAATAAGTGCTCTTATGTGGGATCCACACAGACAAGAGATTCCAAAGACAATGAGCAACATGCCGCTTATATGAACCAAAGAGAGGGGTAGGGACCTGAGGATACAATGGGGAGAAAGACCACTAAGTGGAGGTGAAAGGAGATGTTTGCAAAACAAAGGTTGTCATGCTAAGCAGCTAGGTTTCTTAGGTAAAGGAGAGTCTGTTAGTAGAGCTCTCCTCTTGAGTGTAAATTTAGGCAGTCAAGAGGGAGACAGAGAGCTTTTCCTGTATCTGCTTGATTTGATTGCTTTGAACTCAAAACCATCTTTATGCTAAAGTGGTAGGTTTTGGGGTATCTCATCCTGCACCCACCCCTTCAATATGTACGATTCTTTTTTGGTTTTCCCCCGAAAAAACACTCCCCTCTACTCCAAGGCCAGGATGCCTTTCATGCTGATTCTTTGAAGGTCAGTACAAATGTACAAGGAGCGAAGTAACATTTGAAAAGTGGATTGACAGAGTAGGCTGGTTTGGTCCCCAAATGCTTCAGATTAAACTTTGATCCAGGAGGGTGGGAGAGACCCACCCTTGGTCCTTGTCTCACGGAGCCAACATAGGAATCCTGCAGACAACAGAGAGTGAGCAAAGAGACAGAGTTTATTGAGGGAAAGTCCAAACCTCTCAAGAATGAGAGGGATCCTGACTGGGTAGCCACAAAAGATTTTTGTGCCTGACTTTTTATTGGAATCTTATCAAAAAAGTTTGTGAGACTCCACTCATGGCACCTAGCCCAAGCAGGTCTGGAATCCTTTTATCCTTTTTTCTTCCAAACCCCGCATCTTCTTCAGCCTCCCCCTTGCAGCTACAGCCTGTCTCCCCCAGGGTCCTTTATCTCTCCCTGCCTAATGTTAATCCTTTCCCCACTCAACATCACTATCTATTAAACAATGTTGAGTTGCAGCACAAGTGAATTTACTTAGGCATGTAATTTCCTATTGTTATTTTAATAACAAAGAGATGCAATTATCAAAAATTTAAAATGAGATAGAGAAAATGACTATGTGTTTTAAGAGTTTTAAATACAAACTAATAGGTTATGATTAAATAGTCACATCGTCTTTAAAATTCTTAAAGAGTTGATAGAATAATGATTTCAAGAAGTGGTTCTCACTTCGGCATATTTCAGAATGTGTTTTCTAAAAAAAAATTGCAATAAAAAAATACTTCCCAAAGAAACCTAAACAGGGGCACCTGGGGGAGCTCAGTCAGTTAGGCATCCGACTTCAGCTCAGGTCATGATCTCATGGTTCATGGGTTGAAGCCCCGCGTCGGGCTCTGTGCTGACACCTCTGAGCCTGGAGCCTACTTCAGATTCTGTGTCTCCTTCTCTCTGTCCCTCTCCTGCTCGTGCTCTGTCTCTCACTCTCTAAAAAATAAATAAACATTAATTAAAAAAAAAAATAGAACAAAGGCTCTTTGGCAGTGCTAGCTAAAATTCTCATTCACCTTTCAGTTCCAGTTGATGAAGGAGCATAAGGCAAGTTAAGGGCAACGTACAAGCTAGTATACCCCTCCACCTCCAGGTGAGATACGTGTGATATTTCTCAGACACTCTTGGCTCCCCAAGAACATAGAAAAGGAAAGAAAACAAACAGTTGACTGATAGTCACGCAGGACAGGCATCTACTTCAGTTTACGGATAACTTAGTAAACTGCAAGGAGAAGGCAATCTTATCCACAGCCTAATCTCTAGAAACCTATAGACTCTTTTCTGGAGCTCTAATATAATCTTCCTCAAGATGTAAGGGGGTTTAAGTGCTTGCCATGGTGATGTGGGAAACGAAGACAAATGAAAAATTAAATTTTCTTACTGCCCACAGTCCATTGACACATCCTTGAAACTGGCAGTCACCTTCCTCTAGGAGTTCAGTGATGATACTTTGCTAGGGACAAAAGGGAATCTTGGCTTCACATTATGCTGACCTACCAGGATCCTGGTGAGTCTCCTTAAACAAATAAAAACTTATTTGGAAACTTCCTTTATCTCTACCTGCTGCCCCTCACCTCACCAATCATACCTCAGGCTTATGGTTCCTTGATATACATCCGAAGGGTCTCATGACTGAGGTTTTACTAAACAGTAATACATGATGTTTTCCTAACAACAGCTAGCCCCTCCAATGTCCTGGAAAACTTGCTTCCTAAATTCCTTAGAGACTTACGCTGTCCCTAATCCCCTCCCAGCCTGAAGATATATAATCAGTCACCCTTCACAACCCCAGTGCAACTCTTTCTGCCCATGGGCCCTGTCCCTGTGCTTTAATAAAACCACCTTTTTGCACCAAAGACATCTTCAAGAATTCTTTGGTGTCGTCGGCTCTGAACCCCACTATCACCCCCAAACCCCATCACAATCACCTGCTTTACAAAGTTTTTAAATACAGACTAGCAAATGTACATCTTTCCCAATGTCAAATAGATATTTGGTGGGGGGTGGGGGGGGAATCTTACCCAAATGCTTATTTAATACATTTCATGCATCAGATTAGAAATTACGGTTTTCCATATTTAGTTGTTGAGACTTTGAGAGTGTTTGTAACTGACCAAATTCCCAATGTTTACAATTTCTTTTCAAGAGACAACTACTAAATAGCTGTGTGGTACAAATTAATTTAAGTGTCATTCTCCATGTTTTTGTTTTTCTTGTTCTTTTTTTTTTTTTTTTTTACATAATAGCTTAGTCTACTATTGAAGTGTTTTTTTTTTAATGGAATGAAAACATATGTATTATTTCATAGCACAAAAACTGCTATGAATTCTAGTTTCTAAAAATAATAAGTATATAAAACATAAGAGAATCTCATGCCCTACTAATTGTCTCTTCCATTTTTCCGTTAGGTAAGCTCCTTTGCATCTAAAATATATGATCACCTAACATACACATACGTGAGCATGTTAATCCAACCCTGAAATTAAGTGATGTTGATTTTTTAAATGGCTACAATTGTTAATTCTAGTATTTTCTTCCAGAGGGCAATGAGAACTATTTGCAAGAATGTTTCCCAGTATCAAGCTTTGGTTCCCTCTGGGTAGTGAATTTTTGCTGACTGCTTTGCTGTTTCATTTATATTATATTGCCTAATACTTTGAGAATAATATAATGACTTTATAATATAAAATAAAAACTATTTCCTTTTTGAACCTAAAACTTTTTAATTTTAATTATGTGATATATTGTTGAAAGACCCAATAGATTTTAAAGCGCTGTAGATCTCACACTATAGAATAAAGAAAATTACACTGTATCTATCCAAAATTCATATAATTAAAAAAAAAAACACACTATATGGCAAGGTGGTTATTGCCAGAGGTGATTTATTAAAATGCTCCTTCTTTTGTTTATTAAGTTAGAGGGTTAAGCAAGTACCTGGAGAGTTCATGGGGACCCGTAGGATGGGGACTCAAAATCCAGCCCCCACTGAGTTCTCTTTTCCAAAATGGAACTCTAATTAGATACCATTGAAAGTTCTTTTTGCTTCATTTCCCCAGGCTTCTTAGAATTATTAACCACCATGTCCTCAGAATAAATATAAGAAAACATAAATGTAATTTAACTTTATCTCAGGATTATAAAAATCAGTTAACTTTGGTTCCAGACACTTTGGTAAGTGAATCATTAATCTATAGAAGTGACATGTTCTTAATAAACTATGTAGATTAAATGAGTAAGCCTGAATTCAATGTGTAGACAAAAGGGCAGTATGAACTTTATGAAACAGGTAATTATTATATTACTATTCAAATTTTTATTTAGGACAGTAAATACCAAGTTTAACTAAATTGAAGTTATCATCATCCGTGTTTCAGAAAAACTAAAGTATCAATCTAAAACATACAGCAAAATACCTCAGATTTCTGGTGTAATGAATCACAATGTTCTGGGGTTCTGTTTGTTTGTTTCTTTGCATGTTGGTTTGTTTTTAATTTATATATTATGTCCTAGTATAGTAGCCTTATAAGGCCTTATAAGGCTTTATAGTAGCAAGGGGTGTGGCAGCATTGGAGAAGTAAATAAATTCCCAAACTCATTCTAATGAACAAATATCTCATTAGGGAGATGGTTTGACTCTGAACTCTAGGATAGTGTTGCCCAAAGTGTATTCAGTGAAACAACAGCATCAAAATTCAGGAACACTTCTTAATTTATTAATGTTTGTGACCCATCTCAGAACTAATAACTTGGAATCTCAGAGGATTTGAGCTCTGGACTTTTGAAAAAAAGTTTGGATATAAAGTGAAGCTGGAAAAGTAAATGATTTCCTCACCTGAGATGGGCAATGTGGCATCCTGGGAAATGGATATCTAAGACAAGTCTCATGGAAGGATAGCCCATTTTATATTAGGAAAAACATTTATCTAGTTTATGTACCCCAAGTAGTCACAGCTTAAGCCTGTCATCCTGGCTTGACTAATAACAGTGTCTCCTTTCAATTTCTAAAGTGAATCAAAGAGGAAAATAAATTATATGGTCACCCTATTCATCGAAATCTACTGAATAGTATCTAATAGATCCTGAAGTCCAGACCTGTATATACAGATGTCAGTTTATACCTCAGAAGCTTTATGTGTATTTTAATCTAAAATATCCAAAACTTAGATCCTGAGACCCCTCTAGAAAAAAAAAAAAAAAAAAAGATAAGCTCTTACATATTCATATTTTGGTAACAACTATCTATCTTAATATTTAGAGCATGTGGATTTGGCCCCACAAATATGCATTTTTAGCCAGTTATCTGGGTAACTATTTCTTAGAGTCAAGTGTTTGAAGCAATAGTTTATGATAGCCAGTATATACTCCTCAAAATGTATATAGTAATTCAGATGCATTACCTATATAATAAGAATATATATAAATAGAAGTAGTTAGAAAGAAGTTTTCATTCCACTACTGGGAATGTTCAACAGAAATTGATAGGCAAAAACATTTGTGTATTACTAGTGTTGCATTTAATATATATAATTTATTAGATGTGTTTCATTTTCAAAAGTAAATTTAGGGATTTCTGGGTGGTTCAGTGCATTAAGCGCCCAACTCTTGGTTTCAGCTCAGGTCACCGTCTCACGATTGGTGAGTTTGAGCCCCGCATCACACTCTGCACTGAGACAGCTTGGGATTCTCCCTCTCTCCCTGCCCCTCTCCTGCTCTCTCTGTCTCTCTCTCAAACATAAATAAGCAAACTTAAAAATAAAAGAGTAAATTTTAAGTGATAAAAAAAATAAGACTAAAAAGGAGCTCCAATAAAGGGAATACATGAACAATATGCTGCTCTTAAGAGTACGTAATACAGATACTAAGCATCAAATTGGGTTCTGGAACTTCATAACAGCCAGAGCAAAGAATATGTTAAATATTTATTATTATTACAAATGAGGAAAACATAATCTTCACTTACAACTCTGATAACATAGTATTACGTAGATCACTGATGCTATCCATTTAATCAATTGTAGCCACACCTTTAAATTCATGGAAACTATAAGCTTTATTATTTAAACAAATAACTTACTAAGTGAGAAAAATGTATAGTTTATTGGTGGCTTATAACAAGTGATAAGACGGTCATTATATTATTTTAAATACCTTCCAAATGAAATCTTTTCTTTAGAATAAACATATATCAGACTAACTTATAAAATCTATGGGAAGGGATTAAGAATATATAGCAAATCATTATTTATTGATGAGTTGAGTACAAACTAGGCTGTTCTACAAATTCAAGTTCTATTTTTTTTTCCTTAATATAGTTTCAAACAATGTCCTTTCTGGTATGTATGTGTTTATATACGAGTGTGTTTTAATATGGGAAGATATGTTAAAAATCTATTGTTTGTACTGTGACTTTCCTTGTGCTTCTGAATTATTTTTACAAACCAAGCATTCCCCGATATCTTTGGGTTTACATCATGATCCTTGGTATTCATTGCCTTGGAGAGCACCAACCTATTTCATAGACTTTTGGGGAAGGAACATCAAGAATAGAGAGAAATATAATGACAAATAATGTATAACAAAAAATAAGACTTCTCATGCTTCATCTGATTCTATACCTAAAGAAATATTTGAGTTCAATTTATAAACTGCACAAGGGTTTAATAAATTGTGCTTTGGCCTCATAATTTTCTAAATTGGTTGATTTCAGTCTCTTTATCTGCATTTAAATTCTGTGCAAATATCCTTATTTAAGTTGAAATGTTCTTTGCCTGGGGAAACAAAATAAGGATTATAAATTTTTCTTTCATAAAATAGGTGATAGAAAGCAATTGTTATGCATTAAACTTCTCAGTAATGACTAATTCTTAATGTAGGGAAAACACTGTAGGGAGCAAATTTGAGTTTATTCAAAGGATGAGTGATTTTTTTTTGTTTTGTTTTAAATGTTCTCACAAAGATAAAATGTGTATCATTATAGATAATAGGTCTTCTGTCCTTTTGAATTTGACGGCATTTAAAGTTCACGTTATAAAACAAGGACTTCAGAAAAAGAGAAGCATTTAAAGTAAGTACTGAACACTCATATATAACGTGAAGACACTAAATTCAAGGCCTTAAATCTGCATCTCTCTAATTAAAAATTAATATTGATAATAATTAATAAATTCCATTTCTGGAAAGCCATTTTGAACATAACTAAAGAGTTAATTCATTTATACTTATTTGGGGTGACTGGGTGACTCAGTCAATTAAGTGTCTGACTTCGGCTCAGGTCGTGATCTCACAGTTGGTGGGTTCAAGCCCTGAGTTGGGCTCTGTGCTGATGGCTCAGAGCTGGGACCCTGCTTTGGATTCTGTGTCTCCCTCTCTCTCTTTTTGCCCCTATCCTGCTGACACTGTCCCTCTCTAAAAATTAAATAAATAAACATTTAAAAATTATGCTTATTGTATGAAAAAATATTTAAAGATATATTATGTGAAAAATTCAACTCTTCACCAATATTTTTTTGTTTGTGTTTTAGCATCTGCATAAAGCCATTATGCTAGTAATTAACAACAAGCATTGAGCATGTACACGAGGTTGTGGTATCCATGAACACCATTTTGAAGCACTGAGTGGGTTTAAACATGCCCTTTGTATGGGATCTTCGAGAAATACCCTGAAATTGTATTTATTTTTTTTTATATTTGTCCAAAATCACTTCAACTGATTAAAGAAAAAAAATTTTTGTTTTATAAGCTGTTTCCAAAGATAACACGGTTTTTTGAAAACCTAAGCAGGTAGGAATTGTCGATAAGCATTTAATGAGAGAAAGTGGTATACATCAGTTTCAAAGAAAGAAAAATATCAAGCATGGAATGAAGTTACGGTTAGTACCTCAGCCACTCATATCCAGAAAAGAAAAATTTTCCCAAGAAGTTTGAGAGTAAGGAGAAGAAAGGAACAGTAGCATAGTAGCTAGATAGTGTCAACCCAAAGAGATGAAAGGCATGTGATTAGAGCTGCAAAAACAAAACAAAACAAAACAAAACAGGCACTAACTAGAAATTGTCGTCTAATGAGGAATGAACATCACGTCACAGGAAAGACCTCTCTGCCATCTATGATTCTTTTTTTTTTTTTTTTCAACGTTTTATTTTATTTTTTGGGACAGAGAGAGACAGAGCATGAACGGGGGAGGGACAGAGAGAGAGGGAGACACAGAATCGGAAACAGGCTCCAGGCTCTGAGCCATCAGCCCAGAGCCTGACGCGGGGCTGGGGACGTGAGATCGTGACCTGGCTGAAGTCGGACGCTTAACCGACTGAGCCACCCAGGCGCCCCTGCCATCTATGATTCTTAATTGCAGAGCTAGAAGTAACACCTTAGTATCTTTTAAAATAAAATCAAGTTGAGGCGCCTGGGTGGCTCAGTCGGTTGGGCGGCCGACTTTGGCTCAGGTCATAATCTTGCTGTCCGTGGGTTCTAGCCCCGCCGTGGGGCTCTGTGCTGACAGCTCGGGGCCTGGAGCCTGCTTCATATTCTGTGTCTCCCTCTCTCTGACCCTCCCCTGTTCATGCTCTGTCTCTCCCTGTCTCAAAAATAAATACACGTTAAAAAAAATTTTTTTTAAATAAATAAAATAAAATAAAATAAAGTTAATCCCAGAAATGACTACTAAACTGAACCAACAACCCTGAAGCTGAAGATTAAAAAAATCTCAAGCCAGGAAAGTCTTCAACTAGCCTAAGGGAGTCAGCAAAGTTCATTTATCCAAGATTTAGTTAAGTGAGACTAGATAGCATCTTACATGTATAGGTGTCTCTCTAAATTTTTCTCATTCTTATCTCTTCCTTATTTCTGTATTTCATATTCTATTGAGAAGAGTGAATTAATACTGATCAAAAGAAATAGATCTCTCCGAAAAGCCAAAAAAGATTATTCCAGTATAGACATATCTGTAGATGTTCAGAAGATCATGGATGGAAAATAGAAAGAGGTAAATTATGGGACACCTGGGTAGCTCGGTAGGTTGAGCATCCGACTTTGGTTCAGGTCATGATCTCACGGTTCACAGGTTAGATCCCCAAGTCGGCTCTGTGCAGACAGCTCGGAGTCTGGAGGCTGCTTAAGATTCTGTGTCTCCCTTTCTCACTGCCCCTCTCCCACTCATGATCTGTCTTGCTCTGTCTCTCAAAAATAAATAAACGTTAAAAAATTTTTTTTAGGGGCACCTGGTGGCTCAGTCGGTTAAGTTAGTGTCCAACTTCAGCTCAGGTCATCATCTCACGGTTTGTGAGTTCGAGCCCTGTGTGGGGCTCTGTGCTGACAGCTTGGAGCCTGGAGCCTGGAGCCTGCTTCAGATTCTGTGTCTCCCTCTCTCTCTGCCCCTCCCTTGCTCATGCTTTTTCTCACTCTCCTTCAAAATAAACATTATTTTTTTAGCAAGAGGTAAATTATGTAAAAGGTATTGAAAATATCCAGCAGAAACTATTGAATCACTGTCTCACATTTCTAATGAAAAATAACAAAATTTACCTCTGATGTCCAAATAAAATTATGTTAATTCACCTGTGTTTCAATCCAGCAAATAATTAGTGCCTAAGAAAACAAATGGTTTCACTATGATTGTATAAGCATACGAGCTGAACATAATTAATTAACTATAAGTTGTAGAGCCGAAGTAACTCCTAGTTTCTGATGGCCAAAGAAGAAACATAAAAATTGATGAGTTTAGTGGTGCCCATGAGAAGGAAGGTGACATGTACATTTTATTTATTTATTTATTTTATTTTTTTTAACATTTATTTATTTTTGAGACAGAGAGAAACAAAGCATGAACGGGGGAGGGGCAGAGAGTGAGGGAGATACAGAATCTGAAACAGGCTCCAGGCTCTGAGCTGTCAGCCCAGAGCCCCACATGGGGCTCGAACTCACGGACCGCGAGATCGTGACCTGGGCTTAAGTCGGACGCTTACCCGACTGAGCCACCCAGGCTCCCTGACATGTACATTTTTAAAAACAATTAAAATAATCTGTGTTCACTGACAACTTAGAAAGCATCTGTAATTCTCATAGGCGACCGGAAAACAATATCGTCAGTGAAAAGATTTTAAAGTTTAGCCAATACTTTCCTTTTCTTCCACTCTTAAATTTTCGTCTTTGATCCAGCTTTCTTCATCTCCCTTTTTTCTTTCCACCACTACCAAATTAATAAAAGATTATTGTAAATCTTCCCTCTGAAAATGCTAGAGGAAGTGATGTCTGAGACCTAGGAGGGAGATAGGGTGGGGGAAATGGGTGAAGACAGTCAAAGGGTACAAACTTTCAGTTATAAACCGACCCAATTCTGGGAATGTAATGAACCTCATGGTGGCTATAGTTTAACAATATTGTACGGTGTACTTGAAAGTTGCCCAGACAGTAAACCTTAAAAGTTCTCATCACACATGTAAATATGTGAGGTGTTGGAGGTGTTAACTAACCTTATGAAGATAATCATTTCACAATATATATGTATATCAAATCATCAC
This sequence comes from Neofelis nebulosa, assembly GCF_028018385.1. Classification (NCBI taxonomy): domain Eukaryota; kingdom Metazoa; phylum Chordata; class Mammalia; order Carnivora; family Felidae; genus Neofelis; species Neofelis nebulosa. Next base: position 138,608,824 of record NC_080786.1, read on the forward strand.
TTTGTACAACTTAAACTTACTCAGTGTTACACGGCAATTATGTCTCAATAAAGCTGAAAAAAATAGCATCCAAGTCAGACGCTTAGTATTCTGGTCTAATTGTGGCCATTTAAATATAACAGGCTTCAAGGACTGCTCGGACTCCTTCGCATGCAGCCCTGAATGTTGTTTTCTGTGGCTAAATCACCTCAGCCCTCAGAGGTTCCTTTGTCTTCTTTCTTGTGATAAAAAACTAAGGCAACCATTGGGTTCATTAATCGTCTTCATTTGGCTTCCAGGTGGATTCAGACATCTGTCTTTTGTAGTAATAAAGTTCTCCTCATGGTCTCTTCTGCATTTTAGTACTTATTGTAGCTTGGTAACCTGAAGTATTGGATTGCCTGACCTTGAAACTTAAAAAAAAATCAAATATGACGATGGGATATTTTGGAGATATTCAAGATCATTTAATTTTACAAGTATCAAGAGATCAATGAATCAATAAAAGAATGAGTAATTGAATGTCACATAATTACCATAAAAATATGTGCATACCTAAAAAAGTGAATTTCCTTAAAACATATTTAGTGTACCACAGTTCTCATATGCTCAAGATATAAAGAAAATATTATCCTTTTTTAAATGAAGCGAAGGTTTTGTTTTGTTTTGGTTTTTTAATGAGGTCCTAGCTTCGATTTCAAACACTTTACTCAACATCATACGCAAAGCCTACATGCACGTACACACACACACAAACACACCCACACAATACATCCTTCTGTTTGTACTCAGAAGTAATGAAAATTATATGTGAATTTATGTACAAATGCATTCTTACACTCACAGATAACAATTTCATTAATCTCTATAAATAAAATTATTTCTAACATGTTGGACAAAGGAAGGCTCATTTTAGATAGCATTCAATACTTATAAGGAGTGAACAGATTAAAATGGTTTATATATCACCTAATGTGCAGAAGAAATACAAACTTAGATGTATTGATTTACTACTTATTTAAAAAATACACACCCACCTAAAGAATCTCTGTGAGATTTTTATGGTATTCTGTTGTGAAAGATAATTCAATGTTCCATACAAAAGTAGCACCTGAGGGTGAGAGATCCAACCTCCCTCACCTTTAACTCACTCAAAAGGCACCACTGCTTCAGATAAACATTTCGGTGTGAACGTAATGGAAGCCCTAGAAACCACCTACTATTCTCAGGAGGCCTATATATCCTCCAAGTGCTTCTCAACTGTTCAAAGACTTTGGCCCCAGGTATCAGCTCACCAGGTAGAAGTCATGAGTAAACATTAGGACAGTTTTCCAGGTTTAGCATCTTACTAACAGACGTCAGGTACATGTCATTCTGAGTTATGGTTCTACATACAAGGTAACTTAAAACCAAAAGCAAAAGCAAAAAAGCAAAAAAAAAAAAATTTTTTGCAAAAGCAAAAAAAAAAAATAAGTGACATATTCAGCCTTTAGAGTGTTCATTTATGAGTGTGGTACTTCTTGGTTATAGGAATAAATCAACTTTAATATGTAGGGTCTATAAAGTCAGAAGTAAATATCAAATTAGTTTAAAAATCAATAACCTAAGTAGGATGTGCTTATGGTACTTATTGTTTTCCTTTTGCTGTTATAACACACTTTTACTAATTTAGTGACTCACAGCAACATAAACTTATGCTGCTACAGTTCTAGAAGTCAGAAGTCCAAAGTCACTGGGCTAAAGTCGAGGTGTCAGCATGACTGTTTCCTTCTGGAGGCTCTGAGGGGAGCATCTGTCTTTCCATTGTTTCAACTTCTAGTGGGTGCCTCTATTGTTTGGCTGGTGGTCCCTTCCATCATCAGAGGGCATCACTTGAACCTTGGATTCAGTCATAGCATCCCCTTCTTCCCGGCTGACTCTTTTTGTACCCCTCCTCTAAGTACCATTGTGATACATAGGACCAATCTGGATAATCTGTGATACCCTTCCCATCTCAAGATCCTTAACTTACCTTTGCAAAGTCTCTTTTGCCATATAAGGTAACATCCACAAATCTGCGGGATTAGGACATGGACATATTTGGAGACCGTTAATCTTCTTACCAAGTGAGAGTTGTATAGTTCATAATTATAATGGATTCCATGACATGAACAATTAGGTCTACAATTAATATTTAAGAAAGTTAGAGTATGACTAAAAAGATATTAACTTAAAAGAAATATTGTTTGCTGCTTATCAACAATAACGTAGTAAAATCCAAAAAGTATAAGTCTGTCTCACATCAAAATACCAAAAATGAGGAATTGTTTTATAATATGGAGAATTAATCCAAATGGTACTGATTTCAGGTAATTATTTCCTAATTTTCATATATTTCACTGTGACTTAAAGCAGATACACAGATTTGCCTTAATGTAAGCAATAAGATGAACCTATTTGATGTTTTAAAATGGTTGAATTAAAATTCCTAAAACTTGAGAAATGTGTTAATAGAAAGAATATTAATTGAATCCTAACATTTAGGTTCCCTGGCTCCCAATACTACATCTTAGTATTAAGAGATTTCTACACTTCTTGATATTAAAAATAGCAACTAAGCCTCTGAAATGTAGTGTAGCTTCTTAGTAGATAATTTGTTCTTTGAAGAAGCAGGGTGAGAGGGAGAGGGGGAGATGGGTGAAAGAGGGAAGGAAATGAAGGAAAGAGAAGGAGGGAACTTAATAGAGTAAATTTTCAACCTTGCTAAGGATTCTAAGTCTTCACATTAATAGCTCTTGGTCCTGATCTATTTAACCAATGAGTGGATTTATTTTTTCCATAGCAATGAATGCAGATTTATTTTTTCTTGTTTGTTTCAATTTAAAGTAGAAAGGATTAATAGAATTCTATCTCAGACTATATGTGTACCTTTGAGTGCTTATGAGGTGCAGATTGTTCAAAATATTGCTAATTAGATTGATTTACAAGGCAAGGCCAGTGCCTATTATAATTGGCTTTAAAAGTCGTAAAATTTATTTTCAGATATAATTTTGTGTTCGTTCACAACCTAGGGACCTTACTGGGTAAGATCTGAAACAGGCCCCTGTACACAGAAGGCAGGGAGAGATGGAAGAAAAAGGCAGACCACTCCAGATTGGTCTGGTGACATTCAAGAAGTAAGAGAACTTACCTGCCAGGTTTGCCTTGGGAGGCCACAAGATGAGTAGATCTCTGCACCCAACTCCCAGAATCCTAAAAGTTTATATAGAGGCCTTAATCAAGTTCGGTCTCACATTCAGTCCAGACAATGTCAACAGCATATTATTCTCAAGATTGTGTTTTTGAAACTGACTCCTTTTGTGGGAATTGGTGGGTGAAATGTACATTCCAAGGACAGGGAAGAAGCTATGGGGCATCTGACTGCTGATAACCTCCTCCAACAGTCTGTAATAATAAAGGTAAACTAAAAGTAGAAATACAACTTTTAGTTCATTTTAACATATTCATAGTAGAATATTGGGTAGAAAAATTGGGCTTAGTAACAAAATTATCAGTGGTTGAGTGTGTGTTCTCTTTTACTGTTCTTTGTTTCTCCTTCTTCTGAGCCTTCGTTTGTTTTAGAGATTATCTTTCAGATGTTGCATTTCGGGAAAACATTTCTAAGACAGCTTATGATGGACTGTGAATTGCTATGAACTGTTATTGTAAAATAGATATTTTGTGTTGAAAAGAGCGTATGCTCCAGGGAATATCTGAAATGGTGTGGAGAGATGTTTTTTTGATGTTTCAGGGTATCTAAAAATTTTCCACTGAAAATAGAAAACTTGACTATTTTTGCCATCCTATCTCCTTTTTCATTAGCCATTTTACTCCAAAACAGGCCAACAACATATGACGTGGCTGAAAACTCTTCCAACAGAGCAATTGTAAATGACTCTAAAAAGAACTTGACTTACCTTCATAACCTCCACACTCTTAGTCTGAGGGCTATGATTGTCTCAGAGCCTGTTGCCAGTGCCTTAAATCCTTTTTGGGATATAACATGGAATAAAAATACGTCTGCATTCATCCCCATATTCTAGGAAAACTAACCACTCACTCAAATAATAATGTAAATGACTTACTGTCAAGTTATCTGCATTTAGATATGTTTGATGCTATCATGTATATATTTTTAACCAGAATGTTCCCAATGGTTGCGTGATGTCATAATGTTGTGGTCTATTTAAAATCATTGTTTTCACTTGTCCCACCACCTCACACATAACCTCTTAAACTCTCCTCTTAAACTGACCAGGTAATGTCCCTATCGTGCACTCAGTCACATGAATCAGAAAGCAAGGTCCAACCTTGATCCCCTCTTCTCTCTCAACTCTTAGATTCGGTTGGCTGCCACATCTCACCATTTCTCGATCTCAAATATTTCTCTATTTTACCCATTCTCACTGCTTCTCGTTTGGTTTCAACCCCCGTCATCTTTACAGTGATTATGTGTGTTTTAATTATACATCTGCATGGTTCTGTTGTAATTCCATCTGCACTCCAAATTGCTGCTCTGTGAATCCTCCTAAAAGGCAAGCGTGATCACATTTCTACCATGCTTTAGATCTTTCCTTTGTTCTCCGCCATATACTAGTATTTTCCACATTGCACATTATAGTCCATTAGTGGATTATAAAATCAGTTTAATGGGTCTGAACCAACAATGTTTTAAATAAAATAGAAAATAATACATTAAACAAGAGAAGAGGAAATAAGGATAAGAATATTTTTGTGAGTATGCACATACACATTAATCTCTGCTATGTAGACATTCAAACATGTTTCTCAATGTGGTTTGCATTCAGAATTGGGAAAGCCATAGGCCTGTACCATAAAAATCAAAGCTTCTTACCATAGCCTAAAGACACTTCAAGATGAAGCCTGTGACCAAATGCTCAACATCATTTCTTATAACTTTGTCCCCTTGTACTGTCCTGAAGCCTCAACTATTCATAATTCCTTAAACTCATTGTGATTTGTATATTGATTCCAGACTGTCTTCATATTTTAACACAGACATTATTTCCATTAAAATAATATTATATGCCAGCAGTTTTCAAACCTTAGCACATATCAGAATTACTCGAAGGTTTGTTCAAACATAGATAGTTGAGCCCAAACTCTCAAAGGTTTAATGGAGTGCGTCGGGGGTTGGACCTAGGAATTTGCAGGTGATGTGAATACTGTGGTTTCATGGACCACAGTTCAGATACTGCTGTTTTATATCCAATCTCTCGATCACAAAACAAGACAAGTGACCCTTGTCTGGGTTGACTTTGAGCATGCTTTTATTACAGGTATATAATATTTTACAGGGTTCTTTGTTAAATGCAATTGTCTTTATTTTCATGACTCTTCGTATTCTGTATATAGCATGAATAAGATGAAATTTATTTTGGAGCAAGAAATAAAAATTTTCTTCTAGTTGGACTACTTAGTTGATGAGTAGCCCATAATAGGTGTCAAAAGTCTTTAGTGAAGGCCCGAGTGAAACACATAATTTTGAAGTCTTCACCTTATTTGTCTTTTCGATTTTTTACTTTTCTTATATTTAAAATAATCAGCAGTTAAAGGGCATGCTGGTGTGCTGACTGCAGTTGTAGCTTCAAACTTATCAGGGTAGTAATGAAATGCCTCAGAGATAAAGGTGAGCTCGGAGTTATTTCTTGGCCCCATTACTTACATATTTATAATAATGAGAGACATTGTGAAGACATTTCTAGAAGATATTCCGAAAGCCAGTTTAAATGTCAGATAATTTTCTTAAATGTTGTGTTCAAGAGGTGAAAAAATGTTTAGAATGGAATTGAAGTTAATGTCACAATATGTTTCAACAATGTTACAAAGTTCAGTCAAACGTCTGTGCAAATAATGGTTTGAAAGAAAGACTAGTATAAATCAAGTTTACTTTTAACTTAAGAATTTGACAGAGGCTGTGTGTGTACTTTATAAACTATACTTCATTGCCAGATTCTTGGCAACACATGTAAACCATCCTTGCCATACTATTCTGGATCATCATTGTCTTAACTTCAGATACACAGGTACAAATCAGATAAAATGTATACAAAATATGCAAAATCCAAGTAGGTGCCATTTAAATCTACGTAGAAAATTGTCGTCCTTAGATTAGGAACATTATGAAAAATCCAAAACTTCAATTATGAAACTCAGTAAAAGAGAAATTCATACCTCTTTCTTCCTAACCCAGGGAACAAAAACTAAAAGAAATTATCAAAGAATTTGTGTAAGGTTATGTATTAGAAAGGATGTTTAATTATAGATATCAAGACTCACTCTTGTTATTTTGAATATAAATTAATTTACTGAGCTGCGTGAAATCAGTTTGAGGTCTCAAGCAATTCCAGGAAAAATTCCTAGAGGTATCCAGCCACACTGCACACCATGAAGACCATTGTGCCTGTCACAACAGTGAAGTCACAGAATATGACAGTTGCAACCGCAGTTATTGGACTCACATCCATCCTACCTCTTCTGTAAAAATAAGGTGTTAATCTGAAAGTCTCCTAGTAAATAAGCAGCAACGTACCTGATCACAAGCAATCCTCTGATCGGTAACAGAGGAGAGTCCCTACTTCAATTCAGTGGGTAAAGATTTATTTCCAATAAATAATGCTGGGCTAATTAGATATTTACCCTGAAAATGCATAAATAAACCATAAGACTTACTTCACTACACACTCAGTGATTAATTTGAGATGGATCATAGACCTGAATATGAAAGCCAAGGGGAAGAAGGAGGAGAAGATGGAGAAGAAGGAGAAGAAAGAAGGAGAAGGAGAAGGAGAAGGAGAAGAAGAAGAAGAAGAAGAAGAAGAAGAAGAAGAAGAAGAAGAAGAAGAAAAGGAGGAGGATGAGGAGGAGGGGGAGAAGGGGGAGGAAGAGAAGGAGGAGGACAAGGACAAAGTCAACCTGCTTGAAGAAACCACAAGATGATATCACCTTGACTGTTAATAGAATATTTTAAACAAGGCAAAATGTCCTAAAACAAGAGATAAATAGGGGCACCTGGGTGGCTCAATTGGTTAAGTGTCCAACTTCAGCTAAGGTAATGATCTCAGGGTTCATGATTTCGAGCCTTGCATCAGGCTCTCTGCTGTCAGCACAGAGCCTGTTTCAGATCCTTTGTGCCCCTCTATCACCTCTCCTCCCCTGCTCATTCTCTAAATAAATAAATAGATAACTCAACCTAAAAAAAAGATAGATAAGTGGATTTCATTAAAATTTAGAATAAAATTTTTTATCAAACGATTATGTTAAAAGTGAAAAGACAACCCACACAGAAGTGGAGAAATATTCTCAGTTGGTAAAACTGAGAAAAATGTTTGTATACAGAATACATAAAGTATGGCTACACATTAATAAGGAAAGGTTATAAACCCATTTAACAGTGGATACAATTATTAAATGGAAAACAAGAAAGCACTAACTGGCTTATAGATATTTGTAAAAGGTGCTGAACATCATGATTTAGAAGATAAATAAAGCTATACCCACAATGAGATACTAATCCACACCACACTAGTAAGAATTTTAAAAGGACAGATCACATCAAATGTTGTTGAAAATATTGAATAATAGAAACCCTTTCACATCACTGGTGGGAGTACCAACTGGCATAATCCGCTAAAATAAAAATGTGTATACTCTGTGATTTTGCAATTCCACTTTAGTCTTTAAAGGTTCAAGGTGACCTGGGATTATTGTTGGTGGACTTGGACTATGTTCCTGTTCTTTTTTATTTTTTTTAATTTTCTTTTTTTAACGTTTATTTATTTTTGAGATAGAGAGAGACAGAGCATGAACAGGGGAGGGTCAGAGAGAGAGGGAAACACAGAATCCAAAACAGGCTCCAGGCTCTGAGCTGTCAGCACAGAGCCTGACACGGGGCTCGAACCCACGGGCTGCGAGATCACGACCTGAACCAAAGTCGGAGTCTCAACCGACTGAGCCACCCAGGTGCCCCTACTATGTTCCTGTTCTATCTGGAGGAAGATATCATCAATACATCTGACCTTAGACCCGGCAAATCCTTGTTATCTTTTTGCTTCTCTCTTGCTTTCCAACTTGCTCATTTTTTTTTCTCATTTTTCCCATTATGTATGGTTTTTCCCAGGAAGAATTTTGGTACGAAATGAGCTAGGCTACCATTGAGAGAAGGGTTAAGTACTTTTTCCTACTGCAATATCTTAGAATTAAATGAAAAGTAAAGCCATATTCACTTCTGGAAACGTACGTGCTTTATATTTTAAGTGCTTATAACATGTAACGGGATTTGGTGTAATAAAGAATCTGACACAGAAACCTATACTCAAGAAAAGGGGATTACCTCAGGAATACCAGGAAGTAGGACCACTAGGACATTCTTAGAGACTGCATACTACACGTGAGATACTTCTCAGGGAAAGAAAACAGAAGACTTTTTTTTTTCATTTTCCCTCAAGCGTATGGAATTTTCTGCACGTTGTAGCAAACAAATGGATGAAAATGACAGGGAACAAATGGATGAAAATATTTATTCTCTAATAAACATTTCAAAAATATTTGGTCAATGTTATCATTCGTGTCCTTTTAGGTTTGCTATAATGGGCACTTGATAGTTATGACTTTCTATGTATCCAATAAACGGGTCAACCACTTGTACGGCACTCAAGCCCACATCCCCAGTTTGTTTCCTGGACTTACTGTGTTGAATAGGAAAACATACATCTGCATAGGCTGAATAGGAAAGGACAGACCGGCTCCAGATGGTATGTGTTGCCGTCTCACTCTTCCTTTATGATCCTTCCGTATCATCATGGTGTGACCGTAAGTTGTTTTTTCGTTTGTTTCTTTTGCTTTGTTTTGTTTTGTTTTCTCCGATAGTTTCCAGGACTAGCATGAACAACTGCATTCCAGAGACAACACAAATATAGGTGACTCCTTAATTGTGTCATGTTTGTCTTAAGGAATATTCTGGTCCATTTTCTTCTTCCTCTCCTCTCCACTCCATGTCCCATTCCCATGCAAGAACTCATGCTTCCTTTCGCTGACCCCTCCAGCTTTTGTGTCTCCATCTGCACCTATTGTAATTTCCCCTTGATGAAACCTATTTTCAGATTTGCCTGTCCCCTTCTTTGGATACATGGAGACAGAGTAATTTATTCACCAAAGTTTGAGTCTAAGATCAGTAAGAACCAGGTTTATCATAATTAGTCCAGATGCCAGCTGTTTGTGAGTCACAGCCCTCAGCTTCAACCCAAACACTGCAACTCATGGAGGGACCTTGAGTATCTTGAGAATCCCACAAGTAGCAAGACCCTTGGCAAACCCCCAAAGCTACAAGATCAGCTGTGAATGTGCCACATCGAGGTGAAGAATGTAAGAAGTGAGCAGAAAAGGAAGGGTTTCCAGCTTTGTTGGATACATATTTCATGGCATTTTGCTTCGCTGAGAAGAGAAATAGGTATTTTAAATGAGGATACTTATTTAAATACCATGTCAGTATATTCTACACATAAAGTTGCATTTTAAACATAGGATTAACACACATTCAAATTCTAATTCTGTCACAAAGGGAAATTGTCATGAGGATAATAAAAGATAAGCTATCTAATCTTTGGCTAGTGAACAAATATTTAGCGTGTACCTAATATGTGACAGATCCTGTATTAAGTATTAACAACATAGTGATCTCAAGAATGAAATCTGTCCTTACTTAGTCTACATTTTAATATATTATAATGTGATCTGAATCTACTCAACTTAAGTGGATAAATAATTGTTGAGGGTGCTACCTAGTGAAGTTTATGATAAGCAAGAACCCATTGTTTGGAGAAAGAAAATCACAAGCGCTGGACAGGAAAGATTTAAGATATTTTGTCATGTTATAAAGTACAAGAAATACCCAAAGAGCCATAGTATAGTAAACCCAAAATTAATATACAATCACATTTAAAAAATATGTGTACTATGACCAAAATAGATATTCTGACACCTGAAAAACAAATCAAGCATGCAAGGGGCTTGGAAGCTGTCTATGTTTCTAACAACAAGTAAGAAGGTGAAAAGACTGAACAATTGGCATCTCCTTGTCTGTGAGAGAGGAGAAAACAGCTGTCCCCATAATAGGAGAGATAAACACATGAAGAAAGGCAGTCATGGCTTACCAGGGAAAAGAATGCCACAGGAACCAGTGCCATGGTAGGAAAACCTGAAATACAACCGATGAATTTGCTATAAGTTCAGGTGTAGACAAGTCTGAATTAAAAAGTCCAAGGAGATGGGGCACCTTGGTAGCTTGGTCGGTTAAGTGACTGACTCTTGATTTTGGCTCAGGTCATGATCTCACAGTTCGTGAGTTCAAGCCCTGTGTTGGGCCCTGTGCTAACAGTAGAGAGCCTGCTTGGGACTCTCTCTCTGCCCCTTTCTCTCTCTCTCTCTCTCTCTCTCTCTCTCTCTCTCTCTCTCAAATAAATAAGTAAACATTAAAAAAAGAAGTCCAAGGAGACCCACTCATAGGATGGCCCCAACAATTTTGTGAGAACATGTTGTTAACATATCTTAGTTAAACGATATTATATATATTATATATATATATCATATATATATATCATATATATATATATTAAGGTTACATATATATATGTATATATATATATGTTACATATATATATATATTAAGGTTATATATATATATATATATATATATTAGGGTTAAAAGAAAACCTTTAATTTTATAGAAGTAGTGGGTACCATAAGGAATATAATAAAAGTATTATATAATTTAATATATATATTATATAATATAATAAAAATAAAAAAATATAATAAAAATAAAAATAAAAATAAAAATATAATAAAAAATAATCCCAAAGGTCAAATAGTATAATATAGCATTCAAATCTCACACACCAAGATCATTTAAGAAAATTCAGTATTTTGGCAGCTATTTTGTATGCAGTGATATAAAGGTCACAGAACATTTCATTTAAGTTTGGGAAAAAATGGGGTGCCTGGGTGGTTCAGTTGCTAAGCATCCAATTTTGGCTCAGGTCATGATCTTGTGATTTGTGAGTTGAGCCCTGAGCCAGGCTCCATCATGACATCTTAGGACCTGAAGCCTGTTTCAGATTCTCCTTCTCCCTCTCTCTCTGCCCCTCCCCTACTCTCTCTCACTCTCTGTCTGTCAAAAAAAATAAACATTAAAAAATTTAAAAGTTCAGGAAAAATTGTTTACCAGTTGCCTCTATATTGATGATTCTGTCTTAATTGCTCTTTCTTATCATATAGTCACTCATTAACTCCCAAAATGTCACGCTGACTACAGTATCACTTCTGAAAGATAATCTACCACTTTCTATGTACTAAACTATGACAGCCGCTCCCCATGTTCCCATCGGTTCAGTCCTTTTGCAGTGTTTGACATTTATTCACCCTCATCTTCCCCTTGAAGATTGTTTCTCCTTTGGTTTTTGTGATGGACTCTTTCCTATTATACTTTCATTTTTTTTAAGTTTGTTTATTTTGAGAGATAGAGACCATGTGCAGGGGAGAGGCAGAGATAGAATACCAAGCAGGCTCCTTGCTGTCAGCATGGAGCCCGATGCAGGGCTCAGTCCTACAAACCACAAGATCACGACCTGAGCCAATATCCGGAGTCAGAAGATGAACCAACTAAGCTGCCCAGGCGCCCCTATCCTTTCATTTCTGATCAGTTACTCCCACTTCGATTCTCAAGCCAGCTCCTGGCAGCAATGTTCTTATTTTCTGACCTTTTATGGATCTGTACCCTATCTTTAATCAGATGTTCTTGATATACCTGAGATGTATGCTGTTTGCTTTCGACCACTATATTCATCCCAATTATCTTGTTTGCCAATAAAATTTTTACTTGGTGCTTAAGATTTAGGTGACAAGATTCCTTCCTTTGCAGTTTGCCTTTACTTTTATTCTTATATTTAATTCACAGGGACTTTCACATGTCTGCATTTCCCAGGACACAGAAATGACTCTGGTATATTTAATCATTCAAATTATGCAACAGAACAATCAACAGCTTTAAATTCAGAAAACCTAGATTTAAACTCCAGCTCTCTCACTCATAGAGGTGCTTAAATTTTAAGGAATTTAATTAGTGTCTGGCAGACTTAGTCTCTTCATATGAAAAAGAGTTCATAAGAACTATCCTATATGATATTTATGAGAATTAGAAGATATAAGAATGGGCAGAGAACATTTCTAAGGTTTACTAGAAGCTCTCTGCATAGCCTATTCTGTCCGTGCATAGAAGCGGTTACCTATATGGATGGTTACAACTGATGCAATTGATATTAGCAATCAGTTTGGTATTTATTCCATTCTTCTCCACTTTTTAATAATCATTTAGCGAATGGATTTCTTAAGCAGGAAATGTAATTTTACAATTTAATGTTGAATTAGACTGTTCTTTGAGTGTAGAGTTAAACTTGAAAATATCAGCCTTTCTGAAAACATTCACATGCCAATCAGAATTAATCACTCTATGGCTCCATGGTGCATCATGTGACCTTTCTCAGGTGTTGATTTCTGTTCTGTGTTCGGTGATTTATATGATTACCCATACCTGAAATATGAAGTCAAGTCTTCATAGTAAACTTTCTCCATATTTAAGCAAATTTTTCATACCCACCATTAATTCATTTCTTGCAAAGTCTTCCAAAGTAAATTTTATACTGGCAACTTAATTCATATTATAAAATATGTATATATTTTGTATGTATAAAATATATAATATATAAAATTATATAAAAATATAATATATAAAATTATAAAATATGTATATATTTTGTATGTATAAAATATATAATATACAAAATCATTACTGGGAATTATAGAAAGAATTTATTTTGTTTCTATTTTTTTTTCCCTTTGGAAGTTCTAAACTTTTCCTTGTTCACATAAAGCCCAAGTAGACTATTAGAAGTATAGGTGCTTATACCATTCCTGACTTCCAGGTTATCTGGAGAATATTTGGCTATTTTCCTACACAATGGCCACAATCCACGTTAAGCTACATAAACATTTGCTTTGGAGATAAGTAAAAATCAATACAGTTGAGCCTAAAACAACATGGTTAGGGGCGCCAATCCTTTACACATTTGAAATCCAAGTATAACTTTTGACTCCTCAAAAACTTAGCTACTGATAGTTTACTGTTGACTAGAAGTCATACCAATAAAATAAACAGTACTTAACACATATTTGGTGTATGCATTATATACTGTATTCTTACACTAAAATAAGAGAAAAAATGTTGTCAGAAAAATAAGGATGAGAAAATACATTTAAAGTACCACACTGTATGTATAGAGAAAAATCTGCGTATAAGTAGACCCATGCAGTTAAAACCCATGTTGTTCAAGGGTCAATGGAAACTTGAATCACCAATGTTGGATGTGAAGAAGTTTTCTTGATTAGATAAGGTGAAAGATCGAATACAAGACAGCCTGTGCTTCTCACAGGGAATTAAGCAGGAAAGAAAGAAGCCCAGGAAAGTTTGGTGAGAACCAAGGAAGAAAACAGTGCTGTTAGGGTTTAAGACATAAGACTCTGGCTAAGATAAAATGAAGAAAGAAAATCTTGTTATTTGCAAGCACAGCCAGGACTAATTCTGTTGGAATAACAGCCATTGGCGGTAATCTTTGTCTTTTTGTAGATCGTCCATCCATAATCTTTCAGTGCTCCTGCAGGGAAATCCAATAGTTCTTTACAATATTTTATTGCATGTAAACTTCCATTAGAAGTCAGCAAATTATGGGTAAGATCTGTAGCTATTTCTAAAACCTATCTGAGGGAACCTTAACAACTTGAATAATATTCTAGATGACTAACATGGCAAAATTCCAAAGCTCTGGTTTACATGTCAACATCTACTCTTTAAACTATTTTATTTAAAAAAAAAAAATTAACGTTTATTTATTTTTGAGACAGAGAGAGACAGAGCATGAACCGGGGAGGGGCAGAGAGAGAGGGAGACACAGAATCTGAAACAGGCTCCAGGCTCTGAGCTGTCAGCACAGAGCCCAACGCGGGGCTGGAACTCACGGACCGTGAGATCGTGACCTGAGCCGAAGTTGGACGCTTAACCGACTGAGCCACCCAGGCGCCCCTCTTTAAACTATTTTAAAGTAACGTTCAGGAAACTAAGTTCACAGATGTAGGCACTACAAACTTAGTAGGAAATAAATCTTAGTCTCTTGATGAATCTTTTAAGTCCTTAGTCTTCACCAGAGTTCTTCTTGATGGATAGTGGTTTTGTAAGGTTAATTGATTTGAATTGGATATCATACTATTGTTCTCTGTGCTTTTTTTCTGAAAGGGACCATCCACTCACAGTGGAGTACAGTCACTGTGATCTGCTGATAAATGCTGATGGTCAATTTTGCAGTGATTGACCCAGAAGAAGATGGGCCAGGGTGTTTGGAGTGGAGCCCAGTGAAGGACCACAAAATTGTTGCAGAGGCTATACCAAATTTGGAATAAAATATTATTCCAGCAAAAGTCCCTAAGGTTATGTTAGACCCATGATATCAGCACAATTACAGGGCTACTCTCAACATTCATTTCAGGCAAGTTAATTTTCTTAGAAATTCTCAAAAACCAAAGAGCAAAGACTGAAAAGAAAAAGCCACCTAGTTCTAAATAAAGAAGCCCATTCTTATCAGTTTGTTCAAATATCACAGTCAGCAGCATCCTCTAAATCCTTTGTTTATGTGTATACACACACTCTGATGTTCCATAAAACTTGCTGCCTGCATCCACAAATATAAATGTAATTTCTGTTGGTAATTTTAACAATTAAAAGGCTGGTGTTTTGTGCCATTTCTTGTGAACAGTCTCGTTTGATTGCAAGTTTTTAGTTATACTCCCCAACTAATTCTTTTTTTTTTCCATTTGTAGTAGCAAGTGGAGTTTTGTGGCAGTATTATTTTTAAAATTATTAACCCAAGTCTATATAAAATAAAGGAGCACATAAATCAGTGACCCAAGAATAGTTAAGTATGCTGGATACATTATTTTTTCATAATTAATTGTATTTTTTCACAATTAAGGTTTTTCTGAGTTGTGCTTTGAATAAAATGGCTTAATGATCTTTGAGTTTCATTCCCGTACCTACAAACCTGAGTCATTTGCTTGCTTACCTAAGTACACTTTCCCTTTCTATTAAGAAGTGCTGTAGTAATGCAATATCATGGCATGATTGAGAAAATATGGTATTTCATTTCCCAATATATTACAAAAAATATAGGTAGATAGATAGATGATAGATAGGTAATAGAGCAAACATGTGTTTTATGCATTATATATATTAATATTATATAACTGTATAATTTAGAACTGGAGTCAGCAAACTTTTTCTGTAAAGTTAAAGAAAGTAAATATTAGACATTGCAGACCATATGGTCTGTCACCATTACTCAATTCAACCAGCCAATTTGGCAGAAAAGCCATCACAAACACTATGCAAATGAATGTGTATTGCCAACTCCTGATATAGAATGTATGTATTATCTATAGTATACTATAATGCATATTTGGATATGTAAATGTTATATAAATATGAATAACCTGAATCAAATATTTATAGACAAACATGCATGCATGTGTTTAACTATGTAGCAGATTAGGTTAATCAATACTAATGACAAGATAAGTTAGGTAATGTCAGTTATACGAATTTAAATATTACCTAAATTTGACAGTGGATGTTTCAAGAAACTAAAATTCTGTGAAAGACAGGAATTTCAAATTTCTTTTAGTATGGGATTGGAAAAAAAAATAATTCTAAAAAAAATGGATCCTACCTGTAGGATTGGATAAACTTATAAAATAAACAAAGTCTTCTTTCCTAAGGATCATTTGATCAACAGCCCACATCCTGAAGCCTTTGCTTGGCTGGTCTGAAATGATGTTTTGTTTTGTTTTCCTTTGAGCATGAAAGGGCACTGCAACCATGCAAAGCTATAAAGATAGAATCTGATAAAATGTCTGCCAACTTGAGTAGGGATGGCTGGCAAGATATAAATAGGAAAGGATTCAGAGTCTCTATTCACTCCAAGGAGGAGCCTAAAGACAATATAGAAACAAACTTGAATCCGGTGGAGAGGACTTTTAATCAGGTTTAATGTCAGGTAATCATGTCTGTAATCATGATGTTTGTGTTTATCTGCTTCTTAAGGTTTTAAGGTTCTTAGAACCTGAAACATTAGATTTTTAAATTTACTGAAGTATTTAAATCTGAATAGATGAACTTATAATGAGTGTTTACACATATCAATGTGTTAAATTAATAAATTATTTGTCAAGGTATAAGTAACATGTTAGGAATATTGGTTTCTTGATGTTTAAAGAATGCTGATTTTAATAGTCATAAAGTAAGGACATTGAAAAAATTCCAAATTTGTTTCTTATAAACTAGATAGAATCCATCAACATTCTAAAAGTTAAATGTGATAAAATCCCAATACTGAAGACAAACTTGAAACCTAAATCTATTGTCAATAAAATATAAAGAGGAAAAAATTCTCATAAAAAAGAAATGATCATTTCTAATCATTAATAATACAGATATCACTGCCAATGTACAATTATATTTCCTGTTTTCTATTTAATTTATTCTTTCAACATTTAGTAATGATTGATATTTCATATAAATATAAGTATTTTAACAACAAAACATAATGAGATAAAGTATCAAAAATAAAAATAATTACTTGTGTGTTATAGCCCACAGTGCACCTGAATTCTTTTTACTTTACTGGCAATGATGGGTTGCCTTGTCGAATTAACTGATAGAAAACACGTTTTTTCTTGGAACTGTCTCAGTATTCTATTCTTGACATTAATCTTCCTTTTTTTATGTGCTTCTAAAAGTTAGCTTCTAGAAGGAGGTAAGAGCCTTCTGTCACATTATTAAGTTTAAGGGAAGATGGGAAATTGTAATCTCATAAATATGGTGCAGGGTCAGAAGATATTTTTAGTTTCTTGTATTTTTCCTTCACTCACCACCCCACATTACCATATTTTTCTCATCACTAGAAGAAGGTTTACATTCACCCTGTAAACTCCCAGGAGCTGGGGTGCCTGGGTGGCTCAGTCGTTAACCATCGGATTTCAGCTCAAGTCATGATCTCACGGCTTGTGGGTTTGAGTCATGCTTCTGGTGAGCTCTGCTTTTCTCCTTGCACCCTCTCTAGCTCTCTCTCTCAAAAAAAAAAAAAAAAAAAAAAAAAAAAAAAAAAAAAAAAAAAAAAAAAAAAAAGATAAACTGTCGAGGCTGTTAAGAGATTTAAATACTTTGAGAGATTTTATAAGTTGTAAAATGTTACTAAGGTGTAACACTGCATTGTATGTCTTCACCAAAAGATAAACATTTAAACATCAAAACAATTGTAAATATCACTCAGGCAGATTTCCATTATTTTCCATTTAATTCTACAAAACTCTTTCTTTAAAAACAGTTTCTACAAAACATGTTGCTACCTGTAACATACCACTGACTTAATTAACTGAACTTTTTGATTTATGGTTTTAAAATGTATCTGGGGGAGCCTGGGTACTCAGTAGGTTAAAAGTCCAACTTCAGGGCGCCTGGGTGGCGCAGTCGGTTAAGCGTCCAACTTCAGCCAGGTCACGATCTCGCGGTCTGTGAGTTCGAGCCCCGCGTCAGGCTCTGGGCTGATGGCTCGGAGCCTGGAGCCTGTTTCTGATTCTGTGTCTCCCTCTCTCTCTGCCCCTCCCCGTTCATGCTCTGTCTCTCTCTGTCCCAAAAAAAAAAAAAAAAACAAAAACAAACAAAAAAAAAAAAGTCCAACTTCGGCCCAGGTCATGATCTCAGGGTTCGTGAGTTCCAGCCCCATGTCGGGCTCTGTGCCGACAGCTCAGAGCCTGGAGCCTGCTTTGGATTCGTCTCTCTCTGCCCCTGCCTCACTTACACTCTGTCTCTCTCTGTCTCTCAAACATAAGAATAAACATTAAAAAAAATGTTTTAAGTGTGTCTGCAATATTTCCCAAAGAGTAATATTAGTAACAATTTCCTTAATTATGACTATGAATATGCACAGAATTCATTTTTTAAAAGAATTAATCTAAATTTCATCAAACGCTCATTGTATATTAGAAAAATGGGTTAGTCCTTATTACAACTTTTGTTTCAAATAATGTTCTTTAATTACATTAAAAGAATATCAATTAACCAGTGATACAGTGATCACAATTACCAGTGATACAGGTAAAGAAGTGAACCTTAAAACAGATAGTAACTAAGAGAGTGATGTGCACATTCTCTCTTTTGATATTTCTATCAATCTCCGTGAATTTAATGAATAATTAATATTCACTGAATTCACTGAATAGATGATTCCAAATTACTGCCTTTTGATGAGATATAAAGCAGTTCGTGATATATTTTACCTTAAAGAATGGTCCGTGGTTCATATCTTTGTCTTATAGACATCCTAGGCAGTGAATATACGACCTGAATATGCTCACTTCATTTTATTTTGTCTCACTGCCAGTCTTTTAAAGAAAATGTATACTGGCATCTTTGGGGTGTGTGATCTTTAGGAGTAATCTAAGGAACAACACCAACGTCTGTCAACTTGTCTGCTGTTTGCAGCCTAGAAAAAACTTCACATGCCCTCATGTCCCAGAGGTTATCCAAAATAGGCCTGACTGTCTTAAGAACAGTTGGTGCTTCATTCTGAGATTGCTTTCCAAGTTCAGAATCCTTATTAGAGAAAAAAGAGGCTTAGGAAAACAGATGTTCAGTTGAGAGGAAAGAATAGATAACAGACATATCCATGAATCAAAATGGATATTTATAAGAAAACAAAGTAAACATTTTTGTCTCTGTATTATTCCATTTTAACACAATATTCTAGTCAAACATTAACAGTTTAGTCAGAATTACAAAGAACACTCCCTTTTTAGCCATGGCATGAATTCACAGGTGGTAGGATATTTAAAAAATTAAAGCATTTAAAAAAATATATAATTACCAGGAGTCACATTTGTCAACTTTATTATAGGACAATTGATGGAAATATTTAAGAAACTGTTAGTTTTTATTCCTCTGTCATTACTGTAATATAACCATGATAAGCATTCTGATTTGGTTTGATTTAGTAAAATTACTTTTATGAAAAGTAATATGTGGAAAAATTATGTAGTGTAAAATATGTAAATATTTTTAATGAAAAGATTAAATAGGGGCGCCTGGGTGGCGCAGTCGGTTAAGCGTCCGACTTCAGCCAGGTCACGATCTCGCGGTCCGTGAGTTCGAGCCCCGCGTCAGGCTCTGGGCTGATGGCTCGGAGCCTGGAGCCTGTTTCTGATTCTGTGTCTCCCTCTCTCTCTGCCCCTCCCCCGTTCATGCTCTGTCTCTCTCTGTCCCAAAAATAAATAAAAAACGTTGAAAAAAAAAATTTAAAAAGATTAAATAGGATACAGACAAGAACAGTAACCAGTGAATGTCAACTAAAAAATTATTCAATTATTTCTACCATAGTAAAGTTACAATGAGTAATAGAACAAACACAACCAAGCTTAAAAAATAAAACATTAAAAAACTATGCTTCCTTTCCTGAAGGAATTCCTTCTAGAGGCCATCATTATCCTAGATTTGTTACCTATTATTTTCATGAATTAATTTAAACTCTCTCTTTCACTTTTTCTCTCTCTCTCTCTCTCTGAACAAAATATAGTGTCACCCGTGATATCTTAATATTATATAATTTCTATTACCCTACTTTTAATAATGCCCCTTATATACATTACATTTATGCTTCCAAAATGTACATATTCAATATCTTGCTATTTGACATTTAAGTTGCTTCTATGCCATGGCTATCGTAAGCATCACATCTATTAATAATCTTGGACAGGTCTCCATGAGTATGTATGAATAAGTTTCATGAGGGTGTGTATTTGGTAGTAAAATTGCTACATCATGTTTTAAGCATTTCTTAGGCACTTTAGGTTCTGTGCATATTTTTTTTAAGTTTATTTATTTTGTGAGAGAGAAAAAGAGAGGGAGTGTGGGAAGGGCAGAGAAAGAGAACAGAAGAGAGAATCCCAAGCAGGCTCCACACTGTCAGCATGGAGCCCCACACGGGGCTCAAACTCACAAACTGCCAGATCATGACCTGAACCAAAGTTGGACACTTAATGGACTGAGCCACCCAGGCACCCCTGGTTCTGTGCATATTAATACCAGAATTAAACAAGATATTCTATTATTCTCTAACTTTATGCTATTTTGATATTGTCAGATATCAAATGTTTTGTCCATCTGAAGTTTGTGAAATTATACCTAACTGTACTTTTATTTTACCTTTTCCTGAAAAATTGTAGGCTTTTGTTCTGCATCATTTCATATGTTTACTTATAAGCATATTTCCTATTTTGTTAATTGTTTTTTTTATATGTATTTCCTCTGCTTTAAATATTTTGTTATCTAATTGATCCATAGGAGTGGTGTGTGCATATGTGTGTGTGTGTGAGGAGTTTTTGATTGCTTGAAATGTTAGGGAATTTATTTTTCTTTCACGACTTGAGGTAATACTACATTCTATTAAAATTATTAGATAGGCTCAATTTTTCAATTTTATTTATTTATTTATTTATTTATTTATTTATTTATTTATTTTTTTAGTGTGAGAGAGTAACAGAGCATGCAAGCAGGGGAGAGGCAGAGAGAGAGGGAGAGAGAAAATCCCAAGCAGGGTCCAGCGCCCTCACCCTCCCCATATACATGTCTCAGTCTCTTGTTGTTGGACATTTGAGTCGGTTCCGGTTTTTAGCTATTACAAACAGTTTTTGACCATGGTTCGAGCACATATTGTTATCTTTTCCTTCTCTTTCTTCTCCTCTTTGTCCCCCTTCTTCTCCTTCTGTACCTTCTCTTCCTTCTTTTTCCTCTTTCCTTCACTTCTACGTCTTCTTTTACTCTTCTCTACCTCCTATTCCTCCTCCTCCACATCCCTTCCCTTTTTCTCTTCCTTTCTTATTTTTTCTTTAATTTCAAAAGTGACTGTTTTTGGCAAAATGTTTTGCAGTATAAAAGAAAAATATAATGAATTTTGTAAGATCCAGTGAAGAATCCTGTTACAATTATGGTCAATATTGCATGAATTTGTGGTTTGTTTTGGAAGAAAATTATGTTTAGTAGAACAACTATGCATGAATCTAGTATACATTTTTGTATATTTAAAAAAAGTGCTGTGTTTAAGCTTTCTCCTTATAAGTTTTGCACATATTTTTTTTCTGTTGTAAAATTTGGTATTTGTTAGTAAAAGATTCATACTCATTTTAGGACACTTAGGAATTCATAGTACCAGAACTATACATGTATTGATATTAGATAGAAAAATGTTATTTTTTCCATTCAAATTGTCACTGAATGCCTTCACATTTTTGTCTGCTTAATCCAGAAACTACTGAGAGAAAGTCCTTAAAACTACTCCTGTGATTTCGAGAATGTCAACTTCTGCATCACTTCTATTAGTTATTTGCTTTGTGCAACACTGAGCTATGTTTTTTGTGCAGATAAGTTTAGTATTGTTATATTTTTGGTTGGTGAATTAAATTGTTCTTCAGAGTGTATATAGCCTCTATATATCTAACGATGTATTCTGCCTTCATGTCTATTTTGCTTGGTTTCGCTTGGTGTTAGTGTTTGCCGGGTGTAAATTTATTTTTAATGTTTAAGGAACAAAGCAAATGATCATGGGGGGAGAGAAAGAGAAGATAACCAAGAAACAGACTCTTAACTATAGAGAACAAACTAATGGTTACCAGAGGGGAGGTGAGTGGGAGGGATGGGTGAAATAGGTGATGGGGATTAAGGAGTGCACTTATCATGATGAGCACCAGGAGTATGTAACTGTTGAATCACTAAATTGTACAACTGAAACTAAGATTACACTGCATCTTAACTAACCGGAATTTAAAATAAATAAATAAATAAATAAATAAACAAACAAATAAATAAATAAATAAAATATTTCTAACCAGATTTTATATTTTAGACAAGTCTTTTGTAAACTGCATAAAGTTGACCTTTTACAAAGTAACCCCATGATAACTTTATGTGACAAGTTTAATTCTTCCAACTTCTGTATGGTGACTAACAAGTTTGAATTCTATTCTTCCCATTTATTATTTGCTTTATTTTTTGTTTTTCTTCTTTTTTAATGTTTATTTATTTTTGAGAGAGAGAGGGAGCAAGTGGGGAAGGAACACACAGAGAGAGAGAGAGAGAGAGAGAGAGAGGCTTGGACTCAGGCTTTGCCCCAACAGCAGAGAGCTTGATGCGGGAGTTGAACTCAGGACTGTGAGATCATGACCTGAGCTGAAGTCAGAGGCTTAACCAGCTGAGCCACCCAGGTGCCCTGATCTTTGTTTTTCTTCTGATTATAATTGAAATTTATGATGTATTTTTAATAATTAAAAAAAAACCCTAAAAACTGTTTCATTCAAAAAGCATGAAGGGAAAACTTTTGTTGTTCTATTTAAAAATGATCCAAACTTATTAACATAATTTTTCATTTCAGAATATAAATTAAATATTAAAATTTCTCTGGAAGTTTTTTCTTGAAAAAGTGACCGATAGTGTTTGCTGACAGTATTCTTCAGCACCTTATTTCTCCAATTCTTTCTTTAGCAGAATTTCTGTGTCTTTTGCTGGAAGCATCTACTCTTTCATCATCTAGTATTCATTTCACCTGAGAGGGGGAAACACTACATTATCTTTCTCTCTTGTAACCACAGCCATGTTATATTGCAAACGGTGATACTATTGATTTCTTCAGGGTATTTTCTTTATGATCTCACTCTTTTCCCTGAGGGTGGAAGGAGAATGGGGAAGGAAAAAGCATGGTAGTAAATGGCAACTTATGACTTCACTCTTTTTGTTTGAGGATGGAGGTAGGAGAGAGATGGAAGAAAATGGCAGTGAATGGCAACAGAGAAAAAAAAGATGAGGGTTGGAGAGAGGGAGAGAGTGGAGGGCAAGGTAAGCAGCAAGATAGTGGTTTCAGTTAGAGACATCAGGGCCCTGGGGTGCCTGGGTGGTTCAGTTGATTAAGCAATTGACTTCAGCTTAGGTCACGATCTCATGGTTTGTGAATTCAAGCCCCATGTGGGGCTCTGTGCTGACAGGTCAGAGCCTGCTGCGGATTCTGTGTCTCCCTCTCTGCCCCTCCCCCACTCACACTCTGCCTCTCTCTCTTTCAAAAATAAATGAATATTTTAAAAATATTTAAAAAATATAGAGACATTGGGCTCTTTTCTTTGTCCACACAAATGCAGGGGCAGGAGCTGGTGATTCCACTTCCAAAATCCAACATGACATTTCCATGCTCCTGTTCTCTCCTTTGATTTCTTCTGCCAGATACATCAAGTGTTTATGATTCCACTGTTTTTTCTCTCTCCTGGCTAGAAAGTTTTATGATTGATTTTAATTATGCATAGGTACCATAAAACATGAGAAATCCTACACTATAAAATATTAATTCTCATACTTAAGTGAATAAAATAAGAAGGAAATTAATATACCAAGACTCCACCCAAATAGAACTTGGAATTCAGAACACTTTAAATAAATTCATTCTCTTCCTAAAGAATTTTTTTTCAGATTACTGTTTAACACATCCAACTGAGTACTTAACTCCAATTACAATCGTCATAAAGAGATTTTCCATTCACTGCATGTTGAAATTTACCAGGTGTTTTTGACACCATTTATTTTATTCTCAGATTAAAAACAAAATTTCTTGGCTCTTTAGTAATTGTTATTTTAATTAAAATTCAAATGTCTGAATTTCCTGGAATTTATTTTGTTTTATTTTGTTTTGTTTTCTTTTTTTCTAACTGTTCTTTTGTTCTCCCACCACTCTTCCTATGTGTTTGAAATATTTTTTTCGTATATATCTTGGCTAGCCTCAGTTCTAATATCCCTAAAAACCTCAAACTTTGTTATCTTGAAACACAAGGTTTTTTATAACTAAATTTTTGAAAGAGTTGTAGACCTTGCTTTAGGTTACACTGGTTTTATTTTTTTCTGTAATATCCCAATTTTTAACATGAGATTTTTTTCCAGAATAACAATTGTCTCATATTGCTGAACACAGTAATGCCATGTGATTTTCAAAAGGATTTTGATAAATTGCCTATACTACCTTTGCATGGTAGAATATTCTGTGTTGAGACTAGTAATTACAGATTCTATTATTCACAATAATATGAACTGGCAAAGTAATATGACTGAACATGTTTTGTCATTTAGTAAGTAGATAATTTTAATTTGTGTGTATGTGATTTAGAACTAGGATAAAAAGTGTAAACAGTGTTTAATTAAACACATTGTGGGAAAAAATTAACTCACAGAGGTTAAACTAAACACAATTGCAATATAGAAG
Source organism: Neofelis nebulosa (assembly GCF_028018385.1). Taxonomy (NCBI): domain Eukaryota; kingdom Metazoa; phylum Chordata; class Mammalia; order Carnivora; family Felidae; genus Neofelis; species Neofelis nebulosa. Next base: position 138,633,285 of record NC_080786.1, read on the forward strand.
TTAATTCTGTACATGTTCAAACATTCTAGGAAGTAATGCATCCAGTTTTTTTTCTCAATTAAAAGGATTAGCCTGAGTTGGAATTGATCATAAAATTCCTTAAAGAATAAACAAAAAGAAGAACTCTCATTAGAAAACTGTATTTGCATAATTACTGTAAAATGCCAATTTTATATGAAAAACAGGAGCCAGAAATGTTTCAAAATCTCATTTGAATAATACATGCAAATGTGCTGGTTCTGCATGGCTAAGCCAACAGCCGCATCAGTGAAAATATTTACCTTGGAATGTCAACAATAGGAACAACAATTTCCAATATGTAAACAGAAGCATCAGCATGAAATTCACATTCTTTGGAGACAGATCTCACCTCCTACTATCATTGTTAACTAAAACAATACATTTATGATGCATTTATAAAGCAACAGTAATATATAAAATCAGTGGCCCATGAATTTTTATTTAGACTTTAAAAATTACATTAAAGTTAGGTAAATTCATATGTAACTCATGAAATAAATTATTTTTATTGAGGTACAATTTTCATGGGATAAAATACATAGACCTTAAATCTATTTTTTTTTAATTTTTTGTTTTTTAACGTTTATTTATTTTATTTTTGAGACAGAGAGAGACAAAGCATGAAAGGGGGAGGGTCAGAGAGAGGGAGACACAGAATCTGAAACAGGCTCCAGGCTCTGAGCTGTCAGCACAGAGCCCGACGTGGGGCTCGAACTCACGGACCGCGAGATCATGACCTGAGCTGAAGTTGGCCGCTTAACCGACTGAGCTACCCAGGCGCCCCAGACCTTAAATCTTCAACTTGATTAACTTTGGCAGTTGCAGAAACCCATGTTACCACCACTATTTAGAATAGTTATTTAACCCAAAACAGTTACCTCATGACCCAATCAGCTAGTTCTTCAACTGGAAACAAGCTCTCATCATAAACTTATTTTGACAACCTTTGGTGTTCATATAAATGAGATCATGGGTGCATTTTTCCTGTGTTAGACTTTTTTTTTTACTCATGATGCATTTGAGATTTATCCATTATGTTGCATGTATTAGTAATTTAATCCACTTTTTATTGATGAGTAAATTGACTATACTAATAAACCAAAATTTGTTGATTTATTGTGCTACTTAGGGATATATGGGTTGTTTGCAGCTTTGGGCTTAAATCGTGTCTTGCATATTTTGCATCTTTTGTAAGTTTCTACGTAGTAAGTATATGTGAAAGCCTGGGTTATGCGAATCATTTTTAAATGTTAAAATGTGTAGTACTATTTTAATATAGCCTCGCCTAGCCCACGCCACAGGCCTTTTCCCATCACCCAAATATTTATTTCCTTCCTACCTTTTTTCTTCTCTCCTCCCTCCCTCCCTCTCCCCTTCCCTCTCTTTTTTTCTTTTTTCTTTCTTTCTTTCTTTCTTTCTTTCTTTCTTTCTTTCTTTCTTCCTTCCTTTTTAATTATTTATTTTGAGAGAGATAGAGGAGAGAGAGAGCATGAGCAGGGGAGGGGCAAAGGGAAAAAGAGAGAGAAAGAAAGAGAGAAAGAATCTTAAGCAGGCTCCAGGCCCAGTGCAGAGTCCCACATGGCACGTGATCTCATAACCATCAGATCATGACCTGAACTAAAATCAAGTTTTGACCCTTAATAGACAGAGCCATGCAAGGCACCCCACCATTTTTTTTTTAATCTTTGATTCTCATCATTTGTTTGTTTATGTGATTGATTGGTTGGTTGGTTTACCAAGTTGATTTCTCTGCATTTGCCCGTGGTGATGATTTCACCAAAATCCCATCCAATCATCATGTAAGTTTCAAAATGTTCCTAGCTTCATTAATGCCTCAAGCCCAGGTCACTAAGCTATTGGCATATTGATGCGGATAAGGGTAAGTTTATGAAGGTCTAGTAAAGTGGAGAAGTAAGGCAATTAGCTCAGTTAGTTGTCTACATTGACTGAATTCACAGAAAAATTGCCGTCTTCAAATAATATGCATTTGAAGATACGTGAGGGCTATGGTTAAAACTATGCCTCAGGATCTGCCTGGAAGGAGAAGTCATCTAAAAGGAAATGACTGGAAATAAGCATCACCGTCATTTGCCTGAGCTACTACTATAGCACTGCTCATGTTGCACCTTTCAGGGCATATTAGGAATGTTTTACTACTCATCTTCAGAATAAAACCATATTCACGTATAAATCAGCCTTTCTTAATACTGCCAGCTTCTGGCTGGGCAGCTTTGCTTGCTATTAGTGAAGTTGCTAAGTTCACTTCCTGTTGTAATTTTCCCAGTTCTCTTTGAGAAAGAAGTTATTGATGGCGTTAAATCATTGCTCGCCAAAGGCAATTCTTACAAATGTTGCATCAGTCATATTAAACATTGTCCCCTTCAAAGAGAATTAACGTAAACCGAAGAGATTTTTGAAATAGCCCAAACAGGTTTTGTGGATGAGTTAGGTTGACTGATCATCGGTAAGTCTAAACACCAAATCACCACTTGTAATTGTCTTCTTGACAGAAGCAATTGAGAGCAATAGTCTGCGTTCACCGGAACGGATGGAAGTTCCCCCATGTAGACAGGTGGTGTCATGTGTATGGTGTGTGGAGGGAGACCGAGAGAGAGGAGTTGGGTGGAGGGATACCCTCCCGCCTGCCCCCAAAAGAGGCACATCGTGAGCCACGGGAGGACAGCTTAGCTGGAAAGAAGGCAGAGAGTGGATTTTCATTATTCTGGACTCCCTCGATTGCCTACACCTGTATTTATTCATACAATTCCTCTGTGTAGACATCCCTTCTCTACTTGTCGCAGTGTGTGTAAACTCTTGTTGTTTAAACTATGTCACTGATAAACAGTGTTTGCTCGCTGGTATGTATCAGTAATGACTGCAAAGCAGAGAAGACAAATGAGCAAGTGTGTAGCTTAATATTCTATGTATACTTCACAATTTTTGACTGTAAATATTCTTTATTGAATGAACGCCTCAGTAAAAGGTCCTCAAGTCACATTTTACATTTTTCACCAAAGGAATACTTCACTTAATATTGTTTTGTTCTTACACAGTACTGACATAAACTTATTCTCTTAGTAGATGAAGGTTTTTGTCATCGAATGCAATATAATAACAATAAATTATCATCGGGCTTTCAAATGCATTTATCCAGAGATTTTATGTTTTTCACCTCTTCTTTTCTACCTTTCTTTTTTCAGTCCTTGCTTCCATGATTCTTTTATTCCTTTTCTTTCGCATCTCTCCCTTTCTCTATCCCTTCCTCCCTTTCTTTTTCTTTGCTGTTTTTATTGTATTTAATTCACCGATCTCATCCTCATTTTCTTTAACAAATAATCGAATCCATTTGGTATAATACTCTTACTCACATGTATTTTCATTTAAGTATTTGTATATTTTAATTTTCATGAATGGCCTTATGCTATAGTTATAATTTTGTATCTTACTACTCTGTCAAAAATCTATGTTTTGTGTGTACACAGCTACTACGTGCTATGATTAACCATAATGCACATCCACCATGTTTTACATATTCAGTGCACAATGATGGGAGCAAAGATTCCATCTGATAGGTTGCTATTGCAAAAAGCGATTTCACACTTTTGCTTTATGAACATGCCTGAAGATTTTTCTGGCCACATGGAAAGATACTCAATCTCACTAATCATTAAGGAGATGTAAATTAATGCCACAATAAGATACTCCCTCATATCTATTAGGATGGCTACAACAAGAAAGAAAGAGAGAAAGAGAGAAAGAAAGAGAGAGAGAAAGAGACAGAGAGAGATAAAGAGGGAAAGAAAGAAAGAAAGAAAGAAAGAAAGAAAGAAAGAAAGAAAGAAAGAAAGAAAGAAAGAAAGAGACAAAATATTTTATTTTATAAGTCTCATATTTTGTCTTTGGTGATGAATCAGTCATTTAATGTAATCATGTATTTCTATTATTATTTCAAATATTTTCTCTCTTTTTCCCCCTCATATTGACCTATTTCTATTCTATTATTTCTTTAACCAAAACGTTTATCCATCTGTTTAGGAATATTATATGCTAATATTTAAAATCTTGGATTATGGGGCACTGGGGTGGCTCAGTTGGTTAAGCGGCCTACTTCAGCTCAGGTCATGATCTTGCAGTCCGTGGGTTCGAGCCCCGCGTCAGGCTCTGTGCTGACAGCTCAGAGCCTGGAACCTGTTTCAGATTCTGTGTCTCCCTCTCTCTGACCCTCCCCCGTTCATGCTCTGTCTCTCAAAAATAAATAAATGTTAAAATAAAATAAAATAAAATAAAATCTTGTGTTACATACCAAAATCCATTTTTATATATTTAATGATATTTTTATATGAATTTATTTTTTTTTAATTTTTTTTAACGTTTATTTTTGAGACAGAGAGAGGCAGAGCATGAACAGGGGAGGGGCAGAGAGAGAGGGAGACACAGAATCCGAAACAGGCTCCAGGCTCCGAGCTGTCAGCACAGAGCCCGACACGGGGCTTGAACTCAGGGGCCGTGAGATCATGACCTGAGCCGAAGTCGGATGCTTAACCAACTGAGCCACCCAGGCGCCCCTTTTTATATGAATTTAAATAAAATGGTCTATCTGTTCCAATTCATCTGCTTCCCAAAGAATATGGTTTGGTGTTTTTTCCTTCATCTCCACCCATTATGCTCCTAAGATATCTAGTTATTTGTTTTACATTACCCTGGGGATACCCTTCACTTTAATGGTGAAATGTGCCATTGGAGGGCCTAAAGCCTAGACCATAATTTTTATTCCTTCTCATGAGTTTAGGTGGACAGGAAGGAATAAAGCTCAGGACAGAGAAGACTCATAGACCTCCTTGTGACACAGAAGTTTAATTAGGTAGTAAGCAACTCTGTGATAAGATTTTTTTCTTTGGATCTTTCGATAGAGACAGCCTTGAAAAGGATCCTCCAATGGACAAGTTGGTTTCCATTAGCTCCTCTCAGGAAGACACAACATGAAAGTTCCTCCCTCCCCCCTACCCCACACCGTGTGTTTCCTCCACTGCACCTGCTGCCATGCGTGGCACTTGACTTATGCACTTGAAACAGATTTCGATCAGCCTGGAGTTTTCTCTTTGTTTCTTTCAAATGTAGTTTGTCATCTATCCCTCTGTCTTTGTTTTACACAAGGAAGGCAAAGTCTTTTTATTTTTTATTTTTCTTAATGTTAGGTTCTGGAACTCTTTTTTTTTTATTATTAATTTTTTTTTAACGTTTATTTATTTGTGAGACAGAGAGAGACAGAGCATGAACGGGGGAGGGGCAGAGAGAGAGGGAGACACAGAATCGGAAGCAGGCTCCAGGCTCTGAGCCATCAGCCCAGAGCCCGATGCGGGGCTCGAACTCACAGACCGCAAGATCGTGACCTGAGCTGAAGTCGGACGCTTAACCGACTGAGCCACCCAGGCGCCCCAGGTTCTGGAACTCTTAGAATGGTTTTTAAAAGGCTCTTCTTTTTCTTATTAATAACTCCTCATTTTGAATTGATGTCAGTTAAGAGCTTCTAAATTTATATAGCATGCATATCGTTTTCATACTCATTTTTAATAAGTAACATGTAAATTAAAAAAGATAAATAAAAGTGAATTCTTACACTTCTCTTTAACTTCTTTGGTTATATCACTTGCTAATAGTAACACTAAAATCGGATGGTATTTATTTATTTTTTTTTTGGAGTGACCTCATGCAGATGCTAATGTGGCTACAGGTATAAACAGTTTAATTTCAGGGTAGACAATAAACAACCTTACAACAAATGTATTGCTTTATACAAACATGACTGCAAATCAAAAATCAATTTAATATATTCAACATAGACTAAAAGATTCTTAGAATTCATTTTTGATATGGAACATTTAGAAAATTAAAAACATTGGTAAGTGTCTTTGAAATCTTACATTATCTTCTAAATTATGTGTTTCTTTTTTCCTAATAAGTAATGTATTTTTGTAATAAAATGTTATCTTAACAGAAAAAAATGGCTACATTTGAATAAAATAAAAGAGTAATATGCAATAATTCATGTCTACAATTCAATTTCTAGCATAAAGATTAACTTCTATTTGCCAATTTCAAACCTCATCAAACCTATATGGCACACATCAGTCCACTATTTAGGGTGTGTTTTCATTTTAACTGTAAGGTTTAAAGTTTGGGGAAATATAGTGAATCTGTATGTCTTGTGTAATATCTTAATTTTGTTCTTGTAATAAATCACGTACATATATTTTACAATTTTTTTACCTGCCTTGAATTTTCCTACCTCAAAATCATCTCACTTGAGGTGACTCTACTGTAGATGAAGGATTGAAGCGAAGTTTATGTCAAGTAAGGCATTTGATGGCGTTTTGGAGGCGAAAATAAACAATTTTCCTTTGAATTTAGAAAATTGAACACTAAAATAAACATTAAATCAAACGATAAAACATCCTTATGGCAGATTGCATAGTGTATAAAATATGTGTTATGGTAGCATTTTTGTTAAATGTTATTGTTAAACATTTTGTTAAAACGATTTTGTTGAAAAATTGACAAAGAGAAAAATCCGTTTTCTTAAAATTAGGAGATATTTGAATTCTGATGATTAAACATAAATAGGTATGGGTTAATGATAGCTGTTTATTATAATTATTGAAACTAAAATAAATAGAGTGTGGTAGCTTAAATTCACCTAAAATCCTAGCATCAGAGTCCATCCTGGGATGGACTGAAAGTTCTTTTGACAGGAAAAAAATTGATGTAACTTTCACATGACATTTATCATAAACTTGACAACAATATATACAATACATATGAAAAAGCTTAAGTGATTTTATAGATCTTGTTAGGATTTCGCACTTTGCCTCTAATATATATGTTCATCAAAGTAGAAATAAGCATTAGAACATTTGTGTAAAATGATGTAACAGTCACACGTAAAAAGGAAAATGCCATTTGATTAATGTTCCCATGTTTCAATAAAACAGTGGATAAATTTAACTATATACAATGGCCTAGGTTACACATAGAAAGCAAACGGTGAATAATCACTAATAAACACTACTCAAAAACATCTTTACAGGTGTCACTTTTCTTATTAAGAAATTAAAATTTAAATTCTAATTGCTTAGGCTATGTAAGATTTTGGAAACGTGCCTTGAATTAAAATATATATTTTACACATTTTCTTATAAGTAAAAATAATAATTACACAGTAACTAGTAAGTACCAGAAAACAAAAAGAGGAAATTACCATTGCTTCACTTTTATAAAAGGAACTGCATGCATCATAGATATATTGAACACCAAGTTCTGTTGCACTTCTTTAAAGGAAATTAATTAAGGTAATTTGTGAGAACACCTGCTGGTCCTGAACAATAAAGTTATCAGCTATCTGCTTTAAAAGCTTTCAAGTATTAGTTCTGAAATGTTGGTTGTTCATTTGCCAATTATACAGTATTCACAGTTGCAAGTATTCAATGACACTATATCCCCTCATTATAGAATTACTTCAATTAGAAGCTCTGAGCTCGATTGAAGTATCTTTACCATTTAGCCCCAAATTGGATACATTTGAAAGCTTATTTTCATTAGTCTCTTTTAAAATGTAAATTAACCAATTTGAAAATAAAGTCAAATAGCACAAATTATTTTGGGCATTAATCTTTTTTAAAAGAACATTTTCAATCACGGTAACACAGAGGTCATATATATACATATATATACACACACATACACACACACAAATACACACCAATTACATAGAATTATATAAATCTACTCCTATATGCTAAATTTTTATTCCTATAATACAAAAGAATATATTTTAGGTATGGCTTAATTTGATGTTAGGTGGATTTTGTTTTTTTAAATGGAATTAAAAACAAATCCAGCGATAGTTTAAAGTTACCAAAAGCAATCATTTTATGTTTCATACTAATTATTGGTGCCGATTTATAATAAGGGGAATACAGTATTTTTTTCAAAATATTATGATAATTTATGTTTGTTAGACAAGTTAACATTTGGAGAGGACATTGAATCAAATAAACATATGAACACAGTACTGACTTAGAAAACCATACAAATTACTTTAGCATTCTAAGAAATATATTTCTATCACTACACTTAGTATTTTACTCCAGCACTTCCTGGAAACTTTAGTGAGTTTTAATGAATTTTATGAATCCTCTAAGAATGATTGAAGTTTGATAATGTATAATAAATTATGCTTAAACTGATTACCATCAAACGTAGCTGGCTACAGGAGAACAATGACAAGGTCAGTGAGAGTCATTAGTTTTCAAATATTTGATTTCAGCTGAATGGCTGGATATGTCACCTTTTATTCTAATCATGAAGTACACCTGTCAAGGGAGTAGTTTCAATATGATATTTTGAATGAGGCTGTACACAGAGCTTCCTTCATGATTCTTCCTTCTCAGTAACTAGGGGTAGTGGATGGCTTGCTTTTATCTTCCCATGATGAATAGCCAAAAAGTCCAAATTAATACTACTGGATAAAAAGTGATACATCTGCAGATGATGTATGACAGAGATTGAGTGGCCTATGACTCCACATATGGCAGCTACCTTGTAAATATGCATAAATATTCTCAAATCATTTCATATTATGAATCATCTTAAGGAATTAGAGAAATGGTGTAACCGAGAAGATATCTATATGTGTATGTGTGGAGGTGAAAGCAATGTTTTTTACTTAAATTCCTTTAAATTCAATTCAATACATGAATATTAGTGTTTCAAATTATATGGTGTGTGTGAAAAACACACACCCTCTATTTGAGGAACTTAAGATTCCAGAAATGAAAGTAAGGTTAAGTATTAATATAGGGGAAAAATACCCAAATCACTAAATGATATAGTTCTTAATATGTTCATTTCTTGACAGGATTTTAGTAGATTATCTGTATGTTACTTTTTAACACTTATATTGTATGGTTTCATGGTCATAGGAGCAACAAAACTGCCTCATCAATACTGCATAATTTATAAAAACGGTCTCTATATTCATTTCATGTGGCAAACATAGTTTCAGTCCCAAAGTTAAAGAAAGTAAGTGAACAACAATAAACAAAAAAAAATTGTCGGCCAATTTTCCTTATACCAATAGTCATGAAGATCCTAAATAAATAACAGTGAAAACAATTAAACAACAGAGAGAAAGAACAAAGCGTCATAGTAAAACGAGGTTTATTTCAGGAATTAAAAAGGTACAGCAAAATTAATCGCATAACATAATGTACCATGTGGATAGAATATTTTTAAGGACTAACTAAATAGATACTGAATTAACAAATTCTATAGACATTTTAATAAAACCTTTCAAATAAAAATAGAACAATGATTACATGATAAAGGTCATCAAATATTATAAGTAATGGATAAGATGATAAAGATAATCTCACGTTGTAAGTAATAGAATACACGGTGCATCCCATCCTTAAAAACTCCTTTGCTAGAAATATAATTCACATTTCTCCCAGCTTTATATACCTACAAAAGGGAGTTCAGGATCACAGGTTTTGAACATACTTAAGGTAGGTTCAGCTAGAATTTTCCTCTATGCGATTGTACCAATTCATCCACTCTGTTAGCCCATGAGTACTGCAGATGTCCCACAGCCTTGCTAAACTTCCTATTGCCATCCTTTTAAAATGTTACTTATCCTAGTCTATGTGTAGTTGTCTACTGATGTGTGTTTTCTTTTTCGTTTCTTGGATAAAAATCACCCTTTCACGTACATATATTGGGCACTAGGATAGCCTCTTTTTGGAGATCCCTTTAACATTTTTATTTCATTGTCGGTCTTATGTTAATTGATGTCTGAAGTAACTTTATACTCTCTGTATACTCTTTTGTCACCTACATGTGTTGCAATATTTTATTCTGTTTGGTTGGTTGCATTTTCACTCTCTTAATGGTGTCTTGGTGTCTTTTTAGAATGACAAATTTTTTAATGGTGAAAGTCTAGGTTGTCAATCTTTTTGACTTTTAGTGGTTTTATGTCTATACCAAGGTAAGGAATATGTTTTACGATCTGTATGAAATTGATTTTTGTATATGGAAGGAGATGAGTCAAGATGTTTTATTTCATAATTTGACCAATTCAATCAATTCAATCAATTGAAAAAACACCTCTCTCTGACTATACCTTAGTATCACCTTTGTGTAAAAAATCTTGCAATGATATATGTCTGCATCTGTTTATTGATTCTATAATATTCCAGCGGTCTACTTGTGTGTCCCAGTTGTAATAACGCTAATTACTGTAACTTTATAATGGGTTTGACAGATAGTAAAGACAATCCTCCAACTTGGTACTTCTTTTTCATGATTGTCTTCATTACCTTTTGAGCCATCGCATTTTCATAGATACTTCCCAAACAATTCATAACTTTTCATATATACAGCTCCACAATATAAAGACAAACAAAAATAAAACTACTGTGATTGATTAGAATTGCATTGGATGCAAGAAAAATTGGGGGGAAATCGACATATTTATAAAATTGACCTTTACAAAGCTTGGACATGATATCACCTTTTATTAATTAATGCCTTATTTAGTCTCTGTCACATACCTTTCTTTCTTTGTAGATATATTGCAAATATTTTGTTGGACTTATTTATAACATTTACCTTTGGGAAGTAATAAGGTTTGGATGAAATCATAAGGCTAGGACTCTCAAGGTGGGGTTAGAGACACCAGAGAGTTTCCCTCCCTTTGAGGACATAGAAGAAGGTTACTTTTCTGCAAACCATGAAGAGGGTTCTCATCAGAATCTGATCAAGCTGGCACACTGGTCTCACACTTCTAGCCTCCAGAACTGCGAGGAAATGAATTTCTGTTTTTCAAGCCACCCAATCAAGGGCATTTTGTTAGGCCATATGGCATTTTGACTGACTAAGGCAATCCTCTCATTTTTCTTCATATCTCTGGTACATTCCATTATGGTCATGGCTTTTCTGACTTCCCCCAAAATGTTACCTGCTCATTCTGCTATGCTTCTAAGTGCTTTCTGCCCATATAATTTATTTCAAGAATCACATTTGACTTGGTTTGTTTTTATGTGTCTTTCTTAACTTTGTGTTCTTTAGCACTCATAGGCAATATTTAGCACTGTTTTTTTTTTCTAAAGGAGTGTATGCATTTCCCTAACTTTAAAAGTTCCTCCACCCCATACCAGTTAGCTCTTGAAACCTATATTAGAATTCAACAACCTTTTAATATCTCAACCTTTAAGCTCTAATTCCTTACTCTCTTCTTAAATCTTTGGCTATTTTCAAGTTCAGAAACCTCTCTTGTTAATTTTTTATTCTCAGATGCATTATACCATACAGCTATATAATGGCTTTTTCATTAAAAATTAATATGTACTTCCATTTTGAAAATGCATTTGCCCAGGTTCCCAGATTCTCAACCATGGCCAAAAAATCTTTGGATGAATACTATTCTAGGCTAGCATTATTACTTCCAGAGAAACAGGAGTGATCAACATTTTGAAATGAAAGAAAAAACTGGGGTTCAAATACGAGAGGATGCCCAAAGTAGACATAGATTTATTGACTTATTTCCACTAAATGAATTTATTATTATTTTTTTATTTTCAAGTTATTATTTAGATTCTAGTTAGTTAACATATATGGTAAAATTGGTTTCAGGTGTAGAATTTCGTGATTCATTACTGATGTATAACACTCAGTGCCCATGACAATGAGCACCCTCCTTAATGGCCATCACCTGTTTAGCCCGTCCCTGCCCCCACTTCCCCTCCATCCACCCTCCGTTTGTTCTCTCTAGTTAAGAGTCTCTTGGGTTTGCTTCTCTCTCTCTTTTTTTTTCTTCCCCTATATTCATAAGACAGACACATATTTATAATAAGAGTAACTCATTGCTTATCTCTTTGAATGTCATCAGAGAAGCTTAAGGAACTCTTGTATCTCCAAATAATCGGGGTAAACTAGTGTGAGGTGAATATGGAGTAGGAAGAGACATATATCTGCTGGCTCCCTCTGATGTAGCGTAAAGTTTACACCACAGGCACCAACCCTCTACACTCCCGCTTTGCATCTTCCAGCCTTTTGGGGCTGGCGTCATGGCCGTTCAGTGGCCCCATTGGTCTCTGTAGTAAAAGTCACTGAACCTAAGGCAAGCTAACTAAATTAAAAATATGACATATTTACTTCTTCATGGTGTCAAGATTATTTGGTTGTATAATCAGATAGCTAGTAAGCTACCACATTGCCTCTAAATTCAAAAAAAACTTCACTGCATATGTTAAGTCGTGAGGAAAAAACTAAAAATGGTCTCTTGTTGTTTTCCCCTAATATGTACAGTTACAGTGTTTTGAAGCTGAAAGCTACATAGTCTTCTTGTGGAAAGTGTAAGTGTCCTTGGAGTCAGATATCTAGATCAAGTTAACCCCAAGTGTCTGTTTGCATCAGATACATGCATGTGTCAAGCCTGAGACCTTTATATTGATTTGTTTTAATTAACACATCTGTCACTATGGCCGGATTTGTTTTTTTTCCTGTGTGTTCATATTTTCATCCTGTTTGATGATTTTTACTCAATAATGAAATATTAGAGATACATACACTTGGATATAGGTAAACAAATATTGTACAAATAATGTTTTTCTTTTAAAAATAATTTTGTGCCAATACACGTACGTGAGATACGGCTTTCATTGAAAGCAAAACGACACACACCCAGGTTCATTACCTTTCAATCTACTTCTTATAAAGGCTAAAGTTCATGAAATATTATGATTAAATTTATTTAGAGACAGAAAAAAATGAACAACAACAACTTTATATTTTTATAATGAAAACATAAAGTTGTTTTATGCAAACCTGATCGTGTGTGATTAGACACAAAGAAGTATTTCACGATGATGAAATCAGAAATTCTTGTTTTGGACATATAAGTGTGTTTTTATTTAAACAAGTTTACTAATAATTTATCACTAATTAGTATGTAGCATAAAATCAGTATCATTGGTTTTAGTGAATTTAATCACAATGCTGAATTTTATCCTAATGTTTATGATTTTCATTGATTATTCATTTAGTAGTATGATGTTCTACTTCCAATATCATGAAAGAAGAAAAAATAATACTCATTTATATTATTAATGAATGAAATATTTATGAATGGTATAACATTGGACTTACTTTTGTTTTTATAACCCAAAGAAGGAATGTTATGGATCCAGTGCTCCATATAAATAATTCATATATCCACGTGTCCCTAATATTTGTTCAATTAAAGGGTCTCATTCTCATTTTAACTCTTGTTAATAAGTGGTAAACATATTTTGAAGAAGCTTATAGAATTGCTTAATCCATCTTCTGAAGGCCTTGTCAGATCAAAGTAATGCAGTACTATGTGAGGTAATCATCTGGCTAATTCAAGAAAAATTTTTGTTTAGGGTGTAAATTGGAAGACGAACCATTTTAGGCATTCATTAATTATTCTTTTCTAGGAGATAATTAAAACTTGGTGAATGTTACTAGGTTACATGTTACTTTTATTGTGATTCTGGCAGAACATGTTCTACAACACTGTTTGATGAGATCATCTTAACGTAGAAAAAAAAAAAATGGACAACCTCTGTCGCCTAGGAGGAGCCAAAGATTACCTGAACTTGACAGCAAAAATTCCATCCATTAAAGAAAACAATAAATTGCACGTCATAAAATGAAAAGCTGTTGTTTTTACTGCCCACGACCACATTCAAGGTATAAAGATAAGCTACTGATTGGAAGAAAATATTTGCAAACCACATATCCAACAAAGCACTAGTGCCTAGAATATATAAATAAAAATTAACACAAGACTCTTCTCAGTGCAAATGGGGTTTGTCCATGTAGCATTCGTATTATTGGTAATCTGAGTCTCCTTTACCACAGTCCGGCAAAGCCCAGCAAAAACCATGATCTCCTTAAAGGATACCAAATAGTATGAAGAACTCTTGGGGTGAAAACTTCACAAAGAAAGCTTGGATTACAATTCATGTGGCTGAGATAATATTCTATTTCTTTGAGTCACTCCTTAATATCCATTATTACTTATTATGTATATGATGCTTATCTCAATGCTCTTCATGTAATAAACTTGGTAAATTATATGAAAATTCACATGTATATTTACATGTATAATACAAATATGTGATTATTAAAATATATTTTATTTAAAATATATTGTCAAATGAAGTTATTCTAATAATAAATGATACTTTTAAAATTGCACTTGTAAAAATTCTTGTTGGAAAAACTGCATCTCAAGTAGGAAGCTGCAACTTTTTAGGAAGCGCTTAATATATACTGAAACATTCTAACTATAAAATATACTAACATTTAGTATTTTGCTATACATTCTTACAGTTTAATCAAAGAGGATATTGTATATACTTCAGTTGGTGATAATGTTCTAGAATATTTATTGTAAAATGGGCAATATTGAGTCTGCACGGTTATTGTGACTTGTTTTTGAACTTGTCATTTTAAATCTATGTAAGTAGCTGAGTTTTTTTTTTCTTTTTTTTAATGATTATTTATTTTGACACAGAGAGAGAGAGAGAGAGAGAGAGAGAGAGTAGGGGAGGGGTAGACAGAGAGGGAGAGAGAGAATCCCAAGCAGGCTTCGCACTATCAGCACAGAGCCCCACACAGGACTTGATCCCAAATAACTAGGTCTTATAATCAGCAATTGTATAAAGTAGAAAAGATCACACCGATGCTGCTGTTAACAAGAATTGTGTGATGTCACTATGAACATTTTGTTTGTAGAACAAAAGAACCAGAACCTGCACTCTAACAAATAAACTCTATTTCTGTAGTAACTTTTTATGAGGCTTATAGGTAACATAATTAGAAAACTCACGATTCCTTATTATTTTGCTCATGTATTTTGTTTGTTTCTCAATAAGTTTAATTTGAACTTGCAAGCACCTCAAAATGTCTGTAATTCCCCTATTGGTAGAATAGTGGATTCCAACACTGGCTGAACAATGAAATTATCCAGTGAGTTTATAACAAGACCAAATGCTAATGCTTGGGACATGTCCCAGCTTAGCTAATTTAGTAATTATTCCTCAGAGTTTTTTTGTTTGGTTTTGTTTTTTGTTTTTTGTCTGGAGAAGCCAGAGTTGATAACACGGCTATAAATATGGAGAAAGAGGAAGCTTACTCTGGTATTTTCACCTTTCCCACACCTGAAGACCAAAGAAATGTACAACTGAGAAGCTTCTGCAAATATTTTGTATTGCTAAGATTGGAAACTTAAAGAGGCTATTATTTTAATAGTAAAAAAAATATGATGATTTTTTTGTTTGTTTGGGTTGTTTTGTTTGATTATTATTTTTGTATATATCCATAGGGCCGGTACAAATAAATTATTATACTGTGGACATGAAGACAGAGGAATTTGGAGTTTTCAAAAGATGGTTCACGAAAACAAAAGGAACTAATATTGAGACAGAGATCAGAGCTCTGAGGTAAAATGAGGAGATAAAGACTGTGACGATAGGCCTGATTAATTCAGATTTCCTGGGGAGGAATAATTTTCACTTAATAAGAATGTTGTTAAGATAGTTTAGCTTTCAGGGCGCCTGGGTGGCTCAGTCGGTTAAGCATCTGACTTCGGCTAGGGTCATCATCTCGTGGTTCGTGGGTTTGAGCCCCACATCGTGCCCTGTGCTGACAGCTCAGAACCTGGAGCCTGATTCAGATCCTGTGTCTGCCTGTCTCTCTGTTCCTCCCTGTTCGCACCCGTCTCTCTGTCTCTCTCTCAAAAAGAAATAAACATCAAAAAATTAGAAAAAAAGATATTTTAGTTCATCAATTTTTTACTGTTTGACAAAATGAATCACGTTTTCCATATAAAATTTTTAATCAGTATATGATACATATGTACACAGTCATAATTTATTAACTAAAGTGATTTGGGAAATGGGAGAGCTATTAAAGAATATATAGGTAATTAAAGCATATATATATATATGCTTTATATATATATAAATATATTTATATTATATAATTTATATTTATATATACCACAAGTATCACTAAGTCTGGGAATGTAGCTGAGGTAAAAGGCATTATGAGAAGGGGAGAAAAGCTGTGGAAATCTTCAGAAATATCAGAGTTTTTCCTAGATTTAGAGAGAAAATTGAATCACAATTTTAGCAGGCTTGAGTGTTTTTGGATTTGTGGTTGCACTACACGTTTACTCAAAAAAAAAATGTATTGGGAAACCAAATAAGGTAAGTTAGAGACAAAGGTAAACGTAATGTGGTTTAAATGCAAATCAGCAGTCTCAAGTCTCTATTGCGTCCATGCGCAAGCTGTCCCGAAGAGTCACAGAACTCAGAACTGCCACAAGATGAGGAACAGCGTAAGAACGTTCCTGATGCTTCTCTATCTACTAAAGACCTTTTCCAACCAGATGCATTAATTAAAAATGGGCTTATAGTCGTTTTCTCCTGCTGAAAAATGATTTAGATCTTGACACAATGTAAAGGAAATGGGAAATCAAGAAAATTAAAGCCTCTGTAGTATGAAAGATCTCAAGATCAGAAAAAAGGAAAATATCTCTATGTCTGAATCGAGACAGGTCATATTTAATACAAAAAGCAGGACAGAATGAGAGGGCAGTTAGGTGATTATCAGTGTAATTAATTAAAGAATTGGAAAACTATCTGAGTCAGTTCATCTCAATGTATTTAGACTTAGATTGCATTTTCTTTTGCATGAATTCTTTATTATTTGGGTAAAACTTATTAATAATTGTACTGATGCTAAATACGATCACATGGACAATAATTATCTTTCGAAATGTCAACATCCAACAGGTAAGCATGATACTGAGGGAAGGCTCAAGAATATGGCATCCAAATATTTATAGATACAACGGTTGTGGACACAAGAAAATGTATTTATTTTTATATGTTTATTTATTTTGAGAGAGAGTGTGCGTGAGTTGGGAAGAGAGAGAGAATCCCAAACAGCCTCCACAGAGTCAGCACAGAGCCTGAAAAAGGGCTGGATCTCATGAACCATGAGATCATGACCTGAGCCAAAATCAGGAGTTGGACACTCAACTGACTGAGCCACCCAGGTGCCCTGACACAAGAAATTTATTAAGCCAATGATCATGATGGGATACTATAACATATATGCTTTTCTTTTAATATGTTTACATTTCACATTGTAATTTAGTTATTTTATTTTATATCTATTAAGAAAATGACACACTGTTTGAATTACTAGAGATTAGTTTGTTTTTATTTCTAAAATGTGCTCTCTCACGTGGATCTATTCTTTCTAGTTTCATTGAGATATAACCCACACATCACAAAACCTATTTATTGAAGTGTATGAGTCAATGTTATTTTTAGTATATTCACAGGATTGTACAATCATTACCACACTCTGAATGGTAAAACATGGTAGAACAATTTTTTCACCCTCCAAAAAACCTTGCACTCATTAACAGTCACTTTCCATATATCAGGCAACAACTAATGTATATTCTGTTTCTACAGACTTGCCAGTTTTGAACATTTCATTAAGATGCAGTCTTGCAATATGTGGTCTTTCACAACTGGCTTCTTTCACTCAGCATAATTTTGCAAGAGTCATTTATGCTGTAGCATGTTTAAATACTTGATTAATTTTATTGCTGAATAATATTCTATCATAAGTATACCTAGGAGTGGAACTGATGGGTCATATGGTAAATCTGTCTTTAGCTCGTTGAGAAAATGACATTTTTCCAAATAAGCTGCACCATTTTACATTCCCATCAGCAAAGCACAAGGATTCCAATTTCTTCACTTCCTTGACAATACTTGTTTATATTTGGGTATTTTTTATTTTAGCCATCTTAGTGGGTATGGAGTAGTATTTCATTATGGTTTTGATTTGCATACTCCTAATGGATAAGGATGCTGAGGATTTTCTTATGTGTTTTTATAGGACTTCTTGTATCTCCTGTATACAAATATCTATTCATAATCTTTGTTGTTTGAGTTATGTGTTTTTATTTGTCTGTCTTGCTGTTTTAGGAATTCATTATATATTCTAGATACAAGTTCCATATCAGATTTACGACGTGCAAATATATTCTCCCATTCAGTGGGTTGTCTTTTCACCCCTTTGATGTGATTATATGCAATGCAAAAGTTTTTAATTATGGTGAAGTCATGAATCTCTTTCTTTTGGAAACTTGTACCTTTGCTCTGATAGCTAAGAAATAATTGTCTATATGTTCTTCTAGGATATTTTAGCTTTAGATCTTAAAATTTTATTTAAGATGTATTTTGCTTTCATTTCTGTGTAAGGTTGTCAGGTAGGGTGGGGGTCATTTTTTTGCATGTGGATATACAGTTGTACCAGCATCATTTGTAGAAAAGATTTTTACATTTCTTTGGGCCTCTTTGTAGCGAAACAATTAACCACAAAGGTAATAGTTGATGTCTGTATTCTCAGACATCGTCGATCTATACATCTATCCTTACGTCAGTACCACACTGTGCTGGTACTAGACTTTTCTTTTTGAGTAGCCTGTTTGATTGCCAATTCAATCTCTTTACTTGCTGTAGGTCTATTTAGATCTCCTTTTTTCTCCCTGGGTCAGGTTTGGCAGCTTGCAATTTTTTTGGAACTGCTCATTTTATCTAATTATCTAAGTCATTGACATACAATTGCTCCTATCTTCCCCTTAAATCCTTTTTATTCTTATAAGGTTGGTAACTTCTTATTTTAGGCTTTTGAAATTTTCTTCCATTTTTATTTTGATAAATTTAGCTCAAATATGTCAGCGTTGTTAATCTTTACAAAAAAAAACCATTTTGGGTTCTGTTGAATTTCTCTATTTTAAGTTTAATATTCTCTATTTCACAATTTCAGCAATAATCCTTATCCTATTCTCCCTTGATGCAGATTCAGTTTGCTCATCTTTTCTAGTGTTTTAAGGTTGCAATGTAAGTTCAGATCATCTTTTTTTAACATAGTCATTTTCAGCTAAAAGTTACCCCTTAATGCATAATTCATGTAAGATGGCTCAGGGACTTTTCCATACTTTAACCACAGTGCTTCTGCTTTTATATGATTTATAAATTGACATATAAGCAAGATTTTCTTTGAAAGTTGGGCTCTGTGTGTGTGTGTCTGTGTGTGTGTGTGTGTGTGTGTGTGTGTGTGTGTGATTGTGTATGAATGTTTTAAAGCAAAATTCAGAGAAAAATCTCTTACAGAAGAAAACTTAGTTGGAGCAGAGAACATATAAAAATAACAATGAATTGTAACTAAGCAAATCATAATGCAGTATAAAATGTGCAAACAGTATCGGGTATTACGTTATGCATTTTATAACTTTGCCTCTGACACTTATTATGGTAACTTTTTTAATGCAAGTTGAATTTTTTGGAAATGGGTATGTAAAAACCTATGATTTTAAAACACACATACAAAACAAATAATCAAGAGCTGCTAAACTCATGTTTCAAGAACATATCTAGTATACACCTCCTACAGTGCATTATGTTATACATTTTTCCACCTAAAAATTCCCTTTAATGTAATCTAATATAAAATAATAATATCCTAAACTGTGCTCTTTAACGAAGCTTACTCTAATGAGGTTTGTGTACATATACAGTGAGCTGGTAGAAAAAGGCAATAGACGCACTTTGAGGACCATTTAGCTTCCTATCAATTATAAAACTCCATCTAGAAAAAATAGCAAAGAAAATCTATTTAGCTCACCATTGGATTTTGCTCCCAATTCCAGTGGAAGAGTTTCCATCTGGAAATTTTGGAAAACCTACAAAAATTGAGAAAAATCATTTGTAATTTTTTCTGTCAATAATAAATGATGTATTTCTTCAGCATGTCTTTATTTTTTAATTGGGGTCATCAATTATAAGAGGCTTTAAAAACATGTATTCCTGGGAACATACATCATGAAATAACCTAATTTTTCCTAGTGATACAAAAACGCCAAAGGAATTCATGATAAACTCTTCCTCATCCCATGTAATAATACTTGCCAGAATAGATACCAATATCCCTGACAGAGGGGGAGAGTGTGCTCTCTCTATACCTCAGAGTATGTTTTCAACTTTCTAAAAAAGCTCATCTTAATGATAGGAATAGGTCCTACAACATTAGAGTTAATGTGGTATAATGTGTATGTATTTTGCTTTAACTTAAGACCAGTTTTATAACTTAACCTTCTTTTCCTACCTCATGGGTGTTGAATTCCATTGTTGTTCA
The DNA here is from genome assembly GCF_028018385.1 of Neofelis nebulosa. Taxonomy (NCBI): domain Eukaryota; kingdom Metazoa; phylum Chordata; class Mammalia; order Carnivora; family Felidae; genus Neofelis; species Neofelis nebulosa. The sequence continues at coordinate 138,653,616 of NC_080786.1, forward strand.
TTAATTTTTAATTCCTTTGAAGCAAGCCATATTTTTGTAGTGCAATTTGATTCCATTCTATATCATGGAAGAAAGAAAATGATTATTTTTTGTCTTGCATTTTATGTATACCTTAGTCGTGGGGTAATGGCATCACATTATATACTGATATTATTTGTCAGCACTTGAAAGAGATGCATGACTAATAATGAAAGACCTTAAATAATGAGAAATTGATATCACAATCATTAGATCAAATTTTATTGAAATTATCATGTAAATAATCCACAACTTATCTTTTTTTTTTTTTTTCCCAAAAGTAACCTAATCAATAAAATGGTATGGAGCACCAGAGGGGAGAGACTGATATTCATCACTTCTCTAAAAATGAAAGTCCATTTATAAAAATAATCTGTACAAGCACTATACACACGGTAATCCAAGTATGAAAGTGTATTATTTATGTTTTTCATTGTTTACATTCTTACTGTAATATTTTTAGATTTGGGGCTAATGATTGATGCTTCAGTCGTGATTGATCTAGAGTTTTGTCCTGTGAGAACCTGTGCAATATTAATAGAAGAGCTTTGTGGGAAGAGACAAATATTGGGAAACTACATCATTAATTCACTTGACATTCCTCATTTCAACCTGGCTACACATCAGCTCTCTCCCTCCTTTGGAGCCATTTGGTAGCACAGAACTTTTTCTAGTTGTGTGGACTTATAAGAAAGGAAGAGAGGTTCTGTAATGACTTATGGGTATGCATCTTGTGCATTCTTGTTCATAAAATCTAAATATGACTCTTTTTTAAGCTACAGATATCTAGTTTGAGTAAGATGCATGGATAACAGCTTTACAGAGGTAAGGGGATTTACTTAGAGGTCATGTCTAGAGCGGACTAAATTTCGGTGTTTTTTTTTTTTTCCTTGTTTGTAGCAATACCAAGTGAACACTAGAAAAATATCCTAAGCACCGGAGGCATTTTAACCCAATTATCTGTATGAATCTATCCAATATATTTTCAGACATCATAGCTGTTGTATTTGGCATTTCTATTCTTCAATGTCACTTCTCATTAATGCACTGGTTCTGTTACTGTCATTTGATGACTTCTCCACTGTCATTTTACTTCATTAACTGATTATTTTCTAATTGCTATTTTATGCCACTGTTTGATTCATCAGCTTTTAATGTTCCACTTAATTGACTTCTTTGTCTAAATGATGTGAGAGAAAATGTGGCTGAATTAATCATTTAGCTTCTGAATCCTGATATAGTGAGAGCTCATTTTGACTGCTCCATTTTCTAGATAGCAAAACCAAGGCTAGGTGTCTGCAGTCTACTCAAACGTGTTTCATTAAAAGTGTTCTTATGCCTGAGTTTTCAATTTTTTAAGAAGGTAAGTAGCTTCAAAGGTATCTAATATACACTCCATTTTGCTCATTTTAAAAGTTTTGTCACCTTGTATTTTATTCTATAAGATTTCACTTGGTAGGATTTTAAATCATAACTAACATTGTATTTTATACAATTTAGTGAAATTTTTATTTTAAGTTTAGTTTATTTTGGAGACAGAGGGAGTGCATACGTGCATGAGTGGGGGAGGAGCAGAGAGAAAGGGTGAGAGAGAAAATCCCAAGCAGGCTTCTCACTGTCAGCATGGAGCCCCATGAGGAACTTGAACTCAAGAACCGCGAGATCATGACCTGAGTTGAAATCAAGAGTCAGACACTCAACCGACTGAGCCACCCAGGCCTCCCAATTTAGTGAAAATTTTAAATCAGAAAACTGTCGATCAAAAATATTGGTAATTAAATAAAGAGTGTGTCGAGGCCTTGTTGGAGCAGACATAGCGTTACCAAATAGTAATTTTAAGGAAAATTAGAATAATAAAAATAGAAATAGAAATAGAAAAAATAAAATAGAAATAAAAATAAAAATAGAAAAAATTCTATTTTCATGTTGAACATTTTCTGATTGCAGCTCTCACTGAAGAGGAATGTGTCTTAGAGAATTTAACATGCCCAATTTCATGCAACAAATAAGAGACAGAATTGAAATTCAAATCAAGCTTTGCCAAACACAGAAGCCTGAGTTCTATCTGTACTCTTAGCTAAGAAGCAAAGAGCAGGGAGTCAAAAATCAGATGGCATATGTGTGCTGGGAAGAGAAAGAAAGGCTTTTATTCTTCATTGGATCATGGTCATATCTTACATCCTCATTGACAAAGCTCTAGGAGGTTCCAAAGCTCTGTGCTTCTTTGCCAAGAATGAGGCACGGGAATCTCAGTTAAAGCCGGAAATTCAATGAATGTGGTACAAACTCAGGGATCAAATGTAACCTTGCCCTGGATTCTCATGCCCTTGGAAGGTTACCAGCTCCCATTCTTACATGACCCACAGATATGTCTCCCCTATTTACCCCTGATCTCAAAAGCTCTCCCACCCTCTTCTCTTCTTTCTGAATATGTCTGTAATTAGCTTAAGCTTCTAAATCCCACACACAAAGCATCAGAAAAGGTGGATGCTGGGTGATTTGATTCAATGTGAGCTGAAGAGCTCCAATACTGAAAATACTGTGAGAAGCTCTAATTATCAAATAAATGATTCTCCATTTAAGAAAACAAGCAGTTGCCACACAGTGTTAAATACACTGTAGTGGATAATTTTACAATAAGCATAAAAATCTTGAGACCAATTTATTTGGGAAAGGGCATCGTGACATTGAAGCTGGATTTTGTTAACACTTTTTTTTAGAGTAGTTTAAGTTTCAAAGAAATATTGAGGGAAGGTACAGAGATTTCCCATACATCTTTACCCCCGAAGATGCACAGCCTCCCCCAAGCTGGATTTTTAAGAATGAGTAAGAATATACCTAGACAAAAAAATGAGTGGCTGAGCTCCAGAATATAGCCTGTGAAGGATAAGGAACACGTCCTGTGGCACATTGCAAAGGCTGGTTTTGTTTTGTTAGCTATGCCAAAGGGAATGATCTGGGAGGTCAACAGCAGTCACAGAATCATGAATGATCCTACCACATAGAGATGTTTAGGCTTTGCACATTGGCATTGTCATGTACTGAATATTTGTGTTCCCCTACCCTCCAAATTCTTGTGTTGAAACCATACCCACCATAGTGATGTTATTAGAAGGTGGGACCTTTAGGAGGTAATTAGGGTAAGATGAGGTCTTGAGGATGGAAGCATTTAAGAATGGGATAAGTGTCCTTACAAGTATCAAGGGAGACTTTCCTTGCCCTTTCTGTTCCCCGCCATGTGACGGTAGAATGAGAAATCTGGAGTCCACACCCCAAGAGAGGGTTGCCACCAGAACTCAAGCATGATGGCATGCTGACCTCAGACTGTCAGCCTTCAGAGCTGTGATAAATAAATCTCTATTGTTCATAAGCCACTCAGTTTATAGTACTTTGTTATAGCAGCCCAAAGGGACTAAGACAGGCATTAAGACAGTTCTGATTATTTAAATCAGGGAAAATAACACGGTTAGAAAATGTAAGAGAAAAGAGATGCAGGTCATTAGGCAAGGAAACACTTAAAGAGTTCCAGCAAAGGAAGGGCTAAATCAGGCTAGAGATAGCAATATTATCTGCCTTAGCTCATGACAAGTCTGTTTATCATAGAGGAATCACATGAATTGCACAGAGCACTAATACAGCAAATAGTCACTATGAACTCTATATGTTTCACAGGTGAAACTCATTGAACAAGAGTTGTCCTTTTTATCATATTTTGGAATTGAGCAAATTGTGATGTTTTCTCAGAACTAAGTACTAGTATATGAGGAAGAGGACCATATCTCAGGATTTCATTTTCTTTTTTTTTAATTTTTTTAAGGTTTATTCATTTTTCAGAGACACAGAGAGAGCATGAGTGAGGGAAGGGCAGAGAAAGAGGGAGACACAGAATCCAAAGCAGGCTCCAGGCTCTGAGCTATCAGTACAGACCCCAAAGCGGAGCTTGAACGCACCAGCTGGGAGATCATGACCTGAGCTGAAGTCTGACGCTCAACTGACTGAGCCACCCAGGCGCCCCTACAGTGTCAGGCTGTAAAGCCTTTCATACTCAGGTCCCATCCAAGTATGCTCTTTTTTATTCTCCAAAGTAAATCCATATTCATTTCATGTTTGCTATCACTATGCTACGGATGGAAGTTTTGTGTTCCCTCAAAATTCCAATGTTGAAATCCGAACGCCCAAAGTGATGGTCCCTTTGGGGGATGAATAGATCAAGAAGGTGGTGCTCTCATGAAAAGGATGAGTGCCTGATAAGGAGAGACACAAGAACTTGCTCTCTCTCTCTCTCTCCTCTCGGCCACGTGAGGATAAAGCGAGAAGAGTGACATTCGCAATCCAAGAAGGAGGACCTCGCTCGACAGCAGATGGGCCAATGCTTGATCTTAAGATTTTCTAGTCTCCAGAAGAGTAGCACATACATTTTTATTCGTAAGTCATCCGGTCTATGGTAATTTGTTATAGCAGCCCAAACTAAGAAACGATGCCACATTATTCGTCTATTATATCTGTTTGCTTATAACTTTTCCTAGCAAAGAATGCCCATATTCTTCTCCTCCTATGAGAGTCCATCTACCTCTATGTCTGTAGTATCCTTCTAATTCAAACCAAACTGGTCTACTTCTTTGCTTGACTAGTACACATTTCTCTTTAGAAGTTTAAAGAATGTTTATATTGAAGTTTTTAATTCTTTGTAATTCTCCATAGTGTGTATCACAATCTTTAGTTTATAAAAGTTCTCCTCCTCAATTTCTCATTCTTCCATTGTTCGACCCATCATCAGCAGATAGATTTACATCTTAATTCAGAAAAACAGAAGACATCAGAAAGCATTGCTTATATCTGCCCGCTACAAGACACAAAAATCTAATCAAAAAGAGCTGCCTCTTCTCGTATTTAAGGCCAATAACTCCACTTATGCGGTGGTTCTAAGCAACTCATTTTCTCAGCTATAAATTATTAAATTTCTCCTTTAATATTTTTCTTTTCCACAACTGAATACCTCTCATAAGCTTCAAATAAAACATCTGCTTCCACACCATATGGTCCTGACCCACACAGCCCTCTCTTCTCTCTAAACAGTGGTTTCAGTAGCATCTGTGTACTAAATATTTCTGAGAATATCTCTAGCCAGACTTCTTTTTTAAAAATATTTATTGTATTACTTATTTATTTTGAGAGAGACAGAGAGTGAGCAGGGGAGGTGCAGAAAGGGAGGGAGACGGAGAATCCCAACCAGTCTCTGCACCATTTAGCTGTCAGTGCAGAGCCCTCTGTGGAGCTCAGTCCCATGACCCGTGAGATCATGACCGAAGCCAAAATCAAGTCAGACACTTAACTGACTGAGCTACCCAGGCACCCCTCTAGTCAGACTTCTTTTATGAACATCAGACAGCATAACCAATGGCTTTTGAAAATAATCACCACTTGGATCAATCAAACATGTACAAACCAGATTGATAATTCCTCCCCACCTTCAAACCTGGTCCTTTCTCTGAGAATGTTAACACCAAAAAGCCCGAAACCTGGAAATCATTTGCAAGTCTCTTCTTGTCCTTGTCCCCCCAAAAAAATGAATCCTAAAACTTTGTCACTTTTACTTGCTAAGTATCATTTAAACCCTTCTGCTTCTCTCCTATCTTCATTCTTCTGCTTTCATTCATTTCTCAATAAACTCTAATATGGCTTTTGTTTGCCATATTCCAGGAAAATTACTGACTGTTGTCATGTGGAAATAGACACAGAGAGAGAGAGAGAGAAAGAGAGAGAAACACAATCTGTCCGCAAGCTAGAAACCCAGGAAAACTGGTGTTGTAATTCACTCCAATTCTGAAGGCTTGGAAACAGGGGAGCCAATGGTGTAAATTCCAGTCTAAGAGCAGGAGATGAGATGTCTCAGTTTAAATAGTCTTTTGTTTTATTCAGGCCTTTGGATTGGATGATGTCCACCCATATTGGGGAGGGAAATTTACTTTACTGAGACCAATGATTCAAACGCTATCTGATCTAAAAACACCCTGATGACACATCTAGAAATAATGTTTAATCTGGGTACCCCATGGCCAGTCAAGTTGATATGTAACCTATTTAATTGGCGTGTTTTATTACTTTATGGGCCAAATGGCATACTTTGTTAAAGATATCAGTTTGACTTGGTGATAAATTATTGTATATGAACCCGGCTGCACTATAATTAATCTATTTGTTTCAGCTTTGAGAACTAATGGAAATGGTTACAATAGAATAATCTCAGGTATTTACTGGAATTTAATTAATTAATTAAGAAATAAACTTGAAATAGAAAAATAAATGAATTAATTTTAATGCTTTTATGTGGTTTTCTCAATAAATATTGGTCTACTTTAATTGTTCATCAGCATAGACAAATTAAAAGATATACATTCCTCTTTTAATCTATAGGAAGGCACACTGATTACAATCTTTGAAGCATATTTGAAAATTAGATTCAGTGAGTTTTGTACTCTGTAAAAGAAAAGGATAAGGTTCATGTGAACACTAAAAGAATGTAACTGACACATTAAGCCTATCACTTAAATCAGTGACCTTATCCCTGGGGTGCCTGGGTGGCTCAGTTGGTTAAGCATCTGACTTCAGATCAGGTCATGATCTCAGAGTTTGTGTGTTCCAGCCCCGCATTGGGCTCTGTGCTGACAGCTCAGAGCCTGGAGCCTGCTTCGGATACTGTGTCTCCTCCTCTCTCTGTCCCTCCCCTGCTCATGCTCTGTCTCTCTCTGTCTCTCAATAATAAATAAACTTTAAAAAAATTAAATCAGTGATTTTATCCTTTTATTTATATTCTATATGAGAATATGTTCTATATTTATGATCGAATATCATATGATATTTTCATTTTAAAGCAACTTCCATCTGTTAAACCACTCAGCCTCTGGAAATCTTAATAACAAACATCACATAAACATGAATGTGTATCTTTTATGCAGAAATACATTCGTTTCTATTTGAAACTAAAAGAGATTGCTTTCAGGCATTTGTTTGCAAAGACAAAACTTTTCCTTCCTTTCCCTTTCCTTTCCTTCCCTTCTTTTCTTTTCTTTTCTTTTCTTTCCTTTTCTTTTCTTTTCCTTTTCTTTTCTTTTCTTTTCTTTTCTTCCTTTCCTCTTTCTTTCTTTCTTTCTTTCTTTCTTTCTTTCTTTCTTCTTAACATTAAAATTTCATTGTGTTAAATGAATTTTTACTTAAGTCATGCCACATCATAGTATAAGGCAACATAGTGTTGATATCAAAAGAATATTTTCACAGGCATTCAGAAAAAAAATCAAAAAGAGTATAATTAATTTCTTTTGAAATTCAGCTATTCAAAGTGATAGTATGAATCATAATATTACTCTTTACATAATACAATAAAATATAAACTTTAAAAATTATGTATTTTTCAAATTAAGTTCTGACCTGATAATTTCTTGTGTCCTACCTATGTTGTTGAAAACCCCTACAGCCAAGCAATCAATCACATTTTGATTTAAAATTTAGTATATTATTAGGTACTATTATTTAGTTTAATATTCACTATATGATTCTATGGCTACAACTCTAATTTTCTAAGATTAAATTTGTTAGTATATTCATAATATAATTTGAGAGATTAGATGCTAGTTAAAGTAACTGAGAGCTATGTTCTTACAGAGCACACAGGAGCACACAGAAGATATGCCTACCCTTCTTAAAAATTTTAAACAATATTTTAGTGTTAACAAACTGACTATTATGGGTTAAATTGTATCCTCCGCCCAAAAGATATGTCGCAACTCTAAGTCTCAATACCTCAAAATGTGACCATATTTGGAAATAGAATCATAGCAGATATAATTATGATGAGGTCCTTCTGGAGTAGAGTGAGACCCTAATCCAAGGTGACTGTTGTGCTTATAAAATGGCCGTGTTAAGACACAGAGACAAAGAAAGGATGTCAGGTGAAGATTGAGGTAGAGATTAGAGCAATGAATCTACAGCAAGGAATGCTGAGAAATGTTGGCTGTCACCAGAAACTGGGAGAGAAGCATGGAAAAGATTCTTCCTCAGAGTTCTTAGAAGAGACACACTCTGCTAACATCTTGACTTCTTACCTCTAGTCTTCAGAATGGAGAGGTGGTTGTTTTAAGGTAGCCAGAATATGGTACCTTGTGAAGGCAGTACAAAAAGTTAATATACTAACTAAACTAAGCTAGCAGCTCTGTATGTGTGTGTACCGACATACAGGAACACACATAAACACATGTGTGTGTGTGTGTATGTACTTAGGTAGCTTGGTTCAGCCAAAGTTCTACTTGTTTGTAGCCCAGTCTTAAAGGTTGAAATTATATATATTTTTTTTATTTTTTTTAATTTTTATTATTTTTTTTAATGTTTTTATTTATTTTTGAGACAGAGACAGAGCATGAACGGCAGAGGGGCAGAGAGAGAGGGAGACACAGAATCGGAAGCAGGCTCCAGGCTCTGAGCCATCAGCCCAGAGTCCGATGCGGGGCTCGAACTCATGGACCGCGAGATCGTGACCTGAGCCGAAGTCGGACGCCCAACCGACTGAGCCACCCAGGCGCCCCTGAAATTATATTTTTAATCAACAACTATATTGTTTGGGTGTGTGTAACTGATCTCATTAAACTAAACATGAATAATTATTTTTTTCTCCTTTAATGAATATTTAAAATCAACACGAATTGGAGGTTAGTGAGTCCGATAGGTGTCCTCAGTCACAATCTCACTTCCATATGGAAAAGTGAATACCGGGAAACTTGTTCTGTTTGCACAATATAGTCTCGCCTGTGTCCTTTTTAATCTGTCTACACTCTGAAGGAAATGTTCACTCAAGACAATAAGACATATTATAGAGGTAAGACTCCTCATCATGATAAATTAACCGTAAGCAACAGAATTCTCCAAATCTATAAATGTACATAAGATTATAAGCGTCAAGTGTCAAGGATTATAAATTATCAAGTGTCAAAAATTGCTTTAAAGAGTGAGGGATAAAGGTCTTGCTGGGTGGCTTCTATCTGACTCATCCAATGTGTAGTATGCTTCTACAACATTATACACAATCACACGTTCACAATTAAAAATAATTATAGTAACTCTAACCATAATTTAATTAACAAGTGACCAATTTCAACATGAACATCCTTTCAAAATTCACTTACATGAAACAACAAAACCTTTTAACCTTTAGCTATAAGTCTTTATTAATTAGAAGTAAAGATGGCAGAAATGTTGACCAGCTATTTCTGGAGTGTGGATTTTTATATAAATCATAGCTAACAAAACCTGGAGAGTGTTTTCCCAGTTACAGACACTAACATACAGATAAAACACAGTTGACTTCTGTTTCCAGCTATGGCAGATTAGATTCTGTGAGAGCACATCTCCCACCAAGAACAACAGAAAGTACATCTGTTTTAAGACATCAGAGTACTAATAAAGCAATGAGAATTGGAAGATATAAAGATATAAAATTTTAGATAAGAGTCAAGTGCAAAGAAAAGATTCTTTTTTTGACGTTTTATTTACTTATTTTGAGAGAAAGAGAAAGATAACGAGTGGTGGGGGGGTGTGGGGGGACAGAGAGAAAGGGAGAAAGAGAATCCCAAGCAGGCTCCATGCTGTCAGGGCAGAGCTTGATGTGGGACTCAAACTCATGACTGTGAGATCATGATGTGAACTGAAATCAAGAGTTGGACACAACCAACCTAGCCATCCAGGAGGCCCAAAAAGAAAAGATTCTAAGATTTAACGGATATTTTTCTCCTGAGACATTTGCCAGTGTTTAAGTAGCAGTCTAGATATTGGTAAAGTGAGGGAGCTTTCAAAATTCTCACTAAGCTAGGATATCATAAATGGAGGTCAGTGTCCACCAAGGAGAAGGAGCCCTGGTAAACATGTATGAAGGGCTGGCTACTCCTTGGAACTAATGGTAAAATGTAATTAGATAAGCCTGCACAAAGATTCAAATTCAAGCTATTCATCAGTGCAATCCCAGATTGGATTAAAATTGAAATGTCTCTATCTTGTATGTCTTAACAGCAAATTTTCTCTAGAGCAAGATGAAGTTATTCAGAGCTTGACGTTCTTTTCTAAACATTTTCAAATACATTATTGAATTTCACTTTTTAAAATCTGACAAAAAGAGACAAAATAGGGGCTCCTGGGTGGCTCAGTCGGTTAAGCGGCCGACTTCGGCTCAGGTCATGATCTCACGTTCCGTGAGTTCAAGCCCCGCGTCGGGCTCTGTGCTGACAGCTCAGAGCCTGGAGCCTGTTTCAGATTCTGTGTCTCCCTCTCTCTGACCCTCCCCCGTTCATGCTCTGTCTCTCTCTCTCTCTCAAAAATAAATAAACGTTAAAAAAAATTAAAAAAAAAAACAGACAAAATAAAATAGCCAAAAATGAAGAAATATATATATAGATTGATCTATCATCTATCTATATATCAGAGAAAAATAGAAAAGCAAAAGGATTCAGATGTTTCATGAAAAAGTGTTTCCAACTAAACAATAATATATGACATATATGTGATATATATATATGTGTGTGTGTGTGTGTGTGTGTGTGTGTGTATGGAAACAGATTAGAATATAAATATATGTATGTAAAAATATAAACATCAAGTGAAAAAATAAATCATTATGAAGTGAGATTTTCTATATGGTTTAAAATCACTGAGCATGCAGTACATATGTCTTGGATTGTATTTTATTATCAGGTTGTGCTGTCCAATATGGTAGCCATCTTTCATATTTAGCATGTGATATGTATCTAGTCTTAATGTCATTCTGTAAGCATAATGTGCATTCCAGCTTGCAAAATTTAGTTTGAAAAAATAATGTAAATCATTTGTCCAGGATTTAACTAATCATTATAAAGACAAGAAAATAATGAGCGAGAATCTCTGAAAACCCACTTTTTTCTCTCCAACAAGTGATCTTAAGTTCAAACGCTGTAGGGGCAAGAGTTGGGAGTCATTCATCTGCATTTTTGCTCCACTAAAACAATGGTCCCCAGAAATTTTTAATTAGTCTGATATAATAAATCTTCCCAACTCTCCTTGGCGTACTCCTATTACTGAAAAAGGCAGTGCATATTATTTACTTCGTTGTTTAATATGTTAATGCCTATGATGATATGTTTTGGTCAAATTAACTCAAAATTTAGAGACCTATTCTTCTAACTCAATATTCTTCCCAGTAGCACATATATGATTTACAACTGTGTGATGGAAATTAATCTTGAAACAGCACTATTATCATTTCTAACATTATTACTCTCTCATTAGAGCAAAACCTGCATTGTTATTGCTTTAACTGAAGATCAATTTCTCAATCATTGAATTACATAAACCCCGAGAGGGATAATACTTATTATCTCTGTCTTCAATTTGCTAGAATTTTTTGACCCGTCGGTACATCTAGATTTAGAATGAATGTTAATGCAGTAGCTTATCTTTAATCTGTGAAAATATCTGACAGCTGAGATTTGGTAATGATTACCGTCTTTGCTACCTCTGCCCGTATGTTTGAAAATGTAACATCATTCTACAAATTCCGTTTTTGTACATCCCGCCCCATGCCCAGGGTGGGAGATGTCTCCATAGTTGTTGCTGTGTCTCCATGCTTCTTACTTTCTCTCAAACTTTAGAAACAAGACATGATTTCTTTTTCCTATTTCTGTTATTTTAAAAAGGGGAAAGAGGGGCACCCGGGTGGCTCAGTCGGTTGAGCGTCCGACTTCGGCTCAGGTCATGATCTCACGGTCTGTGGGTTCGAGCCCCGCATCGGGCTCTGTACTGATGGCTCAGAGCCTGGAGCCTGCTTCTGATTCTGTGTCTCCCTCTCTCTCTGCCCCCCGCCCCCCGTTCATGCTCTGTCTCTCTCTGTCTCAAAATAAATAAAAACATTAAGAAAAAAAAAAGGGGGGGAAAGAGGTCATTTTTGGTTGTTCTAGAAGTGAATTGTCTTGAAGCTAACTGTCATAATGTTAGCTTATGAGCAGCTAAGTAAAAGGTCCAATAAACTACCAATAGAAATGCTATGAGCAGACCTTCTTCCCTATAAGGAATAAAAAAACCTCATAACATTTTTAGAGGTTGATCTATAAGACCTGTAGTTGCCATGAAGTTGTGTCAGTGGACCATCCTACAAGAAATAATTCACCATTCATCTACAGAGAATTTTTCTTTGACTCTCAGCTGAGAGTCAGATACAAAAATTTATCCTTCACCTTATAAGGGATACTTTGACATGGCTTCATACAATGGACTCTTAGAGGTCCCACTGTGGTATAAGGCCCCTGATTTTTTTTATCAGATTGATTTCCTACCCTTTGACATGCAAAAGTCTATCCACTTAGTCTAGAATAGTTGCCACTTCTTGCTCACTAGTTCCAGTCAACATAATATCATAAATCTAATGGAAGAGTGTGGCATTTTATGGAAGGGTAAGGCGGTCAAGATCATTGTAAACTAAATCATGATACACAGCTGGAGAGCTGACATATTCCAGAAGTAAGATAGTAAAGGTGGATCGCTGGCCTTACCAGCTGGAAGCAAACTGCTTCTGGTAGTCTTTATTTTTCTTTAATTTCTTTAATGTTTATTTTTGAGAAAGAAAGAGCACAAGTCGGGGAGGGACAGAGAGAGAGGGAGGCACAGAAACTGAAGCAAGCTCCAGGCTCTGAGCTGTCAGCAGAAAGCCTGACACAGGGCTCTAACCCGTAAACTGTGAGATCCTGACTTGAGCCGAAGTCAGATGTTTAACCCACTGAGCCACTCAGGTGCCCCCTGGTAGTCTTTATTAACAGAGATGGAGAACAATGCATTTTCCAGGTTAATAGCTGTGTACAGGTACCAGGGGATATGTTAATTTACTCAAGCAATGAAACCACATCTGGTACAGCAGCTAAAAGTGGAGTGACTATATGGTTAAGCTTATGACAATCCACTGTCGTTCTCCAATATCCATCTGTCTTTTGCACAGGCCAAATAGGCGAGTTGAATGTGGATGCAGTGGGAATCACAGGCCCTACATCTTTCAAGTCCTTCATGGTGGTACTAATCTGCAATCTGTCTAGGAACGCAGTAGTGTTTATGGTTTAGTATTTTCTGGGTAGAGGCAGTTCTTGTAGCTTTCACTTTTACCTCCCTAACACAATAGTCCTCACTTAACAACTCAGAGAATGTGGGGATTCTGCCAATTGCTGAAGATGTCTGTTCCAATTCTGCCTTCTAGACCTGGAGAAATAATCACAGTATAGGTTTGCAATCTTCTGGGTCCACTATGACATGAACCACTGCTAAAACTCCATTGATCACCTGAGAGAGAAAGAAAGACAGAGGATGAGAGAGAGAGAGAGAGAGAGAGAGAGAGAGAGAGAGAGAAAGATTAGAGAGATTAATTTTAAGGAAACTGGCTCCTGCAATTATGGAGGCCTGATAAATTCAAAATATGCACGGTAGGCTGGTCGGCTAGAGACATACAAGGAAGAGTTGCAGTTCAAGTCCAAAAGCAGTCAAATGGCAGAATTTCTTCTTGCTTAAGAAGGTCAGGTGTTTGTGTTTGTTTGTTTGTTTGTTTGTTTTATTTTTAATTAAGACCCTCGATTGATTGGATAAGGCCCACTCACCTTAAGGAGGATCATCTTAACTCAAAGTCTACTGATTTAAATGTTAATTTCATCTAAAAATATCTTCACGAAAATATATTAAGTGACCAATTGTCTATGCCTATCATGGCCCAGCCAACTTGACATATAAAATTAACCATCGCATCTGAGTTACAGTGCATCCATGATCCTTTTGTCGCTTATATCTAATATCTTATCGAACAGCATATATTCTTCTGTTAACAAATTTATTGAGCTTTTTCAATTCCTTGGAAAGTCCTTTCTCTTTACTTTTTTAATATTTTACTTAAGCCAATGTTTTAGAGAATTCCCAAATTCTATGGATTGAATATTTGCCTTGTCTATACTTCATACGTTGCAGATATAATTATCAGTGTCATGGTATTTGCAGGTGAGGTCTTCAGGATCCAATTAGGTTGAAATGAGACCATGGTGGTTGGCTCTCCATGATTGGATTCATTCCTTTATAAGAAGAAAAAGAGACCAGAGGACCTGCCCCTCCCACTCCACTATGTGAAGTTATAGCAAGAAGGCAGCTGACAACAAACCGAGAAGAGGGCTTTCAGTCAATAGACATCAAATCTGTCAGTTTCTTCATCTTGAACTTCCTAGCCATTAGAAAATGAATGTGTGAGGGGAGCCAGGTCATGATCTCACCATCCGAGTTCGAGCCCCACATCGGGCTCTGTGCTGACAGCTCAGAGACTGGAGCCTGTTTCAGATTCTGTGTCTCCCTCTCTCTCTGCCCCTCACCCGTTCATGCTCTGTCTCTCTCTGTCTCAAAAATAAAGAAACGTTAAAAAAAATTAAAAAAAAAAAGAAAATGAATGTGTGAAAATTTAACTGTTACTTTCTCAAACCACTCTGCTTATGATATTTTGTTCTAGTAGTCCGAACTGCGACACCAGGTTTACAGAATATATATTCTACTTTCATTGCTTCCGTTTTATTATCACAGTCATTCCTCTTTTCTTTTAAAAAAGAAAAATAATGTTTATTTTTTTTGAGAGGGAGGGAGAGACAGAGCATGAGCAGGGAAGGGGCAGAGAGAGAGAGGGAGACACAGAATCCAAAGCAGGCTCCAGGCTCTGAGCTCTCAGCACAGAGCCCAATGCAGGACTGGAACTCACAAATCATGAGTACGTGACCCGAGCCAGTCAGACATTTAACTGACTGAGCGACCCAGGCGCCCCTCATTTCTCTTTCAACTGCAGTTTGGCTTTCACCCCAAAGTAGTACTGGGATTGTTTTTCCAATGTCTGCAGAGAGAACTAAATGACAAAACACTGACCTTATTCGGTCTTCCTCTGCATTTATTCCTCTTGCAAAACTGCATTGCTAACATGTTTCCATTTTTATTTTTTTTTCTTCTTTGCCTTGCATAGCATGACATTAGCTGATTTTTTCAACTTTCTTTGTGTTAACGGAATAAGTTAGCTATTATGTAGTAATAAATTAACCCCGAAATAGGAGAAATGATTTTTTCTTGCATAAAAACAAAAAAAATTTCTATTCAATATCCAAGCTGCTTTCGTATTTGTGATCTGGCATTTCAACACATGACCCCCCTGGTCACCACCAAAGAGAAAGCAAAGAATGGGGCAGGCACGCTTATCTGTAACAACCTTAGCCCATAAATATCATGTGACATTGCTGTTCACAGTCCATTGGCCAGAACTGATCACATGAATGATTCTGAAGGGGACTGAAAAATATCAGGGAAACAATGAGAATATTCTGGTAACTAAAATGTCGCTTTGTTTATCCTCTTCAACATTAAAATAACCGACGAATACAAAATGCGAACAAATCCAAAGGAATACAAACCAGAGTCATATCTAGTCATCGCATCAGTTGGAAATTCAAGATCTTTGGGAGTTAATGTCTTCATCAAGTCTGGCTTATGGAAGTTCTTCTTGATTTGAAGATTTATGTTCTAAATGAATATTTCTCGTCCCAAATATTTAATAGTTGAACAAAGATAGCATAATTGCAATAAACACCACTATTCAAAGAAAATGAAATGAAATGTAGGAAATACATAATATTCTTCAGCCTATGGTATTTCAGAAATACCATTGGTCTATTGGGCAGACATTGTCAAGCCTTTTTCTATAGAAGTGGGGAAGTTTTCTTGATAGCATCAAATTCTTTCCCAAGGGAGTACCTTCTTACCCAGTGTTCTCTAGAGCCCTAGCTGCCTTCCAAGGAATCTTTCCTTATCTCATTAATTTGGGCTACTTCTGAAATGAACATTAGTAAATAGACCCCTCTTTTTGGTTGTCTATTCATGCACAATAAAGCATCTTAAGATTTATTGTATCAAAAAAATCCCCACAATTTGTTGATATAATTGACAACAGGTAAAAGGTCACATTCTAATTTGGCTTTTGACCAAGCCAGTTTAATTAACTGAGAATTATTATAAGCATGTGTACCTCAAAGCCTTTTGAGACCCCAGCTCTTAGCACTTGGAGAGTAGAATCAATTAATTTTGCCAACACACAAATACCCTAATTCCTGAACTCTCTCAATTCCCTTTCAGAGCTCTTTGCAAACAAGCACCATGAAACCTGAATTTTCGACCCCCTTATAACATTTTGCCAAGTGAAGTTAAAATTATACAACAGAAAATATCAACATCCAATTTTATATCTTCCTCCCTTAGAGCTACAACCTTATTAGGCCCATAGACTGCCTTTCTAGTTGTTTTAGGAGATAACCTATAAATTATTTGCCACCGTATTGCATGGTTCTCCATCTGTCAGGCTTTTGGTATCAGTTTTTGTCCATTCTCTGTCCATACATCTAGCCAATGTCATGTATTTTGGGATTTGTTATATTAGCACATTCTCCCTGTTGACATTCAAAGATAAGAGTTAATGCTCAGAAGTAATTAATTACCTCAAACTGGAAGTGAGGTCCACGTTTCTATTTCTGAAAACTGAGTCTTAACCAAAAAAGACTTGGATATATATAGTCTTTCCATATGACAATGAAGAAAAATCAGTATGGGAAATACACATTGCCTTCACTCTATAATTCGATTTTTTTTCTTATTTGCATTTGATAAAATGTAGTCTGACCTTATTTTTTTTCAAAAGAATCTCTTACATTCACAGTTTTATACTAGTTAAATTCTCTTCTCTTATGCTTTTCTCTCAAGTGAATTAAATGTTCATTTTGTGCATAGTATAGACTTATGTCATTTATTTTATATCATTTTGACATTAATTTTCACTATTCTCCTCTAGGAGACGTTTACTTAATTATATAAAATAAAAAGTCTATTAATGAAGAAGGTAGAAAAATTGTACAAATTCACAAAATGTATGTATAGTAAAGGGTGGAATAAAAACCCAGGTTTCAGGGTGCCTGGGTGGTTCAGTCTGTTGAGTGTCCGACTTCGGCTCAGGTCATGATCTCACGGTCCGTGAGTTCGAGCCCCGCGTCGGGCTCTGTGCTGACAGCTCGGAGCCTGGAGCCTGTTTCAGATTCTGCGTCTCCCTCTGTCTCTGCCCCTCCTCCACTCACACTCTGTCTCTCTGTCTCTCTTTCAAAAATAAATAAATAAATATTTAAAATTAATAAAAAAACAGGTTTGTATGATTCAAAAATAAATCTTCTGTGTATTATAGCATGCTAATCTAAACACACCATATCCACGTCTTCAACTTTCACTTTGATAGAGTCTCATTTACACAATGAGCTTCACACTTTTCTAAGCTTTTAACTACATGTCTAAACTCACTCATCAGCCTGCTATATTTTAAGTCCTGTAATTATCCCAAACTCAGCATGTCTCCAAGCCAAATGCACTGCTTTCATCATTTCTCAAAGAACATCTCTTTCGAGATGCCATTAACAGCACAAGCCCAGGATCCTAGACCTCTTTTGGGAGGCTGCACAAAGCAAAGTGGATTATTGAAACCAGAGTTACAACAAACGTCACCCACGATCAAACAAGGAATGAAATTCTGTCCTGAAATTCCATCAAGGGACAAGCTGGAGATAAGAGAACAGAGCGAGCAGGTACACAAGAAAAGATGGGAAGCTGAACCTGGGGACTGTAACTTCTGCACTGGCATTTAGCAGCTGCAGAAACCCCAGAAGGACATTTGGATTGGGCTGTGAGGCACAAGTCCACTGGACTAACCCAGATGCTGTCTTTTTCGTTTCAGTGTACTGACATATTCTTTTGGTTACTCATGATTGTATTCTTGGAATCAACTTAGAGTCATAAATCTTTCTTGTTTTCCTGAACCAATCCCCCTAATTTTCATGCAAACTGTCAAGTTTTTATTGTCTTGCTCCCATTCAACTTATTCTAGGATCCTAGCTTCAAACGCTTAGCTATTTTCACTTGGCTTATTGTAATCTTCATTTAGCCGGTCTTTAACTTATTTGTACCATCATTGTTGATTTTCTGTCCAATAGCCTTCCCTGCTCCTATTTATTTCCTCAGTGGCAAACTTATCTTGTAGTTTTCCAAGCTAAAAATCCAAGATATTGGTTGTTCAGACTTGTAAAGGCACTTGTACCCAAATCTTTCTTAATGAAAGATAGTGGAGGAAATTCGGAATTCCTAGCAAAGTTTTCCTTCCTTGAACACACACACACACACACACACACACACACACAATTGTGAGAAATAAGCCTACAGATGCAATCAAACAAGGGGTGCAGAGACACGGAGCACAGCTTTAATCAACGTTCTTGCAAGAGCGGGTGTTTGACAGACAGTCACATTGAGGGCAGTCACAGCAGACAATTTACCTTCTAGCCTGCAAGTATCTCCCCTTACACCTCATTGGCTGAGTACTACAGAGGTTACAGCCTTACGGAGACATTGCCTATGCCCACGTAAAACCAAAAATAGTCTGATTGGAACAAATGTACATTTCCTGAGCTGATGCAGAGACTTCCGGTCCCTCCTTTGCTCTTTGGCACATGCTCATTGCAAAGCCCGTGAGACCGAGAGGGGAAGAACCAGGAAGTGATGTGTCCAAGGGTTTGGGACTCCATTACGGGAGGAGGGAAGGTTTATATATATTTCCAATAGATGGTAAACCTGTTCACTAGAGAGCACAACTTTTATTTGGTATTTCTGCAAATGAATCATCTCCCTTACTTCTCACAAGAACAAAACAGTTCAGTTTTCTTCTTCGTTGGCAGTAATTGATAGTATTTGCATGCGATACTTGGGGCAGGTAAAAAGCTGTGTCCTTGAGAAGAATCTATTGATCCAAAGAGGATGACAGAGTGAAAATAGGAAAAATTCCTCCATCTTTGATAATGTTGGAGCAATGAACCAACTCTGACAAGGTTTGCTCTCCTAATCTTATAAAACAAATGTGTAATAAATGCCTTTATTGTTTAAGCTAGTATTGGTTGGGGGTTCTGTTTCTTGCAATAGAAATGTGGAAACCAATGAACTCCTGCTTCTTCTATATGTATTCTCCCTTTCGAGTCAGGTTAGTCAATGTGGTTCAGACATGACACACACGTTTTCATTTTCACGTTTCTCTTGCTCTTGTGGTACCTCCTCTTGGGATGTCAGGGTCATCCCCATATTCACTAAACCAAAATAACTTTCATATTCCGAGGTTCAGACACTAAGAAGCTCCCCTTTACTGCTCTAACTAGATATAACCTTTCCATCTCTAAAACTTCACACGTTCATGCCTTTGGACCCTATGAGGGATCTGTCACTGTTGGCAAAAAGTAGTTTTTGGTTTACCACAGACCTGAATGTGCAAAGTCACACCTACGTAGCAATTATGTGATTTTAAGAAATTTATTTTACCTCTCTTCCTCTCAGATTGCCCATATTAAAAATGGGTACTATGACACCTTTTTGTTCAATTATTATGAAGATTAGATCCCAGTTATTCCCTTACAAACTGTGTGATTTTAAGGAAATCCTGCTTAAATGTTCACATTGTAAAATCTGGATAATAATGGCACTTACCTTACAAGTTTTTGTTGATGATCAAACGGCTTAATATAAGTAAAACATTTAGAATGGTACTTAGCCCACAGACAACATGTCTACAATTTTTCTGTTAATATTTACGGTGCCTAACACTGAATATGTTCTTGCTAAATGCTAAGTATTATTTTTACCATAATCATGTTTTTATATTATTTATTAATATTTTCACTCATTTGCTTACCTAGAAAACACCTCTAACATCACTGTAAATAATTTGAGTTCAGAAGCTATCATATAAGGTGTTGCACCACAGAGAAAGATCTCAGGAGGTATTTTAAAATTATACTTATTCCTCAAATGCCGTGTAACACAAAGTGTAATACAATTCTAAGACTGATTTAATGCCTTAGATATTAAGAAAAATGAAGGTCATTATTGAAGTCCTCATAAAAATAACCAAATTGAATCAACATAATTGTCCACTGATAAAACATTGACTAAATAAATCAGGGTGCATTCAGACAAAAAGGTCTAATAGTTACTAAATAAGAGAGTATCTTAAAATACAGATTTTTATATACGGCAAGACTAACAGACAAGAGATCGTTACCATTGAAAAGGTAACTTGTTCTACTCACAGATCCCAAGAGGAGGGGACATGTGAGAGACCACACCAGGATCCGCAAAAAGAAGCACTTTCTTGAAGGTCTAAGAAATAAGGAGAAAAATGGTCATAAGCCTTATTGTAGTTTCTGAGGAAAGGAATGGATGAGGCAAGTAAGCAGGCTTTGAATTGACTAATTTGAATAATTTGCACAGGATGCCTGTCAAAGGTGGTATGTCTGTTTCTCTAGTCCCTGGCCCTGGGAATGATTAGGTCAGGGCAATAGTGGTCCTGAGTGCATGAGTTTCAAAATGGAGATTGTTGGAGGTGTGAACTCTGAATTGGTTAGTTTGCATGTGAAAGGCACGCTTGCAGACCATTTGTATGCATCCCCAAGGAATTAGCTACTCCTGGAAGAGCAGTCTCTCCGGGGTCAGCAAGGCTCCAAAATGTCAAAGCATCAAATGCAGAAACTAGAAAATATGATGTGACCAACAGGTAAATCAGGACACTATGCAAAGAAGTCCGTGGAAGGTTATAATGCACTATTGCTTAACAAGAGTGTTAACCTGACGCCGCTGAGCTGTGGTTGTTCATGATGTTAGGATGCCCAGAAACATGACACTGACGCAGGCAAGTAGAGATGAAATGTATTCGCTTGTGATTTACGATGTAACGTTTAAAGTCTAAAACTTTTCTTTTGCAGCTTGCTTACATTGCTTATTAAATGTGTGTAGATGATGATATGTACCTGGTTTTAGCAAGGTGACCAGTAGGGTATAAAAGACTCCACTACACTTGTATTTTGACTCAATCAAGACGACAAAGGTTTCTGACATCGATCTTGGTGAGTCACAATCAAAAGAGCATCCCCTACGAGACAGAAAGAAGGACTCTGAGCCCTGTGTCTGGAAGACATGGATTTCTCTGATCTTTGTTTGGATTACTTTCCTGCTCTCCCATGTACCTTAATCAAAGCCTTGCATGAGTGTCCCTGGTAGAGTCTCCTGAGTTCTCTCAATTACCTGACCCGTTGTAATTGCTGTAACTCTCTCTGTCTATATATAATATCATTTCTCAAGAGGCAAAGGCGTGTCTGCACATATGCATGTGTGTATGAATTAAGTATAAATCAAACAATATTTTTTTACCAGTTTAGCAACATAAGAGTTAATATACTGCCACTCATATATTGGTCTCTTTCATAGATACTGGTGGCAAATATCATAAAACCAAGTAAGAGAGTCATATTATTACCATTTTAATTCGTAGTTTCCATCAACATCTAGAGTATATAGATTTTAGTAATTTAACAGAACTTAATGGTAAGTAAGTAATAGAACTGGATGAGTTAAAATATTTAAATGCATCGTCCACAGCTATATACTCTATGTGTGTTTTCTTACATTTAGATAAACATTCTTAAAATCTAGAATACACTTCCTAATGCCACATAAATGGACAGTTAAATACCTTTTAAATGGTATGATTTCAGAAAACGCTGGACATACCTGGACTGGCTTTTCCTGCCTGTACAATAGACCTTAGGTGAATATTATTTATTCGAGGAAGGTATGTGTCTCATTTCCCTAAAACCTGACAAAGTTACAGGGCTGATAGGTCTGGAGAGCTCACTTTAGTTTACTTCCCATATTTCCTGGCTCAGGGACACAAAACAAACAAACTTCACTGGTACTAGCATCCGTGTGTATTACATTTTTTACACAATATGAAGCACTTTTTCCCGTTCATTACCTTATGTGGTCTGTGAGATAGATTGCAGAAACTATTAATTACCTTCTGCGGGTTATGCACGATGCCATTCCAAATCTTTATTGCTTGCAATGTGGTCCGCATTTATCTTTGAAAGTATATCCAGCAACTGACTTTACCTTACCATGAAATGAAAATATAATGTTAGATTGAACTATGTGTTATTCATATTTCTATCTGTAGCACTGATAAGTATTTGTAGAGTCAAAAATAAGTAAAATCACTTGCTTAATTTCTGTTTATATCACTGTAATGGAATAAATATGCCCTCTCAAAATTCATACATTAACATCCAATGTGATGGTTTTAGGAGGTGGGTCCTTTAGAGAATTAACCAGGTCATGAGGGTAGGGTACACATGAGAATGTGGAATTGGAAGGAAGGGCAAAATACACAAGGAGATAATATGTTGTAGTTTGTGGCTGAATTTCTACAGAGTAAAAATTCTGGTCACACTGACAGTTAACAGTGGAGGAAAGTGTTCTAAGTCAAGACTATAGCATCAGATATTTTCTCTTTCTCTGTTTTCTAAGTGTCTGCCCAAGTCCCATTTAATATCGCACCACGTATGAGGAAGGGTCTCAGAATTAGAGGCGTATGAGCTTCTAGAATATAACATATACATGCAGACATTCACAGGCTATGCCCTTGACTCTCTTCACTCTCTCACACCCCCTTATGTGCAGAAATGGCGTGGGTGGAGTTCATGGCTGTTGTCTCACTGCCTGAAGTAGACAATCCCTCTTCCATGTACACATGAAGAAGATAGAAAGGCCCAGGAAATGTATACAGTCTTCCTTCATGGGCCAGTTTAGAGGTAGCAAAACCAGTAAGAATAGAAATTTTGACGGGGGCTCTGAGAATAAGGCATAGAATGCCCGTAGCCTAGATGCCACTGGAATTGATACAACATGAGCTCAACAAATGAGGGCCATGTGGAAAGGAAAAATAATCAAAAACCCTGCTGCAGCAGAGTAATTTTAGGACACAATCATCGAAAGCCATTAAATTCAATCTCCACCTGTACCACAGATCAGCAGGGTCTATAATTGCTGAAGGACTCTCTATGGGTATGTTTTTTTCACTGAAGGGAAAGACAAAAGGTTGTATCCAATAGAGTCATTTACAGGCTGGTTGTGGAAGTCATAGGTGTGAGATCTGATGAATAAGTAGGTGGGCAGAAAAACATTCCTTCAGCTAGGACTCCAAAAAAAGGGATTTCTCTCTAAATCCTCTTTGTTTGGGAAGGATTATGAAGCTGTGTTCCCACTTAATTACCTGTTGCAGCCCATTCCTCTGCTGCCAGACTACATCTCCTTTGCTGGCTTCCATAGTAATGTTGCCAAGGTTGCTTCTCTTCCTGTTATTACGCCTTGGCTCAGTGAAAATTCTCCTGGCCATAGCCCAAGGGCACACATATGCCCTGACATAATGGTGCCAAGTTCCTTCCCGAATATCTTTCACTGTGTGTCTTTACCTTGTTACAGTGTGTGCAGGGGAGTTCTAGGGCACAGTTCCAAAACGATTCAGCTCCTATCCAAAGGGGTGTTTCTTTTTATGAGATTACGAATCTCCTTCCTCTTCATTTTTTTTTTTTTTTTTTTTTTTTTTTTGCCTAACCACCTCATTTGAGTTTAGTTTTTACTGCAGTTGTGGCTATAGACAGATCTACATTTAGGCACTCCCAGGGACTGACTCCAGAAATTTGGCAGTGTTGATTAGACTACAAAGTTTGAGAAGCAATCTCATTCTACGTACTGTATCTCTATTTTTTTTCCTAGCCGGGAATGGTTGCGCAAAATATATTTGACTTCTGTTTGACCTATTAACACTTTCTTGCTTCAAAGTAAGGAAGTTTAATATGATTTAATCTCTATGTGCTCAAAGATTCAGCATTAAGGGTAACCATTGAGAGGAAGGAAAATAAGCCACCCCAGAAGGTGCCACTTTGGCAGGTGAGTTGTTTTGTCCGTTGAGAAGCAGGACACGCAGAAAAGACTTTGTGCCTCTCCCTTAATTGCCTAAAAAATTTCAGTAGGGGACCCGTCCCAGGGAGGAAGTTATTATCAGAGACAACTCTGTGTATACCAAAGATTTCTGTGCATGGCAAAGCAAACACTTGTTTTCCAAACATTTGCTCCTCTCATCTTCCTGTGAACTGGCTTCCTCCTCTTTGAAGCCCAACAAGTAGTGCAAGAGGCCTAACCCCTTGTCCTTAGCTCAGGATGGTATATAAGCTTCAATATCCACACCACCTGGGAGTCTCGTATGTTCTATGAGGCTCCCATTCATGTGAAATTAAATCTGTTTTTCTCCTGTCAATCTGCCTTATGCCATTTGATTATTAGACCTGCCAATGAACTTAGAAGGAAAGAAGGGAAACGTTTTCTATCCCCACACCGCATGGAACCTTCAAGTTCCAACTTGCCTGATCGTTACTTTGACTTGCATATGTGTACTTGGGTTTGGTCTCATTTTTCCATTTCTGGATTTGTACAGTGTTTTGTTTTTTTTTTCTTTCCATTCTAAATGTGTCACAAAGGTGACATATGATAAATTATGAGGTATAGTCCAACTACTCTGTCATTAATGTCAATGTCCTCCTGCCAAAGACCACCAGGTCTTGATCAACTTATAGTTGATCAAATTGTGTTGATTGCTCATTGCAACAATGGAGACTGCACACAGTGAGAGGAACCGGGGGGCAATATTTCACTAAGACTGTGTTAGAGAGGACTTCACGTTGGAGTTGGACTGTAGCTAAGTCATTTGGTGGGGTGGGGGAGAGGGGGGTGGTTCAGGAAGCATGTCTTTGCTAAGTATCCCATGCTGTCAGGAAATGGCAATTATTCTAAGATAGGTATTAATCTTATCTAAAAAGACAGGGCTAGAGCAATGCTAAAGTGGTAATTAGTGGAAAAGTAGCAGTCTTTTATATTAGCCAGAGAGAGAGATGTTCGGGATTTTTTTGTTTGGACAAAGTTTTTTGTTATCGTTGCTGTTGTCGTGTGTTTATTTGTTTGGACAATGTTTTGAGTTTTGTCTGTGGTCAGACAAGATTATGAAGTAGTCTTGCTTTTGTCCTGATCAATTACCATCAGAGCAGCTTTGTTTGAGGCCGATGTTCTGTGAAATTGTTGATGTTCAACAGAACGCCAAAGATTAGCTGTCCGTGCCAGGCTAGCACCTAGCAACACCAAAGCCTCACTCTTAGTGCCAGACCAACTCCCAGATGTTGGGAATGGTTTTGTTCTTTCTTAGCAAGAATCAACACTTTGTATTATTGAAAACCACTTTGTGTCTAATACATATAAGATAAACTGCTATACTTAAAATGTGTAATTTGATAAGTTTTGACATAGTATACATCCATGCAACCATCACCACAAACTAATAATCTAATCAGCCAGTCCCCAAAGTTTCCTCTTACACTTTTGTAGTCTTTCCCTCATGGTCCTTCCCAACCCCAATCCACCTGCAGGCAGCCAGTGATCTATGTTCTATCACTGCATATTAATTCACATTGTATTGGGTGAAATACACATGGAATCACACAGTGTGTACTCCCTTTTTTGAGGGGACGGACTTCTGGCTTCCTTCACTCTGTTAATTATTTGGAGATTCATCTATGTTTTTGTATACATCACTATTTCCTTTCTCTTTCACTTTTGAAGAGCTAATTTCAACGGATATAGTACTCTAGGTCGTTTTTTGTGTTTTGTTTTTGTTTTTGTTTTTGTTTTTTTCGACTCTTTGTATTTCAGCTCCTTCTTTTCTGGCTTACATGGTTTTTGATGAGACATATATAATTCTGTTCTGAATTTTTGTAAATATAAGATTTTATTTTCTCCCTCTGGCTTCTTGCTTTTTCTTTTTATCTTTTTTCCCCATAGTTGAATAAGATATGCCTAGGTGATTTTTGTCATTGTTGTTGTTGTTGTCTTATCTTGCTTTTAGCTTTCTAAACTTCTTGGATCTGTGGTTTGATATCTGTTATTACCTGCACAAAGGTCATGGATATTATAAATTCAAATATTTCTTCTGTTACATTTTCCTTTTCCTCTGGTACTCTAATTATGGGTATATTAAACATTTTTTATATTGCCTTAGAGTTGTATCTTCTCATTTTTTTTCTTTCTTTTTTCTTCTTATTTTAATTTGTGAAACTCTGTTGATCTGTCTTTAAGTCAGTGATTCTTTCCTCAGATTGAGTCTACAAACAGCCCATCTAAGTCATTCTTCATTTCAGTTACTGTTTGAGTTCTATAATATCCAGTGATATTTTTCTTAAGAGTTTTCATCTCTTTGTTTATCTTACTCATCTGTCTTTGCATATTGTCCACTTTTTTCCATTAGTTATTAAAATAGTAATCAAAATAATTTTAAACATCCTGTTTGATGATACCAACATCTGTGTTATATCTGAGTGTGGCTATGATGCTTGCTTAGTTCCCTCAGACAGTGTTTTTTCTTATCTTCAGGTAATTTGTTTTCATGTATGTGGTGATCATTTCTCAGATGAATCATAGAAGGCAACCCACTGAAGATCTCTCAAGTTCTCACTGTGAGTGTCTCTTTCCTCTCCAACACCCTATACTGCACACTCTAGGTAGCTTCTCCTCTCTAGATTCTAAGAACCATCTCGACTCAGGAAGTCTGTTGTGATCCACCTGGCTTGCCCTCCCTGGACTACTATATAGGGAACTCACAAAACTCACAAACCAGTCAGCTTCGGCTTTTTTGTTTTTGTTAACTTTTTTTGTAAATTTATTTTTGAGAAAGAGAGAAAGAGCACAAGCAGGGAAGGAGCAGAGAGAGAAGGAAACACAGAATCTGAAGCAGGATCCAGACTCTGAGCTGTCAGCACAGAGCTCGATGTGGGGCTTGAACTCAAGAACTGTGAGACCTGAGCCAAAGTCAGTCACTCAACCAACTGAGCCATCCAGTCACCTCCCCCGCCAACCTTTGTTTTGATGGTCTTTCAGTCCACTGTGTTTCATTGTCTAATGTCCAGTATCTGAAAAAACATTGTCAGTTTTTTTGGTTATTTCAAGAGTGAGGGTGATTCCAGTCTCTGTTACTCCATCTTGGTAGGACACAGATATTAGAGGAACAATCACAGGGATTACTGAATGCTGTAATTTCACAAATAAATTCAAACAACTTCAATATTTTCCCTACAATTCAATTTCCTCATTCTTTCTTGATTGTTATAGAAGAAGTTGGATGTGAAATTACACTGAAGGCAAATCAGTTGCCTTCAAACTGAAATTTGTCTCTAGGTAACTTTTCATCTTACCACATTTAAAGCTCAATTTCATTTGAATGGTTTACAAATTTAATTTCCTATAATATTATTAATTAAACTCCTTTGTCGGGGCACCTGGGTGGCTCAGTTGGTTAAGTGTCCAACTTCGGTCCAGGTCATGATCTCACCATTCATGAGTTCGAGCCCCGTGTCTGGCTCTGTGCTGACAGCTCGGAACCTGGACCCTGCTTTGGATTGTGTCTCCCTCTCTCTCTGCCCCTCCCCAGCTTGTACTCATTCTCTCTCTGTCAAAAATAAATAAAAACTTTTAAAAAAATTTTAAACTCCATTGTGTTTCTGTTTTGTCTTTTATCATATTTATTTGCACTTTACATATTTTTATTGGTATTTTTGTTTTTTATTTATTTACATTTGTTATTGGTATTATATATTTTCCATTAGTCTTCTGAACCAACACGATTTTCCTATGTATTTATGGCAAGGTTGTGCAAACATTAAACTCATCAATGAAACCAAATTAATTTTCTTCAAACAATTCAAAACACGTTGACTCTGTTATTGACTTCACAAGCTTCCATATGAAATAAAATTTACGTTATTTACAGCTCTTTACTTCTGTGTTGAGACATCAGAACATAATGTAAAATAAAATAGAGCACAATTAAATAATCAACAAATACATTAACTTTCTAGAAAGTTTTTTCTATACGCATACACACGCATACACACAGCCACACGTTTATTCATTTTTCCATTCAATAGAAATTATTTACATAACTGGAATGCATATATAAAAATACTATGTGTTCAACTCATCTACTGGATATCATGTGTTTATTTAATCTTCTTCAAGTCAAATATTGTGTCATTATTTAATTGGTAAAATATTTTAAGACAAAACTATAAAAGTCCAATTGAGTTCATAAGAGTAGCCTGTAGTGAGGCCACCCAACAGACAGCTCTGTTAGAAATGACCACAAGAGACAGTGTGTGATGTAGCAGTGGGCACATAATGGAAGCTCACCAGAATATGCCAAGAGAGTGGAAGGGTAGGGGGACTTGGTATTTCTCATTCCCTGGAATCACGTAGACCATATGACCTTGGGGTCATCTTGCCATTTCGAAAAAGACCATCATCATCGAGAGAAGCCAAGAGGGGGTGCAACTAATTGAAAAATAACCCTGAACCACTGAATCTATCTGTGACCAAAGCAGTACCATTCCTTCAACTTTTAGCTCCATAAGGCAATAAAATAGCTTTTTAAACACTTAACCCAGTTTCCACTGAGCTTCAGTCACTGCAGTGGTGACAACAACAAACAAGTTCTGATACAATTATTTAATTTTCTCTGTGGGAAAAAGGAGGCATTCCAATTGGGAGCATGTTTTCTTCTAATTAAGAGTGAACAGTGTGGGAGGGCTTCAGCCATTTTTTGCAACTATGCAATTTTTGCAATTCTTTTCGGAGATTTTCTTGTGGGCATTCTATAAAAGCTGACTATATGAAAGTAGCTCTGATACCCCAAAAGGCAGTGTTTAAAGGCTCATTTCATACACAGTGTAGAACATATAGTGTAGTATGCACTTTAAGTAATTCATGACTGATGAAATTTAATAAGTCATTGAATAAAACCACATATGTTAAAACATTTTATTTTTAAATATATTTTTTTTAATTTTTTTTAACGTTTATTTATTTTTGAGACAGAGAGAGACAGAGCATGAACAGGGGAGGGGCGGAGAGAGAGGGAGACACAGAATCTGAAACAGGCTCCGGGCTCTGAGCCGTCAGCACAGAGCCTGACGCGGGCTCAAACTCACGGACCATGAGATCATGACCTGAGCCGAAGTCGGACGCTTAACCGACTGAGCCACCCAGGCGCCCCTGTTAAAACATTTTAGTAGGGACTCATTTTATAATATTATGGATATTCATTTCTGATGACAACGTTAACTTGCTCACCTGAATTTCTCAATAAATACTTTTATTTTCAATTCTAACGGCCCTCCATTTGAAGGACTATTTTTAAGAATTTCAACTGGAGGAAGAAAAAAATGTGGGAAATCGTATCGATGAAATCCTGGCTTTCTAATATAGCCGGCAAACTTTTAAGTTTACTCCTCAATTATTTTGAAAACTCTTGTGAGTAGGTAAAGAAGAAAATGAGGACACAGTATGCTAAAAGGTGTGGCAAGACCTCTTAGTAGCCTCCTGTCTACTTAGTCTTATCTAGGTGATCTGGATGAGCTCATCTCCTATGCTCCATTTCCCAGCTTGCAATTAAATGGCTTATGACTCCCAGTGGTCTTTGAATTTAATTACAAATGCCTAGCGTTGATAATTGTTACCCGAAGAAATAAAGAGCGAATGATACCACAGGCCTTGTCTCTACAATATCTCCATCTTTCTTCATCACCGCACGTAAAGGCTCCATGCAGAGTTTAAGAAACTGTCCACCCAGTTTCAAGTTTCTCACTTCTAAAACATTTGACACAACATACTTATAGTTAAAGGAGAAACCCGTATCGAATCCTGAAAGGGCTGCCATCTTACTTAGGATAATGCCACCATAAGATATAAGATATGTAGTGAAGTATCTTCTTATTAGAATGGTTTTTTTTAGTAATTTTTTTTAATGTTTCTTTATTTTTTGAGAGAGAGAGAGAGTCCGAGCACGAGCAGAAGGGCAGAGAAAGAGACAGGTACAGAATCCGAAGCAGGCTCCAGGCTCCGAGCTGTCAGCACAGAGCCCAACGTGGGGCGCAATCTCACGAGCTTTGAGATCACGACCTGAGCTGAAGTTGGATGCCCGACCGGCTGAGCCACCCAGGCGCCCCTTATTCAAATGTTTTTTTTTTAATTTTTTTGAAGCAGATGGTGGACATGCTTAAGTTTTATGGCTTCTGTTTGTTTTTTTTTTTAATTTTTTTTTTTTAACGTTTATTTTTGAGACAGAGAGAGACAGAGCATGAACGGGGGAGGGTCAGAGAGAGAGGGAGACACAGAATCCGAAACAGGCTCCAGGCTCTGAGCTGTCAGCACAGAGCCCGACGTGGGCCCAAACTCACGGACAGTGAGATCATGACCTGAGCCGAAGCCGGCCGCCCAACCGACTGAGCCACCCAGGCGCCCCTTATGGCTTCTGTTTTAACCTCAAGGCTTACTTACTGCTTCCTAATAAGTTTCTACAAAGTCAAACACATTAAATAAGTTGGTAAATGTAACATGAAATAAAATTGTGGACATCCCTGGCCTCTTCCAAATGTCTAATACCCCTACTTCTCTATATATCTGTTCAGCTAATAATTCCTTTGGACGTGGATGGGATCATTTTTCCCTTTCCAGTTGTAGTGCTCTGAAAAAAACATTATAACAGGTAATTTAAGAGTAAGAACATTCTTGGGGCGCCTGGGTGGCTCAGTCGGTTAAGCAGCCGACTTCAGCTCAGGTCAAGATCTCGCGGTCAGTGAGCTCGAGCCCCACGTCAGGCTCTGGGCTGATGGCTCAGAGCCTGGAGCCTGCTTCCGATTCTGTGTCTCCCTCTCTCTCTGCTCTTCCCCCGTTCATGCTCTGTCTCTCTCTGTCTCAAAAATAAATAAAAAACGTTAAAAAATTAAAAAAAAAAGAGTAAGAACATTCTCATGAATTTTTATTATTATTGCAAGTAATTTTGGCTTTCAAAAAAATAATGGAAAATAATTTAGTGAATACCATAGACTCGGCACCGTTCCTTGTTCTTTTTTTTTTTTTTTTAATTTTTTTTTTCAACGTTTTTTATTTATTTTTGGGACAGAGAGAGACAGAGCATGAACGGGGGAGGGGCAGGGAGAGAGGGAGACACAGAATCGGAAACAGGCTCCAGGCTCCGAGCCATCAGCCCAGAGCCTGACACGGGGGCTCGAACTCACAGACGCGAGATCGTGACCTGGC
This sequence comes from Neofelis nebulosa, assembly GCF_028018385.1. Classification (NCBI taxonomy): domain Eukaryota; kingdom Metazoa; phylum Chordata; class Mammalia; order Carnivora; family Felidae; genus Neofelis; species Neofelis nebulosa. Next base: position 138,684,792 of record NC_080786.1, read on the forward strand.
TGAAGTCAGACGCTTAACCGACTGCGCCACCCAGGCGCCCCCTTAGTTCTAAGTTAATAAATTATTTTTAAAAACTATTTTTGCTGTTGTCAAAAATAGTTCACGCACAGAGTCCTTTGATCACCCACTTAGCTGCATGAGGATGGGCCTCAGGCTTGGTCAACTTCCTTACCAAGGTATGAAGAGCCCATGCAGTTATCCTGCATGGGAATGCCTTTCCTTGTTTCAAGGTCGGTGGGTATTCTTTTGCTTTAAAGTGTGTGACCATATGTCACATTGACAGCTCCACTGCTTTCTCTGTCTTTTGTTGGGAGGGGACAGAACCTTTCACTCCAGAATGAGAGAGATGTGCATAGGTGAATTGTCCTTCCAAGAGAGACATACTGGCCCCTGGGAAGAACTCCCATATTGAGGCTTCTTTATGTAAGTAAAGCATTGTTCCATCCAGTGCTTGGCTGGGTAGTATTTTCTTGGTGGCTCTGATACCAGAATGCAATGGATAGAAGTGTTTGGATTTTTGTTTTGTGGCGATTAGCATAGTACTGATCTTTGCAATTCTCCATGTAGTCGGTTGGAGCCCTCCCCTGGGACTGATAACAGGTATACAATGTTCTGCTTGACAGATTCTTTTGTTAGTGATTTGGTCTGCAGATCCTCCTAAAATTTCTTAAATTAATTGGAGCATAGTTACAATTATACTATGGGCCAGATTTTTATGCTAGAAGTTAAGGATAACAATATTGAACCAGAAATATGACTTCTCAGGACATAGGACAGTTGTGTTCCATTGGAAGAAAGACAGAAAGCAAATAATAGTGCTGTGCTAAACTGACTCTTGTGTTACAAGTTGGTTAAAGTCATCTCTTTCATTCACCTCTTTCATTTCCTATGTGCGTAAACCAGCAGTTTTGATAAACAGGTATGCCTAAATCTAGTCACCTGGATCCTTAGATATTTTGAGGCACAGATTCCATACTTGTAGTAATTTTGTTTTTATTTTGTTTTTAATTTTTTTTAACGTTTATTTATTTTTGAGACAGAGAGAAACACAGCACGAACGGGGGAGGGGCAGAGAGAGAGGGAGACACAGAATCGGAAGCAGGCTCCAGGCTCTGAGCCATCAGCCCAGAGCCCGAAGCGGGGCTCGAACTTGCGAACCGCGAGATCGTGACCTGAGCTGAAGTTGGACGCCCAACCGACTGAGCCACCCAGGCGCCCCGTAATTTTGTTTTTAAAGCAGGGAGATCCTTTGTAAAATCTGTATATTTTTAAATGCCATTAGTGTGGTCCACACTTTTAGATGCAATTGACTGGTGATAATATTGAATGCCAGTTTTGGCATTTATCTGTAACAAGATGTACTGATTAAACTCATTCTTATAAGCGAATGTTCAGACCATTAAACGAGTACAATAAAAAGTAAGTGTTTGCACCAGCAATGGCATCTCTCAAAGATTAGCTCTGATTTGTGGGTGCAATGCTATAGGCTTCAAGAGGGGGAGACTCATCCAGTGTGTTACACGGCTTGAGTTCTTAGGTTTTCCTATACTTGTAAGTTTGTCTGCATCCAAGCTCTATTTTCCCATTTCGGAAGGCAGGTTCTTGCATTTATTTAGTGATATCTGGTCAAGCCATTTTGGGGCTGTCTCCCCTAAATACTGGAGCTTGAGTCATTTTCCACACACCCAATAGGCACCAATTGGGCAAATACTCAGAACTGCTTTCTCGACAAAGGGATGCAGCTTATTACTAGGGGGCTTGTTTAATGAGTAGATAATTCTAAAGCCGTTTTGACTGTGCAAGTCCAGGGAATCTGACATACCAGTGACTGAAATCCTGCTTGACCTAAACATTCCTCATTTTCAGGGGAGTTCCCATAAAAAGAAAATGTCTAATACAAAATAATTGCAGCCTTTATCATTCTCGAATGGGTCCTATAAGAGGTTATATCATGTAGTGTGTCGAGGGTGGAAGTTCTGATTCCCTGATAAATTTTCTTGTACTAGTAGATTCTTCTCACCTTTGCCCGAGGCTTGCTCTGCCGAAGACCTAGCTAGATGCATCCCCACCTCTAGTAAATGGGGGGGTCCACTTCTTGGACTCTGCGATGGAAGTTTATTACTGCTTTCTCACCTTCACAACGGTGAATCTAGTTATTCTGAGCCTCTTCGCTTAATGGTCTCTCATTGTTACCTTGTCACCTTCCTTCAGTGTGTGAAAGATGTCACTGAATGAGGCCTCTGAGAAGACGGCTGTGGCTTTTCCTGCAACTGTATATTTCTCTGGCTTCAATTTTTGGTTTCGGCTTTGGATTTTGTTTTTGCTAAAATGGCAGCTACAAGAAAAGAGTAGAGTGCGCTGTTTCTTTTCTCCTTTGTTTCTTTTTTCTTTTTCTTTTCTTTCTTTTTTTTTTGTAGTTTCAAGTTTTTATTTAAATTCCAGTTAGTTAGCATACAGTGTAATATTGGTTTCAAGAGTAGAATTTAGCGATTCATCACTTACTACAATCCCCAGTGCTCATCACAACAAGTGCCCTCCTTAACCCCCATCAGCCATTTAAGCCATCCCTCTGTCCCCCTCCCCGCCAGCCACCCTCAGTTTGTTGTCTCTAGTTAGGAGTCTATTTTAGGGTTTGCCTCTCTCTTTTTTTTTACCCCTCTGTTCATTTGTTTTGTTTCTTAATTTCCACATATGAGTGAAATCATATGGTATTTCTCTTTTTCTGGCTGACTGATTTCATTTACCATAATATAGAATGATCCGTTTCTAACTGAAGATAAAGCTTAGCATTCTCTCATTAGCTAAGTATTATTTGTTGAGATTCTGGTCCAAAAGCTTAAGAATCTGGAGGCCCTAGTAATAATCTACTTCCAAAATCATTGAGATTATTCAAAGAATCCAGTTACTTATAGCTGTAAAGCTGAAGCTTTGACTTCCTTGCTGTCAGCTGGAAGATGTTCTCAACAACAACAGTCTACTGACATTCCTTCTCATGCGTCCTGTCCATCTTCAAAGCAGCAAGGGCACACACGTTCTCAGACTTTGAATCTCTTTTAATTCTCTTCTTCTGTAGGCCCGAGAAAGCTCTTGTCTTTTAAGGGCTCATGTGATTATAATAAGCCAACCCAGAGGTCATGCAACTTAGCATAAGCACGGAGGTGATAACTCATCATTTTAACACTTTCCAGGCATTAGAGGGGGATGTCTTTAGTAGGGGGATGGGGGGGCAATTTAGAGATTCTGCCTAACACACCTGACAAGAGAAAGAACTTTGGAGAGTATGGTATAATGGTTAGAATTACGTACCCGTGAGTTAGCTAGCCTAAGCCCAGTTTTAAATCCTGGTTCTTCTGCATTTATGCTGCGTATTAGTTGGGGACATTTTAATCTTCTCTGAAAAGCAGTTTCCTCGTTTACAGATGCGGTGAACGCCACCACATACCCCATAAGGCAGCTGTGAAGATTAAATGAGATAATGTTTGGAAAGCGTCTGGCATTTAGGAAGCATTCTATAAAGGTTATAACAGTAATTGTTACTGCTTCATCATATCTGTAAAACATTACTTAGCCTGCAAAACTCCCCCCCCATGTGTTCTCACTTGATTCGTATAACAACCTGCTAAGATAGTTATTAAAATTGAATATTTACTAAAAAGTAGTCCAAGTAGGTAGGATTCAAACTTCGTTGCTGTTGGTGTTGTTTTTAATGTTTGTTTATTTATTTATTTATTTATTTATTTATTTTTTATTTTTGAGAGAGGGGGCAGAGGGAAAAGGAGACAGAAGATCTGAAGCAGGCTGTGCACGGACAGCAGAGAGCCCAACGTGGGGCTTAAACCCATGAACAATGAGATCATGACCTGAGATGAAGCCAGATGTTTTATCAACTAAGCCACCTAGGTGCCCCATTTTTTTTTAAATTTCCATTATATGTGTTTTCTTTGTAAATTTTTAAACAGAGACTAAGATACTTTCTGTATATTTTTTGGTTCATGCGGCTGATACCATTCTGTAGTTTCTTCTTAAGGATTTAAGTCCATAGACTAATGTAAATAATTATCGCTTTAGCAAATCTGTTATTCTCATCCATTTGATGCAGATTTTTTAATCTAGTACATAATTAAAAATGTTTTGAAGGGCACCTTGGTGGCTCAGTCAGTTGAGCGTCCAACTCTTGATTTCAGCTCAGGTTCTATGATCCCACGGTGGTGGGATCAAGCCCCGGGTTAGCCTCTATGCCGAGGCTAATAATAATTTCTTTCTCTGTCCTTTTGCCCTTCCCTGCTCTCATGTCTCTCTCTTAAGAGAAAAAAAATGTTTTGAAAACTTTGCACCTCTAGGTATTTTTATGAATTTCTTTTAAAATCACATTATTGGAAATACCGTAGTAGCAAAATATATGTTCATCTACTTGGCATTAAATAAGTCTTAGGGCACCTGGGTGGCTTAGTCAGTCAAGTGTCTGACTTTGGCTCAGGTCACGATCTTGCAGTCTGTAAATTCAAGCCCCGCATCAGGCTCTGTGCTGACCGCTCAGAGCCTGGAACCTCCTTCAGATTCTGTGTCTCCCTCTCTCTCTGGCCCTCCTCTGCCCATGCCCTGTCTCTCTTGCTCTCAAAAATAAATAAAACATAAAAAAGAAATTTTTAAAGAAGGCTATCTACGAGCATAAGTTAAAATTGAAATTTTAAACAAAATGAAAAGTATTCGATTTTATATTTCTTTTCATGTCTCCACTAGTTGATCTGTAAATACTAAATGTCAATAGAAATGCCTGTCACTGCCTTATATCTTCATGTTTTCCTGATTTTATAGTAGCCTAAGATCAAAGGTTGAGTGTAGCCTGTAATATTAATCATAACGATGTTTACTTTTATCTTGGAGTGGAATAAAAATTATTAGTGTCCAAAACCAGTTACCCAGTAGGAGCTTAATTCCTACAGAAAGACTTGTCCAGTGGGTTCTGCAGCAGCCATTCATTCCCAAATGAGTTTCCCTTGTCTCCCAAAGCAGAAAGTGAGGGGCAGAAACACTGCAGCCTTTTCTTTCCTCTACCAGTTTCCTGTCAGTATCTCCCCAAACCTGTGTTTAGGTAGAAGGCAGTTGACAATGGAGCCTTGTGACGCTCATTGCCACAAGATATTTACAAAATTCTTAGAGAACAAAGGCAGGTAAATAATGAACACGAGGCTGTTAATCATTATGCTTTCTGTTTACACTGTCTAATCTATCAGAAAACTTTACATTATGGTGATTAGTAATTTGGAGAAAAATGTCTTAACATTTAGTAGCCTTGACTACTTTTAGAAACTTCCATTCTGCAAAGCTTAGTTAGGACCACTTTTGAATAACTTTAGATACTAGTGGGCACCTTTCTATATTGTAGCACCTCTGTATCCTTTCAATGTATTTTTTTCAATTTATATTTTTATTAATATCAAGAGCCATAAAACATATTAATAACATGCTTTTTCCATTTTTTAAATTCCCATATCTCTCGCATTGAGCTGAATCCAAAGACTGGCTCAACAATTTTGTGACATATGTATTGGCACATAGTTAGATTGATATATCAAAATTACAAGTATTTGGATAAAATTTATCTAAATAATGATGCCACTCATTATATTCTCTTCAAAAATAAAGTAATGATTGCACCCTAAGTTCGAATGCTCATTGGTAATTATTCTTTTGTACTTCAAAAGTACTTGACTTACTTGCATTTAATATATTTATAGGGGTGCCTGGGTGGCTCAGTCAGTTAAGTAACCGACTTCAGCTCTGGTCATGATCTAGCGGTTTGTGAGTTTGAGCCCCGGGTCAGGCTCTGTGCTGACAGCTCAGAGCCTGGAGCCTGCTTCAGATTCTGTGTCTCCCTCCCTCTCTGCCCCTCCCCCACTCACCTTCTGTCTCTCTCTGTCTCTCAAAAATGAAGACACATTAAAAAATTAAAAAAAAAAACAACAACAAAATAAAGTATTTGTAGTCACAATTTAAGCTTGATAATCTTCTCTGGGATAATATTGGTGCATTTTATCAGTTTATTTAATATGTTTCAATAATCATCAACCTCATATTTCCCATTAACAGTTTTTGTTACAATAATACTTTACTTTCAAATTCTCATTTCAAAGTTCCAGTTTATAGTAAGTCCAGCAAATTTTAGCGCGGTTCATTTTCTCTATATATTTATCTTGGAATTTGATATTATCATGTTTGGGCTTTTGTTTATTCATCACCATATGATCATTATAACTTGTATCCAAATTATTTTATTTTCAACAATTTAAGATCTACATTTCTTAACTTAAAAAATACAGTTGCTTTCATTTCATTTATAATGAAAGACAGTATAGACTGCTAAGACCACAGACTTGATATCAGATTCCCTGGGTTCAAATCTGTTTTGCCACTAAATAAATATGTGACCTTGAATAAATTCTATTCCTTATTTTCTTCACAATAATGGCAGCCAATTGGGTTGTGAAGCAAATTAAATCAATATATGAATCACATATGAATCACTATAAATATTATCTGACATAGCATAAACATGATGAAATTATTTTCAATTATTATTAATTCTTAAAACTTATTTTTTGTTTCCTTTCACACAAGTTGAAGTATTGGGATCAAAATCAATTTTATTAACATATATGTCCTATTTTAGCAAGCCATTAAAATCTATTTTTATTGAAAGTGTTATAAACATTTACTTTCCAACAACTTTTTAAAAAAATAATTAGTTGGTATTTTAAATATAAATAATATCATGGAACAAGTAATTAATGACTTTATTTGATTATGTAATATTGAAAGCACTAAGCTTTACATGTTTTGCTTTATAGATCCTTATGATTATCCTACATGATAATTGTTATTATTAATTACAATTTATACGTGACGAGACTGAAATTTAGTACAAATAAATTCCTAATATCACACAACTGGTTAATGCAAAAGTGCAATAGAAATGATGTTCCTGAATGCTGAGCCACAGATCTCAGCCATTCTGGTGTAACTTTATTTAATCACCATATATAACTAGAATGATCTTCAGTATTTTTTTTTCTGTGATACATCTTGTTTATATCTGTTACTCTGGTTTAATGGAGTCACTTTATATTCACATTTTCCAGTTTGTTCAATATATTATATTTATAAAATATAGTATTTACTATTGGGACTAGCATGAGTATTTTTTTTTTCCTAAAAGAAACAAGGATTCCATTTCACCAACCTATACTTTCATGAATTTTCTCATGTTAACTTTTACAGGAAGCTCAGGCAAATCCACTCACACATGAGGTTAACACTTTAGCAATTTTAAATGAGTTAATTGGTGTCAAATGGTGTGAGATTTTGAGGAGCAAAGGTTAAATTCAGGATGCATCTTTTCATTTAATACATATTCTCATCTCCTCAGCCTCCCCTGGGAAAGAATGGGAAGATCAGGAGACCATGGCTCTACTTAGAGAAGGAGAGGGAGACTCAAGGACAGAGATGACGCATGATATCAATAGAGAGCACACAGATCTGGAACAGCAATGACAGGACGTACTGGAACAGACACATGCAAGCATACAGATTAGTCACTAATTCACTTCAATTATTCCTGCATTGGTCTAAAACATCATCACACACAACAATGAAGAAACATGATGAATACACCCAAAGAACGATGTTTTAGCACGGTTCAAGGATGTGGAAACCATGTTATACACAAATAAAGGTGCTTCAACTGAAGAAAAAAGATAAGCTAGTGAGTCATTAAACATCCAGAAGGACTGCCAAGAAGGAGAAGAAATGCATCCGCATGCTCTTTACCTTGGCCAATTCCTGTTTCTGGAAAATCACCCCCCCACCCCACCTCCTTTAGATCTTCACTCAGATGTCACCACGGTAGTGAGGCCTCTCATGACAGCATTATCAAAATTAGCAAAATTGCCTCTAACGCACACACATACTCCTTCTCCCCAGTCTCTCGTTTATTTTCTACACGTCACATAATGCCAAACAACAAGCACTGAACTGGTTTGTATTAATTAATTAATTAATTAATGGAACTGAATGTCTATCTTCCCTAGTAAATATAAATTGCACAAGAATAGGGTTTTGGCCGTCTAATGTGTTTACTGATGAATCCCCAGTGCTAGAAACCACATGGGACACTCCATAAGTGAATGATAAATTAGGGAATTTGCTCTGCTTTTCCTACAGGTTGGAGCATAGATCTGAGGGAGTCGAAGATTTAGCTCATCATATGATGGGACAGTGAAATATGGCTCCTTGTGAGATAATAGGCTCTCAGATCATGAAGATAATCATCTTCTGAGTGACTTTACGATCATTTGACAGAAGCATTCTTCTGACCCAGAGGACTGGATGGGAGACTGAGTTTGCTTCTCTCTCTCTCTTTTTTAAAAAAAGTTTATTTATTTATTTTGAGAGAGAGAGAGAACAGGGGAGGGGCAGAGAGAAAGGAAGAGAGAGAATCCCAAGCAGGCTCCACACTGATGTGGGGTTTGAAGTCACAAAGCACGAGATAATGACCTGAGCCGAAATCAAAAGTCAGACACCTAACCGACTGAGCCACTCAGGCACCCTGAGTTTGTTTCTCTTTAAAGTAAAGAATCTAGGGGCGCCTGGGTGGCTCAGTCGGTTGAGCGTCCGACTTCGGCTCAGGTCACGATCTCACAACCCGTGGGCCCCAACCCCACATCAGGCTCTGTGCTGACAGCTCAGAGCCTGGAGCCTGTTTCAGATTCTGTGTGTGTGTGTCTCTCTCTCTCTCTCTGCCCCTAACTCACTCGCATTCTGTCTCTGTCTCTCAAAAATAAATACACATTAAAAAAAAAGTTTTAAAGAATCTAGACCTCAAAGGATGAGAAAAAAAAAAAGAAATCTCAAAGTTCTGAACAAAAATATCCCATTTTTTTTAGAAAAAGTTTTCCTTCTTTAACTTTTGGGAATTTGTTAATTTGGTTTTGCTACGTCCCATATAACCCGAAAGCACTCATATATCTAATATTTGAAAGGCAAGATTGAAACAAGCGAGAAGGTCAGAGAACCTTCCGAAGGTCGAAAAACCGTGTGGGAAGAAGAAGCCCATAGTAAGTAACTAATTTGCATTTTTGGCTAGTCAGAGCCAATAGAGAACACAGGCATCCCTGTCTTGAAAGAAAAGAACAAAAAACGAAAAAAAAAAACCTCTCGTATGAGACTGTTTTTCTAGCCCTTTTGAATATACTAAATCATCTTTATTTAGTTATTCATATTGACTTTATAATCTCACTGACTCAGTGAAAGAGTTCAAGAAAATGAAATAGGCTTAGCACAACAATGCAACCTGAATCAGCAAAGGAATGAATATGTTGTTTTGTCAAATCCCATTGCCACAATAGCTCCGTCAATTTATTTGAAAAATGTACAAGCCTGGAGTTTCGGCACTGCTTAACAGCCAAGGAGAACAAAGTATATACAGTGGGATACAAATCTTCTATACCATTAGTTCAATATATTTCTGCATAGCGGCTTTTCAAAAATGGGAGGCATATTTTGGCATCAGGCTGTTTCAAAACAACAACAAGGAAATCTGAGAGATCTATGCTGAAAGCTGTCAGTGCCTGGAAACACTATTTTTACTTTCTTTGCCATCAGACTGCAGGTTTGGCTTAGTCCTGATCTATTAATTCGCCAAGAATACCTTAACGCAGTATCATCAAGTAGACTTGTAATTTACTGAGTATGTGACTCACGTAACTTTGAACAGGGTGCGTAAATCAGTCCTTAATTAAAAATTTGTTGACTGATTGTAAGACCTACGCCTTAGAAGATTGCAGGAAAATATGCTGGAAAACAATACCATCTGGAACACTACTTCCCAATCACAACAGAAGTATTTGTTTATATTTTGCTCATTGGAACCAAAAAGGGGTCTGCACAGAGCCCGTGGTGAGTTGATTAAAATCACAACAAATGAAAGAATAGTTTTCAGTAAAACATTCTCACTTGACATTCTTTCTACTGAGTAATACTGTTAGCAAACAATGCTACGATAACATTTTAACAAAATATATGTGTATAGTAATGTGCCAGTCGGATACTGTTTGTTTTCAGAAACTGCTATTTACATGCATTCATGTTAATGCTCACATTAATCTCATCTGATAGCTTTTTTTTAAATCCTTGTTTAATGAGGAAACTGAGACTGAAGGAGAGTTGAAAGTCATATAAACTTCAATTTGTTGCAAGACACATAATTAAAGAGAAGCTAAATCTGTCTTTTGGTTATATATATATATATATATATATATATATATATATATATATTGGCTGGAGTAGTTATGGATGGTACTAACAAGTTGGAATACATATGAAAGAAACTAAAGGAAAAGAATATCAAAGAATAAAGAAACAAACACACTCACATGCGTGTAATCAATAGTTTAGTGAGGGAATTGAAAATAAAACAAGCATTTGCTTAGCATCTTGAGAGAAGTTAAAGGGAGAAGTGTTTTTAGGAAAAATGCTCTTAATACGAGTTTCCAGTATAAAATCCTCAAGTTTGAGGTAATATTTGGTTACCAAATAGGAGACTTTAAAGTGAGGCTGCTAATTAAAATATTTTCTTGATTCACACTTTTTTTAATGCCAAAACTACACATGAATAAGCATGTTCATTGGTAATGTAGTGAAAAGGCCTAAAATCTCAGCCAGTTAATTTTGAGATATGCCTATTTACGTGAAATATAAAATATATTCTAGAGCAGCCTCATGAATGTGAATGAAACTTCCATCCATCCCTCAGATTTGAAAATGAAAGAAAATGTAAGAAAATCAAACTTCATTTTTACTGACTCAGCTGAGAGGCACGGGGAAAGCTAAGCGGTGTAACAGTAGAAATAATTCATCCAGAAATGGGGAGGACTTGATTCAGAGAGGTTAACGCAAGCATACGATATGTTCCTCCATAAAGCAGGGATAGTGGAATGTGTACGTGTGACAATTTTGTCCAATCCTTTCTAGTCTGGAGGAGAGGCAGCAAATCTCCACAGAGGGGAGCGCAAACCTAATGTAGCAGAGGACGTATTGTCACGAGGACAGAGGATCTTTGGTTCCTTTGGTGTGTGGGCAGGAGAGAGGAAGTCTTAGGAAAGGGCACCGATAAGGTCTAATGGGTTACCAAAGATCCAAGCAAAGGAGTTTGGGTTACAGGACTTGAGAAAAAGAGTTGTAGTAAGAAACTGAAATGCAAGTCAGGAACACAAAGTAATGTTTCTCTTATAAGGACAGAATTCTAGGGTACAGATAAAGGACTAAAGCTCATCTATATGATCACCCAGGTCATATAGGGCCACTCATAAGCATGAGATACTGGATTGGGGGAACTTAGATAAATTCCAGGATCAGCTCGAATGATAATAAACTGACAGTGATCTGCTAAGGAAATCGATCAACTCCTCTGAAAGTCCTCATTCCCAAGTGAATGATTGTCTGAAAAATGACAAACCCTTTTAGTGAAATGCACAAAGGTCAAATGTTATCCACAAGACTCAAGAAATTAAAACAATATGCCCTCAGAGAGATGAGAAAGCACTTGCTTGAGGGAAAGGACATCTTAGAAAGATAATGCTATCTGTATATGAAGGAAAGACTTTCCATGGCTAGACCACGGTCTTTCTGGTGTCTCGCCTGGTATAAGGCCAACCCAAAAGACCCATTCAGAAAAGGATGGAATTCAAGGCAAAATTGCATGTTCTTGACAAATGTAGGCCACTGTTAGTAAATGCATTTTATATCACTGTGTTCATTCAGCAAAGGTTTATTGAGTATCTAATGTATACTAGACTCTGTAACTTGATGATGAAAAAAATGAATCAAACCTAGTCAATGTTCTGAAGGGTCAGAACCATTCCATTATTCCATTAATAAATAAACTTCCTCTTTTGCAGGTTAAGAAACTAAACACAAAATGTTGCTGATTTATTTGGATATTGTACGCTCATCCGCAATCTTGTATTGCATTTTTTTCACAAAAATAAGAATCAGCAAAAGTAACTCTACTGTTTAACTTAAATGGTATATAAAATCCAGCTAGCTTTGTGAAGGCTTAAGAGGCTGTGACGTCAATATTCAAAGCAATGTGATTTGTTGTAGTAAAAAAGTGAAAATAATCCAAATATTTATTTACTGATGAATAGATAAATAAAGCTCTATGGAGATAGATATAGATATAGATATAGATGATATAGATATAGATGATATAGATATAGATATAGGTATAGATATAGATATAGATATAGATATAGATATAGATATAGATAGATGGATGATATAGATATAGATATATACACATATACCATGGAATATCATTTATCAATAAGAAGAAGTAAAATACGGACATATTTTACAACATGGATAAATCTTGATAGCATCATGCTAAAATCAAAGAAAACAGTAAAAAAAAAAAGTTACGTGTTGCATGACACCATTTTACATGAACTTCCAGACCAAGCAAAACTGTAGAGACAGAAATTAGATTAGTGATTGCCTAGAGCCTAGGGTTTGGAGGGAAATGGGAAATGACTACTAAAGAGTGTGGGCTATCTTTTTTGGGTGATGAAAATGTTCCAAAATTGACTGGGGTACTATTTGCACAACTCTGTAAATATACTAAAACCATTGAATTGTGCAATTTAAGTTTCATCTCTGTTAAACTGCACGAGCGCATGCACACCCCCCACCCCCATATAAATCTAGAGAGTCTTAACCACAATGTCTTTTTCTAGTCCTAAAAGTTCAACTTGCTAGCAATATGACCTTGATTAAGCTACTTACACTCCCTGTGACTCATACCTGTCATCTGGACAGTGGGTATGAAAATAGTACCTATTTTGTAAGATTATTGTGAACATTAAAATTAATTGATACACACACACACACACACACACACACACAACACATATATATATACACACACACACATATAAAGAACTTACAGGAGTTCCTGGTACATGGTCAGTGCTAAATACGTGTTTGTTCTTCTGCTGCTGTTACCATTTCTACCACTATTAGTAATAGAATGATGATATCTATTTCTAATATTAATATTAATAAATAATATTTAATTATTAAAATAATTATCATTAATGTAAATCCAACCTTATTGAATACATGGAAAAGGTTTGAGACCTCTGTTACTTTAACTACTACACATGCTGATTAAACTGTAGCAAAATCTCTACCAGATCCTGTTGATTATCTTTAATCAGTTACATGGAAAGCCTTGTCCTGGGACTTAGACCTGTGGGAAACAGAATGCCACAAAGACCACAGGTGCGTATTTATTCAGGTTCCGAGATCTCTGAGAAAACTCAGGATCGTAAGGTTAAAAATAACCTGAAAGGACTTGAGTGAACTGCCCTTGGGAAATGTGGTCTGTTCTTTAATACACAGATAGGGATGTTTTGCTTAAAGGAAGCCAGTTGTATATAGCACATTCAGTCCCTTCTTTGTCTTTGCTTCTATCGTAAAGATTCTTATCGGAACATATGTATCTGCAAGACTGCTCTGGTATGCAAGATACGTACAATAGCTAAATCAGATGTACATTGTTGACATGCTTTGCTAAGCTTCTGTTGTTAATCATTGCTGTTGTTTTTCCTGAACAGGTATGTAAGAAGATGTACAATAAACCTCGGTGCCTCCAGCTGTGGGCTCGGGGTCCCCTGTGCCTCGCTATACTGTTGTCTCTTTTTCTCAGTTGCTTGGCCGCCCCAGGTCCACGGCCCTTTGAGGTCAACATAGACCCATATTTCTAAGTGAGAAGATTAAAACCTTATTTGATATAAGAGGGAACTTATGTCTTTTTTTTTTTTCCTACTAAGGTAATGCAAATATTATGTGCACACCCTGCGAATGAAAGCCAACCTAGTAAGCTTGGATAATGGCTCTCAGTGCACACCAGGCTCACTACATATTTTCAAGGAGGATGTCACAGTTAAAATACCAACTTTATGGTGAGGATATGGGATAATAACAGACCACTAAGGGATTGACTATAACCACTTTTTTTTTCCCACATAAAGTCCTCAGGATATGGTCCCTCCAAAGGGAAAAAGCAAAATCTTTAACTGTTATAGCTCTACTCTCTTTTTTATCTTCACATCTCTGTAAGTCTTGATTTAGGCTAAATGCATCATTAATCTTTAACATATCCACCTAAGAACACAATTAAAGTCAAATAGAATAACGAGTGGCATTACAAGGAATACAAAGTAGCACGCTCAAGAATGGAATCAACTATTCCATATGCTGCATAATTACACACACCCACTAACTTGCAAAGAGCCAGTTCTACGGGGAAAAAAAATGAACTCTTTGATGAATAAGAGTCAGAATATGTTAACTAGTCAGTTGATTTGGGAACAAAGCCAAGAACCAGAAGGTTAGCTTGTAATGTTAAATCCTTTCAGGCATGAACTGTACCTTGAAGTTTGGTACTTATGGTTTATTTCTTGAGGTCTCTTATTTTGATTTCAGAAAACACGAGTTTAGTCACAGATGCGCTATTTACTAGTTGGGTAACATTGAGCCAAACTTGAATCCAACTGTCATATATGGGAGCTTGATTATATCATTGGTCCTCAGTCTTCATTCATTCTGTATCAGAATCACCTGGAGCAGAGCCTGAGCACGACACGCAGAGATATCCTTGCCACTGGTTATTCCAAAGTGCAGCCACAGCTGGGAACCTACCACAGGAAATAATCTCCAAGGTTTCTCCTTGTCTACATCTAAGGTTTTCTATCTGTGTAGATGTCCTGATTTGGTTCTCAATACCAACATAGCATTGTTTCACAGAAGAGGACGTTTAAATGAATAATAGAATGCTTTGAAAAATAATTTTAAAAAAGTTATAGTCTTTTAATTCTACTGATGTGATGAAGGCCAAGGAAATAAAGAAAAGAAAATATTTTGCTTATGTTCCCTTAACAAAAAGAAAAGGCAATAGAGAGGAAAAAGAAAACAAAAGAAAGGATAAAAATCTACTATCCATATGTTATCCTTCCTACTAGATAAATCAAGAAAAAACCCTGTAGAGGAAGAAACAACAATACTTTGAAATGGTATGCTTTTCTTTGTCTTTCTTTCAAACTATTGTTATATAACCTCATGTATTTAGAAAACTGTTTTTGAATAGTTTGATATATTCAAAATAGAATATAAAGCTTAGGAAACATTAGTTTATCTGTCACTCTTGGTTCCACTAAGCCAAATCAGTTACCCAGAAAAAATTCACGGGCTTAATTTTAATCACCAGGAACTTGGCTCAAGTTTTATAGCTTTTCCTTCTCGCCCCATAACGCTACGATTGCAAATAAATACAGTACACACATTCCCGGGGCGATTTCCACGAGGCCATTGTATTCCTCTCTTGACCAACAGCCCACACTCCCTCACCACCACACCACACAATCTAAGGAGAGGACACGTACTCTGGACTGGTGAATAGTATGAAATCTTTATGCCCCAGATAGATCAAGGTTTTCTCCCAACCCACGACCTGTCAGTCGACCATGGATCTTAGGCCTTTAGAGGACCACAAACTTTACGTTTCAGAAGGTGGACCTTTGCCTCAATTAGAATAGCTCCTTTTGTTTGGAAACTATTTAAAGTTCCTTATTGGCGGGGCGCCTGGGTGGCACAGTCGGTTAAGCGTCCGACTTCAACCAGGTCACGATCTCGCGGTCCGTGAGTTCGAGCCCCGCATCAGGCTCTGGGTTGATGGCTCGGAGCCTGGAGCCTGTTTCCGATTCTGTGTCTCCCTCTCTCTCTGCCCCTTCCCCGTTCATGCTCTGTCTCTCTCTGTCCCAAAAATAAATAAAAAACGTTGAAAAAAAAAAAATTTAAAGTTCCTTATTGGCAAAGTCTTTTCTCTCTCCACAATACAAGTAGAGAAGTAATACACCTGCCTAAGCACTGTAATCAACACTTTTACACATATTGTTTAAAAGGCTCAGATTCCACAATCTAAGTATTAGTTTGCCTACTTAATACTTGAAGAAACTGTGACTTGGAAAGGTTAAATCATCTGTCATAGGTCCCGTGGCTTGGCTATGTGGCCAGACATGAAGTGTACTTCCCACCAGTTGTCCATCGGCAGCAAATCTTACCTTGTGGCTTGACACAATATGATTGTTTTTGTTCTGCTTTGAGTTGTTCTTTTTTCACTCTCCTTTCCATCAAACAGGCCTTGTGTCCACTTCCTAACTTATGGATAAGAATCTTTTGGGTCCCAGAATGATGTGGAGTCTTTTTGCTTCTTTTGGGAGCTATTTAAGGCTCCAAAAGCAAATAGGGCCCATGATTGTCCTCTTTAATACTAAATATTTTCGAGGGACATAAGCACAGTAAACTCTACTATGACACGTGCTATGTGCACAGGTCAATAACGGACTCCTTTTTATTTCGTGACCAAAGTTGCATTTCTTTTTTTTTTTTCTTTTCTTCAATTATCCTAGTGGATTTCATGATTACCAAGGTTGCTATCAAACTAGATTTTATTGGATAAGTAGTTTTCCTTCATATTTAAAATTAACTAGTTGTAGGCAAATGACCATGATAGTTGGTTTCAATAAAAATGATGTTCTCAGTTGACAGGATGATTTAATTCCAGCCAAAAGCAAAAGTATTGCTTATTTTAATTCATGCATTCTTTGTTTCTGAAAAAAAAATTACAGTAAAACCTTGGATTACAAATAACTTGCTCTGCGAGTGTTCTGCAGGATGAGCAAATATTTCTAATAAATTTTAACGTGATAAATGGGTGATATCTTGTAATACAAGTCTACCTGACATCAAATGTCACATGATCACAACTGAACCCGTGGTCTCTCTCTCTCTCTCTCTCTTTCTCTCTTGCTGGGGGATTGTGGGTGATTGTCCCCCATGCTTGGACGTTCAGTCTCAGGCCATAAGATTTGGCAGAAATCAGCGACTTTTTAAGAATGTTGGAAGGTGCCCACAACTGGTCCTCGTGTACTTTTTGTCTCTTCAAAGCACCTTTGGACAGTCCTTTGCTTTTCCATACAAGAGTAAGCTTAGGGATGCTTTGCCTCCTTGGAGGTCAGACTGCCTGCAGATGTAGACCCTTTCTTCTGCTGCTTTATTGCCAGTTACATTAAATACAGTATATGACAAAAGTTTATCAATACTGTACTGTAGTCATCATCTGTGAGACTGTATACAATTGCCCCCATGTAGAAAAAAGCCCATTGAGCCAACAGATAGCAGTGATTCGTCAGTGAGAGTGAAAGTCACCCTGCACAGTAACCCTTCTGTCTCTTGTCTCCCTCACACCAGCCACAAAGGTTTACAAAGGTATAAGTGCAGGTTAATTTGTTTATTTTTCTTTATATTTTATATTTTCTTTATCATTTTATATTATATTAAAGTATTGTAATCATTTTTACATGAATATTTTTGTGTTGTGGAATGAAACATCTGAGTTTCCATTATTGGAAATTCGCTTTGATATACAAATGCTTTGGATTACAAGCATGTTTCCAGACCAAATTATGCTTACAAACCAAGGTTTTATTGTAGTTAAAGTTATATTGGAAATCGATCGAGATGTCTGAAGTTCCAAATATTCTGGAATAGACCTATTGTTGTAATGTTTCCTTGACCAGAGGCTCCTATAGAAAGTGTTATTATTGTAACCATAATTTTTATTGTTTGACCTGATAAGGGCTTTTATTTCATAAGTATGATTTCTCACATTAAAAGGATTCCTCTCCACTAATAGCATTGTTTCCCTAGTATGAGTTTCGCATGTGGTATTTAAGTACTAATGATAGCAGCTACTTTAATTGAACAATTACTGTTTTTGAAGCACTGTGCTAAGAACTATTGCATAATCCTGCTGCTAAATCCTTTCAACAACACTGAGAGACAAATATTATTGAATTCATTATACACATGAAGAAATACAACCAAGATTGATCAAGATCGGTGTTAAACCGGATCTTTTTGACTTTGGAGTTTGAAACCTTTACAGAAGCATGCTGCAGTCTCTCACCCACTTTGTTGTTCCTCCAGTTTGAGTGATTTTCACATGGCATTGATGTTACCCTGTCTCTCTTTTACTGAAAAACTCAGATCGTGGTTTTTCACACCCCTACAGAGAACTAGTTGCAAACAACCCTTCTTGCTTGTTTGTTTTTCATTCGTGGGACTTTCACATGCCAAAGAAAAAAATATGTAAGCTCTGGAAACTGTCATGGCTTATGGATTTGTTTGTCTTTGTCACTTTTTAAATGGATATAGTTTCCCTTCCTCGAAGGTTGATTGAAAATGCGTTTTCATTAACATTTTTTGTTATGGTAGTGTTCCGATTAAAATTAAATGGCAAAGTGTAAGGAATTTATCACTCAAAACTTGAGTCTAATTACTCCAAATGATTGAGGATAGACTTTACGAGTAGTAATTGTCAAGAAAAAAAAAAAAGGACTAACTAATTTGTAAGAAAAGGCAGCCTTTTAGAAAAATTCCTTCCTTTGAGCTGAGGTTTTGCCTATGTCTGACAAATCAAGGGGCTTTAAACATTATCTCATGTATTCAAACTACCTCTGTATGTTAGCATTTGAAAAATCTGTACTGCCACTCCTTCCTTAATAAAAATATCAACTGATTTTACAGCAAATTTCCATAGCATTAAAGCAGAGTAATAACTAGTTCTAGAAGTAAATGATAAAATTTTCTCTTTCAAAAGCACAAAAGTGACTTCTCTACAGTGTTCCTAAGATAGTTATTAAATCCAAAATTAAAGTATATTGTCCCCACTAGATTTTTTAATCCACTGCATGGCATTTTATAATTTTGTCTTTTTTTTTCTAACCCCCTTAAAGACAAGCAGTAGAGTAAGTGATATTTGTCTATGTCCTAGTTTCCACTTCCCTCTTGTCCTACAAATCACACCCCTCCGTCCCCAGCTGCCCATTTCTCTCTGGACAGCTCTGAGCGAGTGGCCACGGACTCTTTGAAGAACACTTCTGGTGGGGTTATACAAATTGTGTCTGCCAATTTAACCTAACTGAGCACACAGGAACCTGAGGAAGGGCAATAACCAGAAGAATGGCATTTTAGGAATTTCTAGGAAATAGAACAGAGAGACTGACATGCAACCTTCTACCCATCACTCTATTTTTCACTTCTGATTCTAAGAAATTTGCCCTCTAGATCAGACATTATCCCTCGAGGTATAGCTGTTCATACATGACACTATAAATTAGCCTTACTTGATGAGGCTTTTGGGGTGATCGTGGGTTCATGGGTCCAGAGCCGATGGCCCAGAAAGAATTCTTGAAGACGTCTTTGGTGCAAAAAGTTGATTTTATTGAAGCGCGAGGACAGGATCCAGGGGCAGAAGGAGCTGCCTGGGGCCATGAGGAGAGACTGGTTATATACCATGGAGTTAGGGGAGGTAAACTCCAGGGGAACTTTCCAGTTCGATTTTCATATGGTAAAGAAGACTTGCACATAGTGGAGGTCTAGCCACTCTCAAGCGAGGGTTGTTTTTCCCTCTAGCAAAGCATTAGCATTAAGACTGTGGGCAGTTCCTGGAGAACCCTGCCAGCCTTAAGTATTTGTCAATGGGCTGCAGGTTATAAGGAAATCGAGTTCTATCTGCCAGTTTCTTCTGCCTTTGTTTCCCACATCACTGGGGAGGGGTGATGGAGACTTAGGTCCTGCGGGACTAGGATCTCTATCAGTTAACCATTTATTTTTCCCCTTTCCTTTGCTCTTGGGCAGCCAGGAGTGCCTGAGGAATATCAGACATATCCCACCTGGGGCAGCGGGTCGTTTGTGGCGTGTCAGCTTGCTTTAGGCTCCCTCATCATTACTTGTAGTGATTTAACTTCACCAAGCACTGATTCACCACTGGGGATGTTGACTTTCCCTTTATTAGTTAGCAGTTTACCTTCAGTTCAGAGGAGAATACTTAATACATAAAAGGATATCCTTATTTACCTGTGGTTTTGTGGGGTTTTAAAAAGTTTTTATTTAAATTCTAGTTAATGGGGCACCTGGGTGGCTCAGTTGGTTCAGCATCTGACTCTTGATTTTTAGCTCAGGTTATGATCTCAGGGTTGTGGAGTTGAGGTCCAGCGTCTGGCTTGTGCTGGGCATGGAGGCTCCTTAAGATTCTCTCTCCCTCTCTCTCTGCCTCTCTCTACTCACATTCTCTCTCTCTCCAAAAAAAATAAATAAATAAATAAATACATAAGTAAATAATAAATGAATATATATACATATATATATAAATAAATTATAATTAGTTAACATCTACTGTAATATTAATTTCATGAGTAGAATTAAGTGATTCATCACTTACGTATAACACAAGGTGAGTTTAAAGTAAAGATCTGAGTCAAGAAAGGTGGAGTAGAGGCCATTTCCATGTTCTTACCAAGTCGTTACTTTCTACCCAAAACATTATTACTTTTGGTACTAGTAAGTTTTACAATACAACATGAAAAAAAACTAACCATATCAGGCTCTGTACCAGGCGTGGAGCCTACTTGGGATTCTCGTTCTCCCTCTTTCTCTACCCATCCCCTGCCTGCACTCTCTCTCACTCTCTCTCTCGAAATAAATAAAATAAACTTAAAAAAAAAACAAAACCCTCATCTGTAAGTCATTTGTTCTCTAAATGTTGGAACATTTATATTTGGGAATTGTCATGTTACATTTTTCCACAGGTAATTATTCAGTAATATTTATTTGCTAAATGCATGCAAATGAAAAATATTGAAATTGAGCAGTGAGAGCTAGTAATACATAACATTTTTATTGAACTATTAAAATGAATGGGCCCTACACACACAATCAGTTGCATTCCTATACACTAACAATGTACTATCCGAAAGAAAATTAAGAAAATAATTCCATTTGCAAAAGCACCAGAAAGAATAAAATACTTAGAAATAAACTTTACTACGAAGGTAAAAGACTAAATTAACAAACCATTGATCAAAGAAGTTAAAACAAGACATAAACAAATGTAAAGATGCCTGTGTTCCTGGATTAGGGTACTTAATATTGTTAAAATGTTCATACTACCAACACTGACCTACAAATTTAATGAAATCCTTATCAAAATTCCAATGGTATTTTTCACTGGAATAGAAAAGAAAAATTCTAAAACATGTGGAAACACAGCAGACCCCAAATAGCCAGAACAATCTTGATAAAGAACAAAGAAATCACACTTTCTGATTTTAAAATATATTACATAGTAATAAAACATTATGTAATTAAAACAGTATAGTATTGGCATAAAGAAAGACATGTAGACAAATGTAACAGAATAATGAACCCAGAAATAAATCCGTGCATATATAGTCAGTTGATTTTCAACAGGATACCAAGGAAAAACAATGGAGAAAAAATACTCTCTTCACTGAATGGTAATGGGAATATAGGATATCCACATGGAAAATAATGAATTTAGATCCATATATTACACTATACATAGAAATCAACTCAAAATGAATTTCTTTTTTTTTTCTTTTAAAGTTAAAAATTTTTTTTCATGTTTATTTTTGAGAGAGAGAGAGAGAGAGAGCATGAATGGAGGAGGGGTGGAGAGAGAGGGAGACACAGAATCTGAAGCAGGCCCCAGGCTCTGAGGTGTCAGCACAAAGCCCAACGTGGGGCTCAAACCTACGAACCGTGAGATCATGACCTGAGCTGAAGTTGGACTCTCAACTGACTGAACAACCCAGGCACCCCTTCTTTTAAAGTTTTTATTTAAATTCCAGTTGGTTAACATACAGTGTAACATTAATTTCAGGTATAGGATTTAGAGATTCATCACTTACATACAACACCCAGGTCTTATCACAACAAAAAATGAATTTCTTAAAAGTAAGACCTGACACTGTAAAGCTCCTAGAAGAAAATATAGAGGAAAATCTTCATAACATTGAACTTGGCAACAACTTCATGACTTTTACTCAAAACAAAGACAACAGAAGCAAAAAATATATACGATGTGTTGTATCAAATTAGAAAGTTGGTACACAACAAACAAAACAACAGCAAGAGCTAATTCACAAAATCTATAAGGAACATTTGGAACTCCAACAACAACAGAAACAACAACAAAAACAACAAGCTAACAACCTGATTTAAAAAATATATATATATACTAAAAATCTGAATAGTCATTCTTCAAAGAAGATATACAAGTGGACAAATATTTGAAAAGATACTCAGTGTCACTTATCAGGGAAATGCAAATTAAAATCACAATGAATTATTACCTGTTAGGTTGGCTACTATAAAAAAAGAAAGGAAAAAAAGGGAAAACAAACAAACAAGCAAATAAATGTTGGTGAGGATGTAGACAAATTGGAATCCTTGTTCATTTTTGGTGGGAAGGCAAGCTGACACAGCCACTAAGGAAAGCAGTGTGAAGGTTCCTCAATAATTATTATTATTATTTTTTAATTTACCATATGATCCAGTTCTCATATCTGGCGTTTCATCCAAAAGCTTTGATATCAAGATCTTGAAGATATGTTAGCACCCCAATGTTCATTACAGCCCTCTTTACAAATTCTGAAAGCAATCTAAATGTCTATTGAAAAATATACCAATAGGGGCGCCTGGGTGGCGCAGTCAGTTAAGCGTCCGACTTCAGCCAGGT
Source organism: Neofelis nebulosa (assembly GCF_028018385.1). Taxonomy (NCBI): domain Eukaryota; kingdom Metazoa; phylum Chordata; class Mammalia; order Carnivora; family Felidae; genus Neofelis; species Neofelis nebulosa. The sequence continues at coordinate 138,707,512 of NC_080786.1, forward strand.
CACGATCTCGCGGTCCGTGAGTTCGAGCCCCGCGTCGGGCTCTGGGCTGATGGCTCGGAGCCTGGAGCCTGTTTCCGATTCTGTGTCTCCCTCTGTCTCTGCCCCTCCCCCGTTCATGCTCTGTCTCTCTCTGTCCCAAAAATAAATAAAAACGTTGAAAAAAAAAATTTAAAGAAAAATATACCAATAAATGATGAACATACATATAGTGGAATATTATTCACCCTTAAAGAAAAAAAGAAAATCCTGCCATACGACACAATATGGATGGACCTTGAAGATATTTATGTGAATCAAACTAAGAAATCATAGAAGAACAAATAGTATATGACCTCATGTATGTGGGTTTGGCTTTTGGCTTTGTCCTGCAAGTCTGAGGATGGCAGAAAGGATTACTCAAGACTCCACAAGTCAAGAGACATGAGAGGGAGGCTAAGGGAAGTCGGAACTGCTCTGAAGCTCCCGTATTTATTAAGCATACCTTTAAGGAAACATGGTGCAATACATCATGGGCTATGTCCCAGTAAGAACATATAGAAAACATGCAGAAAAAAAAGACATTCCCAAGACTACAAAGGACAGATGCACGGTGGATAATAAGATAATATATTTCACAGATAATATGGTCTAAGGAATTCACGAGCACAGGCAGGACCCAAACCCTAGACATACATTAACTAGATACCCGCCTCTGTTCTCAGCAAGGCCAGAAAGCAGTGTTCTGCTTTGCAATGCATTGCTTATAATCTCCTAACCCAAGACATAGCTATTTGATTTCCCACACACTTACATGAGGTATTAAAAATAGTTAAATTCATAGAATCAAATAATGTAATGGTGGTTACCAGAGGTTGGGGGAGGAGAAAGTAGTGAGTTTCTAATCAACAGGCTTCAAGTTTTTGTTTTTGTTTTTGTTTTTTTTTTATTTTTTTTCCAACGTTTTTTTATTTATTTTTGGGACAGAGAGAGACAGAGCATGAACGGGGGAGGGGCAGAGAGAGAGGGAGACACAGAATCGGAAACAGGTTCCAGGCTCGGAGCCATCAGCCCAGAGCCTGACGCGGGGCTCGAACTCACGGACCGCGAGATCGTGACCTGGCTGAAGTCGGACGCTTAACCGACTGCGCCACCCAGGCGCCCCAACAGGCTTCAAGTTTTAATTATGCAAGATGAATATGTTTTCGAGATCTATTGTACAACATTGTGTCTATAGTTAAAAATGCTCTATTATATACTTAATTTGTGGAAAGAGTAGATCTTACGTTAAATGTTCTTACCACAGAAAATAAAATGTTTTCACTTGTACAACAAAAAATAAAAACTTTAGAAGTAAATGATCATGCATGCTTGATGTTACATGCAATATATCACCTATGATAACAAATGTGAGGTTACTGAATGTTCCCAATAAAAGGCAGACATCACTAGAATAGGTGAAAACAAAGCCTGAGAGTAGCTATGTATGGCCTGTGTGAAAGATATCTAAAACAAAGTTTTAAAGATTAAATGATAAAATATAAGGCAAGTGCTTGTAAAAATAAAGCAAATGAGGAAATACTAATATCAGAAAATGTGTATTTAAGATTAAATGCATCAAATGAGATAAAGGATACTTTACCGATAAAGATGAAATTTTTGAAGAATACAGATTGCCATGAGCTATTTCATCCATGTCAAAGAAGTCAATATATAATGCCAAAAAGAAAAGTGAAGGTATGTGGGGGTTAATGCACACACATAGCACATATGCAAATTGAGAGAGAAAGAATTTTACCCTTCCCCCCAAATTCCTCTCATTGTGCATGTTATTTTTTTTATAAAAATCAATGATGCACTAGGTCAAAAAGAAAATTTAAACAAAATATTTAAAGATAACATATCCTGTTAACATAAGCCAGTATGATTAGAAAAAGTTAAGTTGGCAAGAAGACTCTTAACTACTCAGCTACAAGAAACACATCGATGGCCAATTCTCAAATCAAAGAAATATCTAAATGAAAAAATAAATAAATAAAACCCAGAAAACAATTAAGAGGGTACTATTTCATTTAAATCCTTGAATTAATTTTGAGAATATTTGTTTTAATAAGAATTAGTACAATTTGTCCTAGTAATTTTTTTTTTTTTTTTGATTTTGCCATTTCCATGCATGCAATAGTCTAATTTCGTCAAAAGTGATGCAGGCAACAGAGGCAAAGGAAAAAAAAAAATTTCCTTGCTGCCTACAGTCCACTGACAAGTCCTTGAAACAGGCAGAGTGACATTGCTCTAGGAGCTCAGCTGCCTTGATGATGACACTTTGCAAAGGACAAAATGGAATCTTAGCTTAAGGTTATCTCGACCCCCTAGGATCCTGTAAGTCTGCTTTGACATACAAAAATTCCTTCTGGAGGAGTGTCTGGGTGGCTGAGTTGGTTAAGCATCTGACTCTTGCTTTCAGCTCAGATCATGATCTCACATCTCCCGAGATCAAGCCCCTTATGGGCTCCTCACTGAGAGTGAGTGTGGAGCTTACTTGGGATTCTGTCTCTCTGTCTCTCTCTGCCTCACTCCCCACCCCAACTCCTGCTCTTTCTCTCTCTAAACAAACAAACAAACTTAAAAAAAATTCTTTTGGAAACTTCCTGTATCTCTGCATAAGATATATGTTGGCAATCATACTCCAAGCTTATGGTCCCTTGATATACATCTGAAGGGTCTCATGACTGAGTTTTTACTACACAGTAATAAATGACCTTTCCTAACACCGCTTAGCCCTTCAAAATCCTGCAAACTTTCCAAAATACGTTAGAGACTTATGTTAATCCTAAACACCTTCCAACTTGGAGGTATATACTCAATCACCTCTCACAACACCAGTGCAGCTCTTTCTGTCCATGGGTCCTGTCCCCGGTCTTTAATAAAACTACCTTTTTGCACCGAAGACATCTCAAGAATTCTTTCTTGGTCATCGACTCCAAAAACCCAATACTTCAAACCACGTCAAAAGGGATTTATGGTGATAACATCATCTTTTTTTCTCATTCCTAATGTCTATTTTTTCCTTGTGAACGTAATCCAATTCAAGAAATCTAGCAACGTAATTTGTTACAGAAATTGGAAGCACATAATAGAATAACAAGACATGCTGAAACCCCATCCATTAAAATTGTTCAACCGTTTACTAATGACATTTCTGAATAAAAATGAAAATTATAAAAATATTTAAAGCCACAAGAATAACTTTCCAAAAATCTCAGTAGGGAATAACGAATTCTAGAGTAGTAAAACCCTATCAGCGGAATTCATGGTATAGACGTAGAAGCAGAATGTTCCCCCTAGATCAGAGCATTTGTTTTTGGCAGTCTGATAAGGGTGGGATGTGGGTTATGTTGCTAGTCATCACTGTTTGTGATAAACATGACTTTGAATTTGCAAATTACATCCGGCTTGGGTGGAACTATAAATATTCTATGGGCAAGACATAGCTAGGGCTTCCCTCAGTGTGGTGAGACTTGTGATTGGTATTTTCCTGGTGGAGTTGCTGGAAGCTACTCTCCTGAAGGGTCACCAGAGATATTGGCTCCTAACGGGTATAAGACATCTAAGTTTAGACACTTCCTCCACCTGCTGAGTGTGAGGATTAGTCGCTTACACATGAGCTCCTTCCTGTAGAACAAAAGTGATACCCATAGACTACTTCTATGGAAAATAAATGCCTCGCATTTCCTTGCTAGAGCACGGTGATGTTGTCTTAAGTTCTGCGGAGCATTTTGGTGCAAAGTGTGCCTGTGATAGTCTTCTGACTTTAAATGGCATTTGGGAATCTAATATGTAGTTAAATACTTTCCTGGTATCTTTAGTAAATAAACAACATACATTTTTGGTACGGATTTGAGAAAACTACTACTTTTGCCAATGAAATCCTTTTAAAGCTAAAGAAAACTCAAGAAGTTCTAGTGAAAAATAAATTAGGGGTGCCTGGGTGGTTCAGTCAGTTGAGTGTCCAACTCTTGATTTGGGCTCTGGTCATGATCTCACTGTTTATGGGATCAAGTCCCAAGTCGGGCTCAATGCTGACAGCATGGACCCTGCTTGGGATCGTCAGTCTCTCTCTCTCTCTCTCTCTCTCTGCTCCTCTCTGCTTGTGCTCTCTGTTTTCCTCAAATTAAATAAATAAACATTCATAAATAAATACATAAATTAGAATTAATGAGGGAAATTCCATTAGGTTGTTGCTATCATATAAATATATTAAAAATGAAAGCACGGGGGTGGCTCAGTCAGTTAAGTGTCTAACACTTGATTTCAGCTCAGGTAATGATCTTGTGGTTTGTGACATTGAGCCCTGCATGGAACTCTGTGCTGACAAAATGGAGCCTGCTTGGGATTCTCTCTCTCTCTCTCTCTCTCTCTGCCCTTCCCCCCCCCCCACCACTCTCTGTCTCAAAATTAATAACTAGACATTAAAAAAAAAAAGAAAATAATAGCACTTCAATTCCAGTAAGGAAAAAGATATGGAGAAAATATTCCTTATCCATTAACAACAAAACTTTTAAAATACTTAGTGATAATTTTTGAGAGAAAGAGAAAGACAGAGTACAAGTTGGGGACAGGCAGGGATAGAGGGAGACAAAATCTGAAGCAGGTTCCAGGCTCCGAGCTGTCAGCACATACTCAGACATGGGGCTCAAACCCACAAACTGTGAGATCATGACCTGAGCCAAAGTCAGAGGTTTATCTGACTGAGCCACCCAGGCGCCCCGATGAGCAAACATTCCTACTAACTTTTAACTTGATACACGAGTGATGTCTTGCAAATTATGTTCATAAACCAAGGTTTTACTGCAACTCTAAAATAATATTGGAAGAAATAAAACTATTCATTCATTCATTCATTCATTCATTCAATATTATTGAACATATAGTAGGGTAAGCAGGATATTGTTCTCAGTTTATGAGATCAAGCATATAAACAATAAAAGGAGAAGAAGAAATACTCTCACCTTTGAGGATCTTATAGGTGAGTTTGGGCCACAAAATTCAAGAATTCAAAGTTTAAATATAAATGATAAGTACTATGGAATAAAATAAATTTAAGTAAATTAGAGAGAATTGAGAGTGAGGCTATATCAGTTTTCTACTGACATGGAACAAATTACCATACCATATGCTTTTGCCACGAATTAGTGGCTAAAAGCAACATGCACACATTGGGTTTTAACATGGTTTAGCTAAGTCCTCTGATCTAAGACTCAGAAAACTACTCCCAAAATGTCAGTTGTGCTGCAATGTCATTGAGTCTTAGGGTTTCTTTTCCAGGCTCCTTTGTTGTTAGCTGAATTCATCTTTGCATTTGTAAGATTGAGGCATTGACATCTCAGAAGTCCCCTTCTATTCACTGCCAAATAAATAGCCTTCTCTGAAACATGAAAGTTTTCATCTGTGATGCCAGTAGATCATCTCTGGTTTGGAATCTCTCTCTTCAAAGAAAGGTTAGACTCTGTCATAAAGAGCTCACATTATAAGTTGGTTCTACACAAGATAATCACCTGTTGATTAATTCTATGTTGAATGGATAGAGAATTTAAATACATCTGCAAAATCCCTTCACCATTACTATTTAATCTAACCTAATCACAGGAGAGAAATCACATCATCTTAAAAAGTCAGGCCCCATATTTCCAGGAGATGACAGAAGCAGTGCACAGCACCAGGGGGGGCAAGAATTCTAGAGTTCTGCCTACCACACATAAAGAGTGCTTTTCAAAATTCAGTAGCATCATCAGGCTTAGACGTGTGAGCAAAACATTTAAGTAGCTGAGGAAGTTAACCACGCATATGTCGTGGTGAATATCAGTCATGAGCATGTGTGGTGTGTTATGTTTGAAGAACATCAGAGAGATCTACTTTCCTGGAGCAGAAGGCGTAGGAAAGAAGCATGTTGGAAATTCAGAAATGAAACAGAGTCTTAGAGGCTATGCTAAAGACTCTGGATTCATTGACTCTGAGTAAACCAGGGAGACATTTCACTCAGGGTTTCAAGGACTGAGTCAGGAGAATAAAGAACATGTTTTATGATTGCCTAAGAATATCAGAAACCTTCCAGCCTTTATGATCTCTTGGAAGATCATGAAGTTTAATTTGTGCCAAGTACCATTAGATTGAATGTCTTCTTTCCTCCAGTACCAGTCCTCATCGATAGTATAAGGTCCAGGTAGGTGAAAAGATGGATATAATCAGGTTTGAGGTAATGCCAAAGGAAATGATGAAATGAGATATTGGCAGAGTAGATAGAAACGCAAGAGAAATGAAATGTACTAGAGTGATTAAGATAATTAGACACAGAGTTTAAGTTGTATAAAGGATGAACAAACTGCAAACAAAGAGTGAGACCAAAAAAATGATGGTACTCATAAAGTGATCTGATGTACGGAAATGGAATAAAACAAGTTGTCATAAAATATAAAAATGTGAGATGTCTTTGGATGTAAAGATTTAATATGATAAAATTCTTGACTCTGGGAGGGGTGCCTGGGTGGCTCAGTTGGTTTAGCATCTGACTTCAGCTCCGGTCATGACAATGTGGTTTGTTAAGTTTGAGCCCCGCTTCAAGCTCTGTTTACAGCTTGGAGCCTGGAGCCTGCTTCAGATTCTGTGTCTTCCTCTCTCTCTGGTCCTCCCGTGCTCACACTCTGTCTCTCTCTCTCTCTAAAAAATATATAAACATTAAAAAAAAATTTAAAAAAATATCGACTCGAGGAAATTAATTGTAGGAAAAGAGATACCTACATGTCTAAAACTATTGATGGGATAACTTTCATATTAAGAACCACTCTGAAGACACTACAATCAAGTCAATACAGTATTTTATTGGTTTAAATCAAATAATTAGATCAGCGATACAGAAGATACATTATGTAGAAATAGAAGGCATTCGTATGATTAAATTATGCACGTATAATGAAATTTTACACACTGGCCAGAAATTAGTAAGCAATACAATAGAGAAATGGGCAAAGGGTGTCAAGGGACCTTTCACATATGAGCAAATTTACATGTCTAAAAATGTATAAAAAGATGTTCAATTTCCTTAGTACTCATGGAAATGCAAATAAAATCATAATTATTTACCACTGTATCTCTGACGGGTAAAATAAACATTTAGAATGAAAACATCTATCGCTAGCACTTATTGCTAGTGTAGATGCACGTCTAAAAAATATTATTTTTTAAAAATCTGTGCAACAGCCTTTATACTTACTAAAATAAAAATATGTTTACCTTGTAACCCCACTCCTAGAAGTCTATTCCACAGAAATTAAAGTTCTAGTACTTAAAGTTACACATGCACAGATATTCATATATCCGTTTGTTATCTCAAAAATAAGCAAAATAAATAGCCAGCAATAAATGAATGGGAAAATAAAATTATGGGTGAGTTAGACCATGGAATATTATATAGTCTTTTAAAATGGATACAAAAATCCAATTGGACAAGAGGCTTTTTTAAGTATAGCTAACTCTGACAAACAATAAAATATATTTATGTATTCAATAGATATTTGTTGAATATCCATTTTATTTATTTTTATTTTTTTTCAACGTTTTTTATTTATTTTTGGGACAGAGAGAGATAGAGCATGAACGGGGGAGGGGCAGAGAGAGAGGGAGACACAGAATCGGAAACAGGCTCCAGGCTCCGAGCCATCAGCCCAGAGCCCGACGCGGGGCTCAAACTCACGGACCGCGAGATCGTGACCTGGCTGAAGTCGGACGCTTAACCGACTGCGCCACCCAGGCGCCCCTGAATATCCATTTTAGAAGCACACTGTCAAATATTGTAGCCTATAAAAATGTGACATCATAAATTCAAATTTTTTAATTTTAATTTTTAATTAATATTAAGTACAATAAAAATTCAGCTCTTCTAGGGGGCGCCTGGGTGGCTCAGTTGGCTAAGCTTCCAATTTTGGCTAGGTCATGATCTTGCGGTCCGTGACTTCGAGCCCCCCATCAGGCTCTGTGCTGACAGCTCAGAGCCTGGAGCCAGTTTCAGATTCTGTCTCCTTCTCTCTCTGCCCCTCCCCCACTCGCACTCTGTCTCTCTCTCTCTCTCAAAAATAAATAAACATTAAAAATAATTTTAAAAACTCAGCTTTTCTATTGCTCGATACCCCTTGCAAGATCTCAATGCCACACGTGGGTAATTGTACCATATTAGACATTGTGGAAGTTCCATCACTGCAGAAAGTCAGTTGGAAAGAGCCATGGGATAGTGTTTTTGGTTCTGGAGATAGACTAGTAAACAAAATGATACAGTCTCTGACTACATCTTGCTTGTATTCTACAGAATGCTAAGAAAATGTAACCTAATTTTTGAAAAATAAATATAAAATATATCCATAGGGATGAGTATGTATTCAAATGTATATTTTTAAATATGCTAATTTACATCTATATAAACATGGAGAATCATACCTTTTAACTTGAGTTACCAGCCTGGGTGAGAGATATTGGCAAAACAGAGTAGAAAACAGCACATAAACAGAAGAGGGTTTTTAAAATAATATCTAAAAATAGCATCATATCACTATGCTTATGCATTTACATAAAATAACATGTTTTATGTAAAAAATGATTTCAGAGAACAAAAAATAAGAGTACAACGTGATGATTTCCACTTTAGTCTTCAGTTATGACAATTTTTGCATGAGAAATATACGGAAATGTATTTTTTCTTAGGCAGCTATAAAATGCAAGACAAAGAGCTTAGTTTCGTTACTAATAATGCATTTCCCCCAAATTATAGGTATTGTGACTTTATTGATGCATGGATGATGTGAAAAAATTTGGTTGTCCTTTCGAGCAATGTAGAAATTGTAAACATGATACTATTTCAATGAAAGATCATTCATAATTCGTAATTTTTAATATTTAACAGATTTTTATGCCATGTGGTTTAACAAGGTAAAGACGCAAACTAGGAAAACATAGGGCAAAAAAGTGTTTATTTCCACCAGATAGAAAAACAAAAATGTGATGTCACATGTTTCTGCTCAAGAAAAATTAGATATAATAAAGTTTTATTGAAAGCAACAGAAAACTTGACAGATCTCTAATTCAAAGTACTATTTCTGAGGAAGTCACACCTTGGCTGACTTATTCAGAAATAAGTCCCTTTTGCTGAAGACAGCACAAAAGAGAAGATGATTCCTTCTCATAACTAATCCAAATGCTTAATTTCTACATCTTCTTTTCTCTGGAGAACAATCTTCTTTCATCTAAGTATAAGTCTGACTTCTGATATTGGGTAAAAAGTGGTGGCTTAGTTCAGAGGAAGGCTCCTTCTGAGAAAAATAATAAAATTTGGATAACATACAGAATATCCGCTTCTGAGAGGATTAAAGAGTAAGGTTCAAGGCAGCTATGTTGGGTGTGGCGAGTAGGGATGGGTCATGACCCCGAAAAGGAGCAAAATTACCTACAGCTTTATTATGCATGGCTGACATTCTCTGCCACTTTTCTGCTTGGATCATTTGCCAATCTGTAAGCTCTGTGAGTTGTAGAAGTTCAGGAGATATTGGTGGCCCAGAGGCTTTGGCATTTTCCCCAAAGTTGGCAGACAAACCTTTGTGTTCAGAGCTACTCACGACAGACAGGTATTAAAGGACCAGGATTAAAAAAAAAAAAAATTGCAAAGAACTAAATGCAAATTTGCACCACTTTTTACCTTTAGGCAAATGCATACACTCAAGTGTCTGGAAAACTAAGAAGAAAGCAACAGATAAGACGCTAAAAATCTCAAAAGAGCTGTCAGGAGGGTTAAGGTGTTAAGAAAAAACAAACAAAAAATGAAGTTTAAATCCTGCCAAGAAAGGAAAGGAGTTTGAGCAACAATGCATGTTTCAGATGAGACCTCTCAAATACTATTTCCAAGAGACTGAAGCGAATTGAACAGTCCTTACAAAAACTATAATGTAGCCTGGAAACATGCCGGGTCCTGATGAATCAAGATGATTTTCCCTTACACTGCTTACTATATATGTATCTTTATCTCTCCCTCTCCCTTCCTATCTCCCTCTATGTATCTGTCTATCTATCCGTCTATCCATCTATTTATCTATCATCTACCCACCTGCCTACTTATCTACTTATCTAACTTTCCATATCCTTTCTACTATAAATGATACAGAGCTGGACTGATTAATAAAGAAACTTCAGGCCTATGTTTTCACCATCGAAGTCTTTTAAAATCTTTAAGAGGGAAATATATCCAAGAAGACAAAGACTTCATTTTTAATTATGATTATGATTTTGATTATTAAGTAGTGATTCAAAACATGAAAGTCATTTGGGGATATTGTGGTACCTGGGAACATGCTTATGAATAATGAATTTGTTATATAGCCATTTGATCAGTTTCTATTTCTGATTATCTTAATGTTTTATTATTATAAGTTCTAGAAAAATAATATTGTTTTTGGTATGTCCAGAGAAGAAATATTCTTTGACAATAATCATGCTTAATAATCTCAACAGTGTGCTAGTTTTTTTTTTTATTATTATTTTATTTTAGAGAGAGAAAGAGAGAGAGAGAGCATGAGTGGAGGAGGGAGAGAGAGAGAGAGAGAGAGAGAGAAACTTAACTTAAGCAGGCTCCACACCTAGCAGGGAGCCTCTTGTGCAGAATCATCCCCCCACCCTGGGATCATGTGTAAAGCCAAAATCAAGAGTTGGATGTTAAACTAAGAGAACCACGTAGGTGCCCCAACACTGGAGTAGTTTAATGCTGCTACATGTTTACTTGGTTGTTAGTATATTCACTAAATATAAGTTTTAAAATTATAAATTGACTTCTTGTAGTCCCTTATAACTTACGAAAAAAGGGAATTTACATAAATTATTTTGATGGATCTATCCTGGAGCTGTTTTACAGAATTGAGAGCTTTGTACAACCGTGCGTCCATTTATGCAAATAAGTGTTTATTAATTAGCTAACACATTGAACTTTATTACATTACATTTACAATCTAAACAGCAATATTTTCGCGTTACAAAATAAGGGTTTTTCGGGGCGCCTGGGTGGCGCAGTCGGTTAAGCGTCCGACTTCAGCCAGGTTACGATCTCACGGTCCGTGAGTTCGAGCCCCGCGTCAGGCTCTGGGCTGATGGCTCGGAGCCTGGAGCCTGTTTCCGATTCTGTGTCTCCCTCTCTCTCTGCCCCTCCCCCGTTCATGCTCTGTCTCTCTCTGTCCCAAAAATAAATAAAAAACGTTGGAAAAAAAAAATTTAAAAAAAAAACAAAATAAGGGTTTTTCAACTATCATTCAAACATCAATTTTTAGGGTGTCTGGCTGGCTGCATCAGTAGAACATGCAACTCTTGATCTCTTGTTTCTGAACTTGAACCCCAAGTTGGGTATAGAGATTCCTTAAAAATAAAATCTTAAAAAAAATAAAAATAAAAATAAAAATACACATCAATTTTCAATGGTCTAAAGGAATCTAAGTAAAAAGAAGAAGAGAACACTGAACAAATTTTAACAGCATATGAGAACACTCTCCCTTTATTGTTTCAACCATATATATTATCTAATTTGAACATGAAATAATACTAAATTGATAAATAGTCAATTCCTTTTTTTCAATAAGTTCAAAAATACAGCAAGTTTACATGAAGAAGGACGTTGTAAATCCCATTAATCCTTATCATAAAGTTATATGATTCATGTTCCATGATTACCTTAATTGTAAACCTGTTTACAAAGAAAAAAAATCAAAATCTTTGAATCCTGACAGCTGAGCTACTGAAAAACTTTATATATATTTTTTCTCTCTCATGTAGATTTCCTTTTTCATTAAAATAGTGTGTTTATAATTATCCCTGAATCCACCTTGGAGAAGTTATTCAGACTTCCCTGGTGTGACTGAAGGTTAAAAATATATATTAATTTTACACCAAATTTGGTTTTATTAGGACTCACTGCTGATTTGTGATATTTTATACCATTATATCTGAAATTATAGCATTTCTTGAAAAATCCTGAATCAATGTATATTTAGAGATAAAATTAACAAATCTATGTCCAAAAAAGAAAAAAAAATATGTAAGAATACATACCATGTCCAGATGAAAATAAGCTTTTGTAATTCAATGAATCTCGAGGATTTTGGGTGATAGACTTTCTAACATGTTGTGTCAGAATGCAATGGAAGGAGCCCTTTCAACTTTGAAAACAATCTGGGTCTTTGAATCATTGAATTGATTGGCTTGTAGACATATTGTTTTAAGTAACAGATTACCTTTCTTTCAAAGATGAGTATGGGTCAAAATAAATATTGAGGTTAACTAACTACTTTAACAAATATTGCTTTACTCATTTGGTTACAACTCACCAAAACTGTTTTGAACGCAAGGGTCTAAAAAGGCCTACCCCAAATATTAGGTACATATAAGAATTTCTAGAACTCCCTGAAGGAAAAATCATAAATATAGTGAAAATAATTTGTTGAAAATGACACTAATCTAAAAATAAAACAATATTCATTGTAGTATTTTTAATATAGCCATAAATATGCATAACATCCAATAAGAGATGCTGAGTAGAGCTCAATATTCACTAATTGGTCTTCTCGGAGGATAGGAAGGAACCCTCTGGTAAAGGACGGAGAGAACATCAGTTAAGCGCTCCTTTATTCAGGAAGTTCCTTTCTTTCATTTCTCGGTTTCTCCAGTTCTTGTGGGTCTTCTGAAGTATGGACTTATGGACTAATTATTCTTTAAATATACCAATCTGTGTTAAAAAAGTGCACACACACACACATTCTTTTTTTTCTTTTAATTTTTTTTTTTTTAATCTCTATTCACTTTTGAGAAAGAGACAGAGCATGAGCAGGCGAGGAGCAGAGAGAGAGAGGGAGGCACAGAATCTGAAGCAGGCTCCAGGCCCTGAGCTGTCAGCACGGAGCCCAAAGCGGGGCTTGAACTCACGAACTGTGAGATCATGACCCGAGCCAAAGCCGGACACTCAACTGGCTGAGCCACCCAGGCGACCACCCCCCGCCCCGCCACCTTCTTCTGTTTAAGTTCCTTGTCATTATTTAACATTAAAAAATACTATTAATTTTTATTTTGTTGTCAACTTTGCAGAATAATAATAACATTTATTGACCTCAGTTGGCCAAATCCTCAAAAGCACTTAACGTGGATGATTTGTTTTAATGCTCAGAATAACTCTGTGAGGAAAGCACCATTATTCCAATTCTCATTCTTCATTAAAGGAAACACAATCAGTGAAGGCAACTGCTCAAACTCACTCTAACCAGAAATTCTGAAGGGGATCTCCCACGTAAGCTATCTCACCCCTGCCTGTTACATCTGCTAGTAACCAACATTTGTTGACTTACAAACAGATTTGTTTGGGTTCATTTCAGTTGTATTTGTTTTATATTTTTCATAGAGTTTTGCTGCCCTCCAATGTGCTCTCCAAATCCCTAGCTCTCTGTTTGACTTGTTGACACAGGTTATGTTTCTCTTTATCTCAGCAGTTCCCTACCTCTGACCTCGACGACCTCTGCCCATGTCCATGCACTTCGCCACTGTGCTTCCTCTGCTGGCATCATTTTACACATGAGAGCTTTACAGAAAACAAAGTCATGTCTCTGTTGGAGCCTGAAGCCTGAGCCAAAGAATCATAACCAATGGCATGGTGAAGTAAAACTTTTTGCACACATAGCCAAAATGCTCTTATGTTTCCAATGGTTTTTCAGGGCTTTACTCCAAGGGGCTGCAGGAATACAGCTGATTATTGATTATATTTAATGAAAAAGTCGGTAACAGAAAATACTGTCATTCTCTCCAGATTAAAAAAAAAAGGTAGGGGGCTGATGGTTAAGGGATAGTTCATTTTTTTTTTTTTGCTTTTTGTAAAAATTTTATAAACTTTCTCTACTTTGAAAACAGTATTCACTGTATATTATTCAACATTTCTACAATATATAGGATAAATCATCCTAACTTGCATCATCTACAGAAAAAAAAATAGAGAGTCAGCCTTTATTATTTTAACATGGATGATTTTTACAAAATGATTCTGAAAGACATAAAGTGTATACATCACAATAATTTAAAGTATTTGTTAACATCAGTAAGCATATGAAGAGATGCTCAACATTACTAATTACCAGAGAAATGCAAATCAAAACCACAAAATGAGATATCACCTCACACTTGTTAGGATGACTATTATTATTATTATTATTATGTAGGCCTCACACCCCGCATGGAGCCCAACATGGAGCTTGAACTCATGACCCTGAGATCAAGACGTGAGCTGAGATCAAGAGCTGGATGCTTAATTGACTGAGCCACACCAGGATGTGGAGATAAGGGAATCTCAGTGCGCTGTTGGTGCGAATGTAAACTGATGCAGCCGTTGTGGGAAACAGTACGGAGCTTCCTCAAAAAATTAAAAACAGAACTGCCATTTACCCCAGCAATCCCATTTCTGGCTATATACCCAAATGAAATCAAATGAATACTTAAAATTTTTTTAATTATTTGTAAAGATTTTAGGTTGTTTTTTTTTTTTTTAATTTTGAGAGAGAGAGAGAGAGAGAGAGAGAGAGAGAGAGAGAGAGAGAATCTTAAGCAGGATCCATGCTCAGCAAGAGCCCAACATGGGGCTCCATCCCAGGACCCTGGGATCATGACCTGAGCCGAAATCAAGAGTCGGATGCTCCACCGTCTGAGTCACCTGGATGCCCCTGTATAATTTAAATATAAATATAAATATAAAGAATATGAAATTTCATTGAGTTCTCCAAAAAATGTCATCTTTTCTTCACAGTCCATGGTGAATAAGATCCAGCAGTTTTCTTCAGTGGAGTCTGCTGTATCTGTGAGCCGTACTTCTGCTGTGACACTTAAGTACAGTGCTGTCATTAATCCTGTTTAAATCACCTGCTCCTTTTGCAAACACTCTGATCTCTATTACATTCATTGCAGAATAGTTGTTACCAAAATCATAAAGTATAACTTATTTGATTTATAAGACAACAGTGAATCTTTAGGTTAGGGGGAAAGGAGAACAAGGGAAATAAAAGGAAAGAAAAAGGAAAGGAAAGGAAAGAAAGGAAAGGAAAGGAAAGGAAAGGAAAGGAAAGGAAAGGAAAGGAAAGGAAAGGAGAGGAGAGAGAGAACAGAATATAAAGTCTTCTATCCTTTCATTAGAGAACAAGGCGCCTGGGTGGCTCAGTCGGTTAACTGTCCAACTTTGGCTCAGGTCATGATCTTGCACTTTGTGAGTTAGTGCCCTACATTGGGTTCTGTGCCGACAGGTCAGAGCCTGGAGCCTGCTTCAGATTTTGTGTCTCCCTCTCTCTCTGCCCCTCTTCACTCATATTTTCTCTCTCTCTCTCTCTCTCTCCAAAATAAATAAACACTAAAAAATTTAAAAAGTATATTTAATACTTCATTTTCTTCAAAAAAAAAAGCATCTAGTGCTAAATGCCTTCATTTCATAGACTTTGACTTTGGGCACTTAGTTGTTCAAATATGATAGTATCTATAGAACTACGATTACTCTTCTTATCATTCGACTGACCCAGTGTGATATACACAATCTTTATTTTAAAATATGTTTTTTTTAATTCTATCCCCTTCCCATATTCCTACAATTCTCAAATGAAATTAATTGTAATCTATAGCTAAGCTCAGTGCCTGAATATCATTAAATCTACAATGTTGTTGATTTAAAACATGTAATTATTTTTCCATGGTGTAAGAATTTCAGCTTTTCCTTAATATTCCTTAGCCAGTACTTTGTGAAATATGCTTACCAAAAAGGGTCTACAAAAAATGAAAATTTTCCTAAAAGTGAATATCATGTATGTTTGCTTATTTTTTTTTAAGTTAGAGACTTTAAGGGAGAAAGGAAAGCAAAAAAGGAAAAGGAATAATTCTCCTTAAGAATAGAGGTCAATTACCTTTAAGTTTTGAACCACCTGGCTATTTCAAATCCTGCATCTACATCAACGTTATCTCATCTAGTAATTGTACATGGTCAGATAAAAGGAATGTGATCAGAATTCAATATATCTAAAATCATTTTTTCCTTCAAAGGAGGGAAATATTAGAAGTGACAGAGGAAAAGTGCTTTGGTTACAAATATAATAATAAAAACTAGATAATTATATGCATGTCTTTTTTTTAAGTTCACGTGTTATTGTGTATGTGTGTGACAGAGAGAGAGAGAAAGAGAGAGAGAGAGATTGAGAGAGAGAGAGACTGTGTGCACACATGAGTGGAGGAGGGGCAGAGAGAGAGGGAGACACAAAATTCCAAGCAGGGTCTGCTTTGTCAGTGCAAAACCTGATGTGGGGCTCAAACTCAGGAACCATGAGATCATCACCTGAGCCTAAACCAAGAGTCAGATGTTTAACCAATTGAGCCATGTAGGCACCCCTTTATGTCTTTTTTCTCAATCGGTATAGTCTAATTTTTTTTTTCTAAAACTGAACTAGTCAGATGTTCATAATGAGACCATATAAACGTTTATGACATTACTAATTTATTATATTTGAATAATTTTATTCTTATCAACTTCTGAATCATATAAATTGTGTATGTCAACTTAAGATAGAGTGATAGATATTGAGAAAGAGTACATTTTATATCCTGGGTTTTCTGGTTCAGGACATCAGAGGAGGGTTAGTTGAGTGGTTCTGATTGGGGATCTTTTTTGAGGTTGCGTTGAGATACTGGCTAATACTGGAATATCTGCTTCCAAATTGGCCCACTTTTGTGGTGTTCAATGACAGAAGGCTCCAATTCTTTGCTACATGGGACTCTTCATGGCTATGTGAGCAACCTCAGGTTGTAGTGGCTGATTTCCTAGAGATTAAGAAATCCCGTATACGGAAAAATAATTTACAATGATTTCATGGCCTAGCCCCGATCACACAACCATATTCCGATAAACTGTTGGTAACACAGGTCAGCTCTATGGAATATGGGAGAGAACTTCAAAGGGGAGTGAATGGGTACCAGAAGGTTACAATCATTTGAGGCTCTTTCCCACACATCCAAAAGTCTTTGAATTGGGAGGGAACAATCTTCCTAGGGAAGAAAAAGCACACAGAAAAGCTATGGAACAGGAAAGAATTTGGCATTTTCAAAGTAGATTAAAAACAAACAAAAAGCAGACCAGTGAGCACCAAAGGGCAAGGTATAGGGAAGGGAGGCAGAAGAAGCCAGATCATATAATAGCTTGTACACGTGGTAAAAATTTTGGTGCTTATCCTAAGTGATAAGAGATCCACTGACGTGATTTAATCAATAGCGAGCTAGTATGAGTTCACTTTTTCAAGGATTACTTTGGCGACTGAGTAGTTATTAGATCATAGGGAATGAGAGAGAAGACAGAAAGACCAAATATAGTCATTAATATGACTCGCTATAAGAAATCTGAAATGAAATTACAGCTTTCCCTGAAGAAGTAAAATTTGAGCAGTGTGTTAAAGATACTCATAATTCTAAGAGCTACTATGACCCCTATACTTTTAGAACTCTCACTGACTTTCATCCTTGAATGCAATACCGGGAAATTCATCATGTTTAATCTTCCTTTGCAGGAGACATATTAATTCATATTTTTAGACTTCAGTATAACAGTGACAATGCTTTCTTACTTTAAAATTTACAAAGTAATATGTCCTATATTATCTCTCATTTGTATACACTTCCACTAACGATGCTTTTGTAGCTTTTCCTATACTCAGATATGCTGACTACATTTATTTTCCTTGCGCACATGGCTTTTCTTTGCACTAATATTAAATATATTGAAAGTCAGTGTCTGCTTCTAAAGTTTTACCCAGTTCTTCTTGAACTGTTTCTACCCTCAGGATCTTCACTATGTTATGCCTACTTAGATCTTACGACAACATTTTCCATAAAACCCAGTCACTACATTTATATAAATGCTGATCTTTGAAAATCGAGAGGTAGTGGTAAAAAATACCTGTAGCAAGAGACATGTTAGAGCAATTAGACATTAAGAAAGGAAATAAAATATGCTACTCTTTTGAAAACTCATAAAATTACTTTTTAAACTTAAAACCTTAAAAAACAGCTTGTCTCTTATTAGATTTCAGAGATTCTGGTAAGAATGTTACAGGGAATTTTGTTACATACAGTGTATGGTAAAAATACAGCAATAGAGCAGTTGGGAAGAAACATTGTCTTTTTTTGTGTTAAATGGTAGTATAGCAGCCTGTAAACCACAGAAATATTATGCCTTATACGATACCATGTGCCTTTTTCAAGGTGGGTGTTTTCAAACCTCTGTAGTCTCTTTCTGATTGCAATCTATATATTAACAAAAAAGCTTTCATGTTCATTCCGTCAATGCACAGTTCACATCGAAATGCAAGACTGTATTCCCAGAATACCAGAGTCACAATCTGAAAGTTTAGTGTGGCAATTCTCATTTCTTTCAAGCAATGAAGGGAATTTAGATAAGTGTTTTCTTTTTTTCTTTTTTCCAAACTTGAAGGTGTTTTTTTTTTTTAATTAAGTTTTTAATTTTAATTCCAATTCTGTTAACACACAGTGTTACATTAGATTCAGGTGTACAATCTAGTGATTCAAAGATTCTATACCTTACTTAGTGCTCATCAGGGTAAGTGGGTTTTTTAATCCCTATCACCCATTTCACCCATCCCCCATCCATCTCCCCTCTGGTAATCATCAGATTGTTCTCTACAGTTAAGGGTCTGTTTCTTGGTGTCTCTCTCTCTCTTTTCCTTTGGTCATTGGTTTCGTTTCTTAAATTCCACATATGAATGAAATCATATGGTATTTGTCTTTCTCTGTTTCCACTTAGCATTATACTCTCTAGCTCCATCCATGTTGCTGCAAATGGAAAGATCTCATTCTTTTTTAATAGCTGAGATCATAGGGTAGCGCTATATTAAAATTTTTGAAGACCCTCCTGACTGTTCTGCAGAGTAGCTGCACCAGTTTTCATTCCCACCCACAGTGCAAAAGAATTCCTTTTTCTCTACATCCTCACCAACACTTGTTTCTTGTGTTTTTGATTTTAGCCATTTTGATGAGGGGGAGGTGACATGTCATCATAGTTTTGATTTGTGTATCCCTGATGATGAGTGATATTGAATATCTCTTCATGTGTCTATTGGCCATCTGTCTGTCTTCTTTGGAGAAATCCTGTTCATGCTGTCTGCCCATTTTTAAACTGGATGACTTGTTGTGTGGGTGCTGAGTATATAAGTTATTTATATATTTTGGATACTAACCATTTATTGGATGTGTCACTTGCAAATATTTTCTTTCAGTAGGTCCCCTTTTAGTTTTGATGACTGTTTCCTTCCCTGTGCAGAAACTTTTACTCTGATGTAGTCTCAATAGTTTATTTTTGCTTTTATTTCTCTTGCCACGGGAGACATATTTAGAAAAATGTTGCTATGGTCAATGTCAGAGATATTACTGTCTGTGCTCTCTTCTAGGATTTTTATGGTTTCATGTCTCACATATAGGTCTTAATCCATTTTGAGCTCACTTTTGTGTGCAGTGTAGAAAGTGGTTCAGTTTCATCCTTCCGCATGTTGCTGTCCCATTTTCTCAACACCATTTGTTCAAAAGATGGTCTTTTACCCACTGGATATTCTTTCTTGCTTTGTTGAAAATTAATTGACCGTACGAATGTGGGCTTATTTCTGGGCATTCTATTCTGTTCTATTGATCTATGTGTCTCTTTTTGTGCCAGTACCATACTGTTTTGTTCATTACAGCTTTGTGATATGAATTGAGTTATGGAATTGTGATGCCTCCAGCTTTCCTTTCCTTTTTTCAAAGTTTCTTTGATTACTTGGGGTCTTTTGGGGTTCCATACAAATTTCAGAATTGTTTGTTCTAGTTGTGTGAAGAATGCTGGTGGTATTTCGATAGAGATTGCATGAAATGTTCAGATTGCTTTGGGTAGTGTAGACATTTTACCAATATTTCTTTTTACAACCCATGGGCATGGAATGTCTTTCATTTCTTTGTATCATCTTGAATGTTTTCATCAATGTTTAATAGTTTTCAGAGTACAGGTCTTTCGTTTCTTTTTGTTACGTTTTCCCCTAAGGTCAGGAACAAGACAAATATGTTCACTCTCACCACTTTTATTCAGCATAGTACTGTAAGTCCTAGCCACATCAGTTAGGCAACGAAAAGAAATAAAAGATATCCCAATTGGTAAGGAAGAAGATAAATATTAATTAATGATAAAAAAATGGAATGAATTGAACTCATGGATATGTCTTTCTATTAACCACTCTAGATATTTGTTTATTGGTAAAAAATCTAAATAAGTTAGGGGCGTCTGGGTGGCTCAGTCGGTTGGGCGTCCGACTTCGGCTCAGGTCATGATCTCGTGGTCTGTGAGTTCAAGCCCTGCATCAGGCTCTGGGCTGACAGCTCAGAGCCTGGAGCCTGCTTCAGATTCTGTGCCTCCTTCTCTCTCTGCTCTTCCCCTGTTCACGCTCTGTCTCTCTCTCAAAAATAAGTAAATACTAAAAAAATTAAAGAAAATATCTAAATAAGTTAAAAGCTATTGACGTGTTCCACATTACAGAGGCACAATTAAAACACCATGCCTTGGCAAAGAGAAAAGCACATAAGCACAAAAATCTAAAGGAAATATTTTAGTAGTCATGCTTCAAGCATGTGAGTATTTACTTGTATGTGTATAGAGGTGTACATTATAAATACAGGGTATATGTGTATGTGTAAACATAAATGTGCACATATGAATACGTACTTATATGTATATATTTATATGTATCATTAATTTATTCACACACACAGCCCAAATTATTTAGTTATTCTACCTAAATGACATTTCTTATTTCTCCACCAGTGCTAACAGAATTATAATGCCAATGATAAGCACTAATCACTTCAAAAATTTTTAAATTTTCTAGTAGTCACATTAAAATATATAAAAGCAGTGTCGCCTGGGTGGCTCAGTGGGTTGGCATCTGACTTCGGCTCATGATCTCATAGCCCAGGAGTTCAAGCCACGCGTTGGGCTCTGTGCTGGCCGCTCAGCTCTCTCTCTGCCCCTCCCCTGCTCACACTCTGTTCTCTATTGCTCTCTCTCTCAAAAATAAAATAAACATTAAAACATATAAATATAAAAAAGCAAAATGTGACATTAAGAATTAAGCATACTCATACATTTTATTTAATCCACTATATCCAAATATTATTTTAATGTGTAATCATGATAAAAGTGATCATGATATATTTACCATTATGTTTTTCATACTAAGTCTTGCAAATCTTCCCATATTTTATACCTACAGCACATCTCAATTAGTAATAACAATATTTCAAATACTCACTAGTCATATGTGGCCCTTTATTACCAAATTGGACATCATAGTTCTGGAATGACTTAAGGAAAACATTTTAATCCACTCTCACTCTAAATTGTTCCTTTAACAGCATTACCTTCCTTAAATGACATATCTTCTGAGAAAGTATAAAGAAAATTCCATGTACAACTTCTCAGCTGCCTGTATCAAGCGAAAGTTTTTTTTTTTTTCTTTTTAACATTTATTTATTTTTGAGACAGAGAGAGACAGAGCATGACCGGGGGAGGGTCAGAGAGAGGGAGACACAGAATCCGAAACAGGCTCCAGGCTCTGAGCTGTCAGCACAGAGTCCGACCGGGGGCTCGAACTCACGGGCTGTGAGATCATGACCTGAGCCCAAGTCGGCCGCTTCACCGACTGAGCCACCCAGGCGCCCCTCAAGCGAATTTTTTGACTTCAATTTAAAGAAAAAAAAAAAAGATAATATCGTATATTCCATAAAGATATAGATATGTCAGAGCTGGTGTTCACCACACGAAAGCAGTCTTTTATGAGGAATGTATCAATCATTCATATATTCTAAAATTAGTTTGAAAATATTTCAGGTACTTTATTTTGCTCAAAAGATTGACACGGAGCAGGTTTAAATGTATACAGTTAAGGAGGAAAGAAAACAGGGAAAAGGAGGCAGAATACCCCTGAGACTTGAGAGCCCTGAATGACTGAATCCAGAAGCCTCAAGTGTTTGAACAAGGAGCCTTTAAAGAGAGGTTTGAGCTTGAGGGAGTATGAATGTCACGAGCTGGTAAAGCTACCAAGATTGCATTCTAAAGCTGTTTATTCCTGAAAGGGAGTGGGGAAATCTCATGGCCAAAGGAAAACAGAATTGAATGAGCTTCTGGCGTGTCTTGGGATTAGTGGTATGCCTCTTACATTATTTTTTCATGGTGGAAAATGAAAGTGTGAGGGGAAAAATACACCCGTTTGGCTCAGAGATCCAAAAGGGAGCGGGAGGTTTAGAAAGGTCAAATCCAGCCTTGGGAGTTTGTTTTGATTCATCCTGAGTTTGAATTGTTGTTTGGATTAATGAAAAATCTTTAACGTACAAAATTGGAAGCCAACTGGTGGAAAAGTTATTCCACAAAATTGCCTCCTTTGCATAATTCCTGGCACAGTTTGAAGTACTGTTGAAGCAAATTCAGGAGTTTGGTGTTTCTCTTTACGTTAATACTTTATAACTGGGTAAGGTTAGTATTAAAGAAAAGACAAACAATCGTATTATTTTATTTGGTTCAGAAGTAGTGGCTGAAAAAAACAATTCAAAGTGAGAAAGCTAGTATTTCTTCTTTCACTCAAAGTCTCCAGAACCCTTGTCCAGAGTATCCCTTCTTCTTTTTTTTTTTTTTTAAAGTTGATTTATTTATTTTGAAAGAGAAAGAGAGAGAGAAAGCGTGTGAGAGCTCATGCACACAAGTGGGGGAGGGGCAGAGAGAGAGAGGGAAAGAGAGAGAACTCCAAGGAGGCTGTGTACTATCCGTGTAGATAAGGGGCTGGATCTCACAAACCATGAGAGCATGACCTGAGCTGAAACCAAGAGTCGGACACTTAACTGACTGAGCCACCTAGGCACCCAAAAGTATCCCTTCTTAGGGACATAACCTGCCAGGATCCATTTTTTATCTAAACATATTCTATGGGTTACCTTCTCAGAAGTAGGTGCACTTTAAAATAACAATGAAAGAAAAGCTATGTGTACTTTTTAAATGAAATTTAAAACTTTTGAACTCCCTAGTGTGAGGAAATTATTTTGAACACTGGGATTTCTCCCATTATTCTTCAAATTATGTCAAATGTTCAATTACCCATTCACATCGCAAATTCAAGATTGAGTCTCCAAACTTGGGGAAGTTCGTGGATGGTAGAAGCAACAAAACAGGGATGCCAATGTCAATGATAGAGGAGGAAAGAGGAAAACTCAAACATGCTTTGCACATGAAGACGACCAAATTAGACTGCACTGAAACTATAGATTCTGTTGTTCTAAGTAGTTGAGGCCAACATGCATTTACATACTAGTTTCTTCCAGAGAATGCACCCGTCATCTTTTCTGACACCCTCTCCCAAGGGTATAGTAAGATAAAAACGGAATACCTGTAAGACTGGCCCTAAGGCAACTTTGCTACATTCTCCATCATGAAAATAATTTTCCAACACTGCATTTAAAATATTAATTTCTAATTCTTAGCTTTTGAGATAGCATACTCTTTTGAAACTATTATTGTTTACATGTTTTTTTCCTGCCTGTGGTCATGTTGGCATTCTATTCTTGTCTCTCTGTAGTGTCCTTAATGAAGACCCCCCCATCTGCCTCATGGACCCGAAAGTTTTTAGATCTGCTCTAACTTTTAAAAAATTATTTAAATTACTTTTCATTCAAAGTTCAAAGTACAACCTAATATGGCTTTGGTATCAAAATTAAACTTTAAATTTGTGAAGAAAAACAACAGTAAGGCATAGTCAGTGATTTTGTTTGTTTGGTTTTTGTCTTTTTTTGTTTTTTGTTTGTTTGTTTGCTTCTGCAAAGAAAAATTTTAAATTGTATGCCTGGGCAAATCTTATATTCTATATTTGTTACAAACCCCACAAATGTTTGAAAATTGTCCAAAACATAAACATAATAAATTAATTTACCTGACAAATAGTGGTTGCCTTTCTTTTCTTTTTAATGCTTTTTGGTTTGTTTATCAGTACAATAAGGAAACCAAATGTGGGAAAGTGCCTATCGTGGAGACTTGTTGACATAGAAATGTATTGTTTGAAGTAAAAAAAAAAAGCAAAATATATTAATTCTGATGGAAAGACTTAGAATATACAATTTATACATCAGCGTTCTTAACAGAGGACTGACTACCTTAAGATATTGCTTGTTTGACATCTCCAAAGAGTAGTCAAACCAGTTTTTCTTGTTCACATTATCAATTGTGTGTATTACCAAGTTATTCTGTTTTCAGTCACAACTTGGGGACCGACTCACTTGGCACATTCTTTATTTTTTCTCAATGTTTATTTCTTTATTTTGAGAGAGATTGTGCACAAGTGCACACAAGCAGGGGAGGGGTACAGAGAGACCATACCAAGCGGCCCCACTCTGACAGTGCAGAGCCCAACACGGCCATGACCCTGAGATCATGACCTGAGTCGAAACCAAGAGTTGGTTGCTTACCTGACTGGGCCACCCTGGCACCCCTTAGCACATTCTTAAACGAACTGTTGCCCTGCCATTCTACCCAAAAGACGGCTGATTTTCGTTGGTTAACATATGATTAGGAAAGTATATCTAGTTTCATTGATTTTATAATTATTTTATAAATAAATGTCAGTGTTTCAGTTTATTTATCCATACAATAAATACTGGTCTTCAGAAATGAAATTGCCAAGGAAGGGAATGAGGAAGATACTTTAGGGACCAAATGACTGAGAATGCTGAAAAACAATGACCAACAATGTCAATTTAGAAGTCAATAGAACAACAGCCATTTTTCTGGACGGTTAGGTAAAAATAGTGATAAGCTGCTGTGAAATCTGGCAAGTGTGGAAATGGATAAGTCAAGATATCCAAGTATTTAATGTGTCACAATTTGAATATTAGTTCTCTAAGTGATTTCAATATCTTGAGAGCAATTACATAACAGAAAAACTGGCAAAATCCCAATACATATCAGACATTAATGTGACTTATTTGTATAAAGGATCTGAGAAAGACAACTCTTCCTAAGTCAATTATGGATGCATTGTCTATGGAATGAATTAGAAGGGTCTTTGTTGCTCTTCTTTATAATTCCTCAGATACAATAATGCTTGGTGACCTTTTAGAAAATTGACATGCCAGGATAATTTTAATTGCCTCAGATCCATATTGCAAGCCCATGATGGATCAAATAAAAGATGGTCATTTTGTGGTCTAATCTTACGAAGAATACTTACAATCTGAAAGTGAATGCTAAGTATATTTCCATTAGATTTATAACATTAAAAATTAAAATGTCACACACAGTTGGGAATTGGTAAATGAGTATTTGCTAATAGTTCTTCAGGAAAAAAAATTAGGCAGTTATACATCTACAGTGAAATAAATATATCTTTCATGAAAATTTGGTTGGTTCTAGTATTCAGTAGCGTGCGTATACTGAATTCATTAATTCTTATAACGTTATGGACAAAATACACTTTCCCAAGGAAGCAGTGATGATTCATAGCAATACATCTCTGGGCTGTACAGGCAAGTAATGGGTTATTATAACAACGGACAATATTTGCACTCATGACGGTAATTTTTTGCTTATTTTTTGCTCTACCATAGTTCCATGTAGAGAACTGCAATTTCTTTAACTTAATTGTTTTGCAAAATGTGCAAGTATAAGGTGAATCAAAGCTGTCAAATCCAGGGAATTTTGGGCTCAGACTTACCACTAACTCCCAAGGCAAATTAGTTGCTTCACCTCTAAGAACTGTAATTTAACTCTTCATGTAAGAAACAAGAGGAAGAAACAAGCTAGGTAGACATTGATCTTGATTGTTTACTTTGGGCCAGAGATGGTTCCATTTGCTCTGTATCTCCACATCATTTTCACCATCCCTCTTATGGCTAGTTACTAACAATTTGGTGTAAGTTATGACACCAGTCTTTTAATAAATGAAAGCCATACCTAGTCATGTTAGGTCACCATCTGCAATAAAACAAGTATGGCTGATCCACAGTCATTAGGATACACACACACACACACACACACACACACACACACACACACACATATATATATAATATGCAGAATTATAGATGACATATATGAGTGATGTATATATGGGTGACATTATAAATGACATATGTAATCTCCATAAATCACTCATATATGTTATCTCTTTTATAGTTCTGCATATGATATATTGATATTTTTTTTTCATTTTACAAATAAAAAAATCTTCTATGACCTGAAATTCTCCACTATTCTACACTAGAATAACTAGCAGAATGAGGCTTAAACCTAAGACTTACATATTGTGTTTTGTATACTTTAAAATGCTGGGCTTATGTTGGAACCCCACTGAGACATCTCACATGCCTATCCTGTAATGACGAACAGTGTGCTTTGGTAAAGCCATTGAGCTAAGTCTAGAGTGCAACTTCACAGATACAAAGAGGCAATTTATCTCCCTCCATGCAAACATGGCTCCACACCATAAGATTTTTAGTTTGTTTGACTTTATTCCTCAACATTCTCTTTAACATGTTTAAATTGCTCAGCACTCTTCCTAAATACCTCACATCAGGAAACCCCCATGGGTTAACCCTTTTTACAACTGCATTTCTCATATTCAACGCCATCCTTGTTAAGATGTCTTTCTGTAGTTCTACTCTTTCAATAATGAGAAAAATACATAAGTTTCACCAGGTATTTATGTGAACAAACAAACATATTATTTGCTCCTCTAGGCACATAATGCAATACATAACATTCCAGCAGTGATTTATTGTTACTGTCTTTAAGTATTGCTATTACTAAAGTGCATAGAGATACAATACATTACCTAAGTGAAATAATCTATGGTTATAACTATTCTAATGTATTTGTCAATGCTGTCCTTCGAACCCTTTGACAATCTCTCTGGGTCTTCCTGTTAGAATAAAATTCAAATATTTTGACGAGCAGTCAAATCCGAGTATATTTTCAGTACATATGGAGAATAAATGCCCCAAAACATAAATCAAGGGAATACTATAATGTATGAGATTTTCTGAAGGTATAAACGTTTCTCTAGGGGGAGAAACTTAAAATTAGATCTTTAGCAAGCTCAGAATAAAGCTAAGTGTGTGGAAACCAGTTAAAAATCAAGAGCATATTAATGCTCTAACAAGTCGTACTAATAAAATAATTGTGTTCTATTTACTTTCACAAAATATATGGAGATATTGATTTTTTGTCATGCAAAAATACTTCACAAATATCTAGGTATCTAAATCCTCCCAAGAAGATACAGAGTTAATAGTTTGGTATAATTTACGGCAGAGAACAAAATTCTCTTACAGAGTAATCTCACCACAATTTTTAAAGCCGGAAACTAGAACTCTTAAATCCTTTCGTACCTGATTGTCATCTTCATAAGTAGCAGATTGATTGGGTTCTCTATCAGCTCTAGCAATGTTTGTTCCTACCTTTATTAATAAGTTGTTCCTTCAGATCAATATAGCAAGAAATATAAGTGGAGTAGCTCAAAAAGGTCTAGATGCCCTGTTGCTGCCTGTTCTCTTCACACACTCCACTTACAGTCCCTTCTAGATCTGAAGAAATGATTTCAGGAATTTCAAGTAGCCTCAATTATAAATTGCACTTATAATGGCCAACCTACACACAGTTCTTTACTGATTCTTTTTCCATATATTTTCTAATGTAAATGAAAAGCACTCTTGAGATTTTGATTATTGACCAATAACCAGTTGCATATTCATCAAATGCCTGGAACGTGACAGCCCTTAGGTTGATGCTGGGGAAATGAACGTCAACAGCAGCAGCCAGACTCCTCTACTCCTAGAGCCAAGACGTGGTAATAGAAACAGGTATCGATTAAACAATCAAGGAAAGTAAAATCATCTGTCTGATAAATGCCATGAAGGGAAATTAATGATTGGGTGAGAGCTGATAATAAGAGATTTGACCTAATCATGCAAGCCTTAGAAGGGTCCTGAGGGAGGTTGATGGAGATGAGATCTGAGGATAATAGAAAGTAGTGACGGGGATAGAAGAGAGTTTCAGGCAAAGTTCTGGAAGCTGTAATGGCTGGCCTCATATGTGCAGTGAGGTAAGCAAGATTGGTGTGACTGATATTGAGAGAGTTGGAAGGAACATGCTAGAAAGTGAGTGTGAAGTTTGGGTTACGTCTCCCTCGGCCATGCTAACACTAATTTGACATCAGGACAGATAGCTAACTATGCATTTGAAAATGATTACACTGGCTTCCATATTCGAAATATTTGTTTATGTGTGTAAATGGATATCAGGTGGGGAAGGGAGACGCGAGGTTACCAGTCTTTAAATACTGCAAACACTTAAGCGAGAGGCAGAGTAGCTAGGACTAACAGGCAACTATGGAGGAGTGGATAGACTTAAGATACCATTAAGAAGAAAAATGATAGGGCCCAGAGATAAGGTAAATGTGGCAGCAGAAATGCAGATACATGTAAAATATCATCCTCACGTTTGTGAGATTCTAGAGTAAGCTGGATCTTGCACAACTAGAAGGTTGAATCCTCGCTGAATTAGAGAACATTGAATCATGGTTTAGGCTTAAAAAGAATATCAGGAAGTAAGCTTGTCACATTTAGCGTGGGGTGGCTGGGAGATGCCCAGTGGGAGATGTTTTGTTGGTAGTTGATTGAGTTTGTAAGAGAGATCTGAACCAGAGTAATATCGTTGAGTGTCAACAGTGTAATATAGAATAATATAATAGAGGTTTCGCTTTCCATAAAATCTTATGTTTATAAAATGTGTCTTTAAGTTTGGCAAAATGCATTGATGGAGCAATATGAAAATACTGCAAAGTTCACGTTTTGCAATTGTATTTTAAACAGCAATAACTGAATAATACCTTGGAAAATAAAATTAACTTAGAGCTTTAAACATTACTGCAGCATTGGTTTTATGGGGACTTAGATCAGATAAAACTAGAGAAGGAATTTTTCTTTTGGTTACACCTCAATACATTTAATTGACAGTCTAAAAGCCTCTGCTAAGAGAGAATTTGAAAGTTACTAAAAGAAGCCAGTTTCATTATGTGCAAAATTGTTCAGTGTATATGTGTGTTTCCATGTGATTTATGTAACAGACACACATCTGTATAGTACTCCAATGTTCCAGAAAGTATTGTGCTTGATTTACTTATTTTAACGCAGTTAATGAACACACACACACACCTATGAGAAAGGCACTTTTACTTACCATTTTGCTGATCAGGAAAATGAATCATAAAGGAGCTAAACATCCTTTGACAGCTCATCCAGCTACCAAAGGAAGTGGTCAGGAACCAAACACTGTTGGCCCCCTCCAGTGTTCCCACTCTTGTGTAAATGACACTTTTGTTCCTTATGCACTGGCCCAACCTCTCTTTCCTAAGATTCCCTACCCTTTATCACAACTTCTTATTCCATTGTCATGACTTGCATTGATTTCCTGTGGGAAGAGGATTCTTCCCCACCTCATAAGATCACACTTGGCCACTTGACTTGCTCTAGCCAATGGGATGTAAACAGAAATGACAGATGTCGGTCTAAGATTGGAGAATCATTAAGGGCACAGGGTGGCTCAGTCAGTTAAGGGTCTGACTCTTGATTTGGGCCCAGGTCATGATCTCATAGTTGTGAGATCGAGCCCTGCGCTGGGCTCTGTGTTGGGGGTGGAGATTGCTTAAGATTCTCTTTCCCTCTCCCTCTCCCTCTCCCTCTCCCTCTCCCTCTCCCTCTCCCTCTCCCTATGCCTCTCCCCCATTTTCTCTCTCTGTCTCTGTCTCTGTGTCTCTCAAAAAAGAAAACCAAAGAAAGGAGAAGAATCATTAAGTGCTTTCACCAGCTCTCTTCCTTCCAGCAACAACAGTGTGTGATAGATAGGCCTACTCCTTCATTCTGGGTCCCAGAATAAGTCACACGAGTAGAGACACAAATAACCTACTGCTACTAGCATCAAAAGTAAAGGAAAAATAAATTTGTGGTTGCAAAACATTCATATGAGTGGGTATCATTTGAATTTAGCTTCATATTTCTCTTTAGAGGAGTAACAATGAATAAAAAAGTTGAGAAATACTCTTATAAGATAATGAGAATTTAAAGTTGCTTTATTTCTACCTCTTTACCTAATAAAGCTTGACTATCACTGACTTTTAAGTACTGTGTAATGATTCTTCACAAACAACAACAACAAAACAACTTCTATTTATAAGCAAGTAAATGGTATATTCAGGATAGTAAATATTTTAATACTGTAGAATGACGTCACCACAAATATCCTCTTAAAACTACACACGGCTTTATCAACCGCCGTTTCTCATTAAAACTAGAAATCGGAGACTTGGCATTGAAATGTAAAATATATTTTGTTTTAATTTGCATTTGTATTCATAATACTGTGTATAAAATTTTCCATAAGGCTTTTAGGATTTTGTCTTTCTGTTCTTTTTTTTTTTTTTTGGCATGGTCCACTTTGGCTGTATGTAAATCCTCTCTCTTCTGTATTTTGATTTTTAGAGAGATTTATATTTATTGAATGCATTATGTTTGTTGACTTTGTATTGACTTTTATTAATATAAGTGCTTACTTCCATAGATAATTGTTGAATTCCTACTACGGGACAAGCAAAGCGTTTGCTTATTCTCAAAATCATGTTTCCCAGAATTTTTAACAATTGTTACAATATCATTTTTCTTGTTGCTCAGGTATCATGTAGCAGTTTTGCTTTATTTTAAAAAAATCAGGAGTGTCTGTGTGGCTCAGTCAGTTGAGCATGTAACTCTTGATTTTGGCTCAGGTCACGATCCCAGGTTGAGTCCTGTGTTAGGCTCTGCACTGAGCACAGAGCCTGCTTAAGATTCTTTCTCTCTCTCTCTCCCTTTACCCCCTCCCCTGCAATGCTCCCTTTCTCCCTCTCTCTCTCTCTCAAATAAAAAAAAATTAATTAAAAACATCAAATCCTTTGGAGTTTACCACTATCTAATATCACCGTCATTATCAACAGAAACAAATACAGAAAATACAGTACACAACGCGAGTAATTAAGATTTATATTAAAATATGTTCAATTTAACCAGGTAAAGTTTGTTTGGTAAAGAAACATTACCATATAACATTAATAATTTTTAAACCTGGAGAATATCAAAAGTTCATTTTTAGTAACTTGAGGAAAACCTCTGGTCTTATTCATTATTTTATATTCAACAGCATGTTCAATGACTGACAGATTGTAAACAAACAAAAAAACAAAGTCAGGAGGTAATGAATGACTAGCTGTTGTTTCCAACGCATCGGCACATCCCTAGGAAATTCATCCTTTAACTGTTTATTCCTTTCATTCACACTAAACTGTGACAAAACATTCCCTTATTAAGTATCTTTTGTTCATGAATAACTTTACTTAGCCATCCTTTAAGTAGAAGAAAAAAAGCTACATAGGGTTAGAATATTATAGTAAATTAATTTGGTTTTATTACCTGTTCTATAGTCCCTCTTATGGTAATGGTTTATATATTTTTCGTATATTTCTTGAAAAGTATTAGATAGGAGCACTGTCTTGGGAGAACTGTAATTCTGGCATATTTTTGAGATCTGTAAAAATGTTGCATGCTACTGTTAGTCCCCTGTTTCTTGAATTCTCTACATATCTTCTCTTTCTTGTAAAGAAAATCCATCAGGAGAGTAGTCACTTCTTAGCCCTTTGTTTTTACAGTCAATAAGAACATAATTCTTTTACCCTACTTTATGAATGCACTAGGCCTTTGCATAGTAAAGAACAACATAAATAAAAATAACTCTACGCTTAAAGAAAAAATATAAGAAAAAGAAATCTACTTTTCTTTTATGTACATTTTCCTTCTTCATTTATTTTCTACAACAAATCCATTCCTCAACAACTGATAATAACACCTGAATTAACGCTGTCTCTCTAATCACGTTGAGAAAAGAATAGAATGTGGTTCTAGTCTAGTTGTTGTTTATTTCCTGTTCCTAGAATCATCAGCATTCTCTTCCTGAGTAAAGCAAGCAAGTCATTAATTAGTATAAACAGTGGTTACCTTGAAAATCAACAAGGTTCCAGTACACAATCAAAGCCAGCCATCTACTTAGAATACAACCTATAATCAGGCCAGAGCAGTTGTGCATATTGAGTAAGAGAGCAGTATAGCAGAAATTTGTCAGGCCACAATAATCTAAGATCATACAGCATAAACTAATTTTTTTTTTTTTGTCAAACCAATCCAGTTACAGCAACAAAATCAAAGCTACTATATTATTTAAGTGATAAACAATCTGTAGAGTAGTGTAGTTAAAGAGCACTCAACCATTTCCCAAGACGTCCATCGTGCTGCATATCCACCCCAGGGTGCTTTATAGCAGCAGGAAGCATATTTGAGAAATGGTTCATTCCTTTACTTAGCAACACTCACCAGTATGAAGCGTACTTAAAACTATGTGTTTCTGTTCTGAAGCTTATCGTTGCCTGTATTTTCCTTCCACAATTTGATTTTACCTGCATGGTTGATTTGTTTTATATTGAAACAGATCTGAAAAATTATAGAGGACTAAAAGCATCAGGTTTATGACCTGTCTTGGATGAAGATACCCTTGCTTCTTTTGAATAAAAATAACAAGAGAGTAGAAGATTCTGTTCAATTCAATACAACCTGTGAAGTGTATTAACCCTCTCACTATTCATATTTCTTCTATAGTTCAAAGCACATCACTATGACACCCAGTTTCTTTACTCATATAGCAATTTTTTTACATAATTTTGCATCCTTATCTATAAGCATCATAGCAGTCAATACTAATTAAGTTGGAAAAAAGCCAACCTGTATGTTAAAGACCTGTATATTAAAAAAACACGTATTAGCAACTTGTCATGGATATGAGATCAAATGACAGAGGTTGGTATCTATAGACCAGAAAAATGTAGTTAAAATACAAAAATCTGCACTAAACATTTTAGTAGCACTTGAACAAATTACAAGGGGAGAAAGGGCAGAAATGTTTAAATTTCTTTCATCTCCTGCCGAGTGTCGCTGGTCCTCTGGCTTTATTGCAGTTTCCTTGCCATGACCACCAGCACTGACTATACAGTTGGTGAGCAACTTCTGCTCCATTCTTGAGAAACGTAATGGCTTACATCTGTCTTACATTCTTAGGGGATGTGTCCGGAAACCTAAAGTGAAAACTGCGATGGCTGACTCCTCTAACATTTTCCTCCCCTACTTTCTAGATTATCTAGGACACATGCAATCAGACATCTCCATGGGAATTGTTCAGTCAAATGTTACCATCCCGTAGCATGGTGGCACGTCTAATGCACATATTTTTAATTTTTTTTTTTGTATTTGTATTTTTTTTTTAATTTTTTTTTCAACGTTTTTTTTTTAATTTATTTTTGGGACAGAGAGAGACAGAGCATGAACGGGGGAGGGGCAGAGAGAGAGGGAGACACAGAATCGGAAACAGGCTCCAGGCTCCGAGCCATCGGCCCAGAGCCTGACGCGGGGCTCGAACTCACGGACCGCGAGATCGTGACCTGGCTGAAGTCGGACGCTTAACCGACTGCGCCACCCAGGCGCCCCATATTTTTAATTTTTAATCTGTGTTGACAAGATACGATTTCTTAAATTCCTCTTGCTTTGGCTTCTCTTGAGCAATGTAATTCCTGTTCTATTTCTGTTCTTTCAAAGGGATTCACAACCGTACTGCCTTTTGCCCCCAAATAAACATTTATCACATTTTAGTCTTTTCTCTTCACCTCTCTTTCAGTGTTAATGTCCTTAAGTATTCCATCCACTGAATTTACAGGTTACCAAATCGATATTTCTATTGTTAAGCCTCATGTAATCTGTACTACTCCTATGTCAGACACACTGGGATTCCTGAGATCTCTTCATTCTATCCTTTGGAATCCATCATCACTCTTTACCCAAATCCCCTATATTTTCACCCTCTTCTGTAAGCATTTCTTTAGCTTACAGAAATCTGACAGAAATCAGAAGAGACAGAAATCTGACTCTTTCATGTCACTCTTCCTACTGGATTCTTCCTACTGGAGCTAGAAATGTCTGAAGGGGGTAGTGAGGAGCAATGATATTTCTAGCTCCAGTAGGAGCTTCAAACAATTCCTCCTCCGGCCTTTCTGAACAGTCAGCTTTAAATCTCACGTTATCAGATTATATTATCATGACACTGCCTTGCGGTTGTCATTTACTGACACTAGATTCGTTTTCTTTCTTTATGACGGTTTCAACCTCCAACCTACACTCTCCCCAGTATAACTAGTTTTAATTGGGATCATTGCAAAATGCACTTAAAAAGTGTTTCCAGTTCTCCGAAGTCTTGATTTTTCTCCGAGACTTCTCTTAATCTCACAATTACGTCTGCTGTTCACTGCTGTGGTCATTCATTGGTTTTGTTGGTGGTGGTGATGTGTATTTGTTTTAAAATGACCAATTCGGCAAGTCCTTTATGATCTTGATTACAGGGATTCACTGGCCAGCAATTCCTATATTTCTAGCCCATTTCTTCTAGAACATTGATTCCAATAATTCTGCAACTCCGTCAGGACTTCCAGTTTCTTGTTGCTAGCACCTTTTCCTTGTCCTTCATCTTCTAACTGTTCTCACTCCATTCCTTGCTCAGAATAAACATCCGCTGAATCCCTTTTCCCTGACTTGTTTCATTTTATTTGCTTGGAGAAAAAAAAAATTATTTATTTTGAATCTGAAAACATGCCAGCAAGTCTGGAGGAGGAGACACAATCATGCTAACGGGATACACAATTAATACACAGCCTTAAAACTTAAGGGGGTTCTTGATGCTGTTAGAAAAACTTATCTTTGCCTGAACCTCTTCACTTTTTCACTCTGCTCACCTGCTTCGCATGTCTCCTCTCTTTTCAAGCCTTCTTCCATTTTCATTTGCAGCTAATTATCTTGATTCCTATTTCTTTGAGAAAAGTTAACCAATTGCTAGAAAACACCACAAATTTCCACAGTCACAGGCACACACACATACACATGACTGTCTCACATATTCTGTTCTCCTACCTGTTACCATAGATAAAACTACCCATACTCATGCCTGAAATCAACTCCTCCATTTGGACACTAAATTCCACCCCCTCGTGCCTGGTTTTTAAACATTTATCCAGAAATTCTACCCCTCTTTTCTATCTGTCAAATCCCAACCTTAAATATCCATCCCAGATAATTATTTTCACAGTTACACATGTAACCTTAACTTTAAGAAAGCATATATTTTCCTCAGATATTAAAAAATATTATATCTCTTAGTGGGTTGTTTGTACATAGATGTTAGTTTTATTATCATTACATAATATTACATGTTACATAAAAGTTGCATATATGTGTATCACATGCATATATTACATATACATCACTTTTTTTTGTATATATAACAATTCACAACAAAATCTTTAAAAGAAAAATAAGAAAAAAATATGGCATTTAGAGGGTGATCAATTTATTTTCTCATTGGGATGAATTTCCATTAAAAATTACTTCAGGGGCACCTGAGTGGCTCAGTCGGTGAAGCGCCTGACTCTTGATTTCAGCTCCGGTCACGATCTCACAGTTCACGAGATCGAGTCCCCTGCCGGGCTCTGTGCTGACAGCATGGAACCTGCTTGGGATCCTCTCCCTTTGCCCTTTCCCCACTTGTACGCTCTCACTCTCTCTCAAAATAAATAAATTAACTTAAAAAACTTACTTCAAACATTCAAACCACTTGCTTGCATGTGCGCACACACATGGAAGATTTCATGAATCAATCCGAGGCAAACCACCCCCAGGTTTACAGGGTGTTGAGAATGAGAGAGCATCTGTGTCCAGGAGACCATGAAATACAGCTAACAAACTTCTAGGTCAAGAGCACTTCTCAAGGCCCTATTTCCATCAGAAGGGGCTCTCAATAGCTTTCTATTTTCTATTGCAGTCTGCCTAAATAACTCAGTTTAATTTTTGACACTCTGATTTTTCACTGTTTCTTAACATGTACTTACTTCTCTAAATAGTCTTTCTTGACCATTGCTCCCTCAGAGGGAGTTAATTCCCCCATTCACTTTACTTCTAATTTACTTCATTTCCCCACTGATCACCAATAATATATGTGTGTGTGTTTGCACGTGTGTTACGTCTGTATCTGTGTGGACATGCTTCTACATTGGCTAGATTTTGAATTACTTGACCAAACAGCTATTTAATTGGTCTTTGTGTCCCTGTATCTTCCATAGCCATTTAAATCAAAGTTTTAAAAATTTGAATGAAATTATAAAACTAATCTCCCCAAGTTTCCATTCCCATTTTTACGTGTCTAGTCTTTTCTAATATAACTTTTGCCTCGTCTATCGAATCTTCTTTCTACGATGGCTTCCCTGACAATTTAATCCAAACTGCGGTCCTCTTTTTTTCTGAAATAATATAACACTTATAACGTGTATATCAAAACTTAGCACAAATATAGACGACAGATAATGGTAAGAGATTATTGCTATCTCAGCATGGATGCTGGTAGCTGATAAGAACTCTGGCCATATTCTCTCAAGTTGTCTTCTAATCCCAAAACCTGTTCAAGAGTGAAGAAAAATGGCCATGCAACAGATTGTTTGGGCTATGCTAATTGAGTATAAATTCACAGTCTTGGCTCAGAACTTCCTTTTAGTGTTTATGAACACCTTGGTTAGAGGCCAATTATTTTGCTGCAATATTATTCCAGAAGCACCCAACTTTTTCATGAAGAAACTGTGTCTCACAAAAGTCCTCTGTAGTTGTATTCCTTCTTCCCCAAACATTCAGGCACATTCTTCTTACTCATCTCTTCCATCCATAGAAATGTCAGCAAAAATAAGACAGGATATATATATATATATATGTGTATATATATATGTGTGTGTGTGTATATATATATATATATATATATATACTTTTTTTTTTTTTTTTTTTTTGCTTAGATCCATGATCTAACATTCTTTACTGCTATCTTTGCTTGCAAGCCTCTAAAAATAGACTCTTGTAATATTTTTCTTGGGTGGTATTGCTTTTAACCCCCATAGTGAACTTTATTTTCTGTTTTATTTTTTTAATGTTTGTTCCAAACTTATGCTCATTGCTCCACACTTAAAGAATATTTATTTGTCCCTTGATAGGAGAAGGAACCACTGAAGCACACATTATTTTTTAAAAAGAGATCATGAAATTGCCCCACTGTAATAAGTCACTAAATATAAAAGGATGACCACTACATCAGAATAATTTTCTAGTAATTTATAACTGAAAACTCAAACTTTCTGTTTCCACGAGTTTCTTTTCTGTCTCCAGTTTTAGTCTAATATCCAAAGCACACTGGAGAAAATAGTCCTCTGATCATTTCAGAAAACCATAATTACTTGCAGCGGAACTGATCCCTGAACTCAGGTCTTAGCAGGTAAAGAAAAAAGCAATCAGCTTATTTTTAAAGGCTAAAAAATAATCATGATTTTTATGTGCTTTTCCCCTTTTACTGCCATTTCATATATAATATGCTAGTAATTTCAGTGGGAAGGGTGCATTTTATGGAGTGGAGGATTTTATTTTATTTTTTTTTATTTTCCCATAATGTTCCTTCTATTACTAACCTCTGATGTTATTAAATCCCACTATGATATTTTTTCTTGTAATAAAGCCTATGAAAGTACAATTTTTCAAAAATTTCATTAAGACCAGCCCATGAACTACTTCCTGACTTATTCCTGTGTGGACAGAGTTCCTCACATCTTCCCACCTCCTGGCGCTCACCCTCCATTATGTCTGAGAAAGAAATCAGATTTGCAATTTTCTTGTTAGTGCAGTGAAAAGGGGATTTGTAGTTTTCTTTTAATTTTTTTTTCAACGTTTTTTATTTATTTTTGGGACAGAGAGAGAGACAGAGCATGAACAGGGGAGGGGCAGAGAGAGAGGGAGACACAGAATCGGAAACAGGCTCCAGGCTCCGAGCCATCAGCCCAGAGCCTGACGCAGGGCTCGAACTCACGGACCGCGAGATCGTGACCTGGCTGAAGTCGGACGCTCAACCGACTGCGCCACCCAGGCACCCCGATTTGTAGTTTTCAAGAAAATCCTAAGTATTATTTATGCTAGTTTGAATTAATATAGTTGCCAGGATATAAGATTTTAAAGTTTTTTATGAACGTGGAGAATACTGAACAATGTTTTAAATTAAAAAAAAAAAAAAATAGACCTGTCATGACTTCTATGTGCCACAATGAAACTAAGGAAAAAAAAGAAAAAAAAATATATATATATATATTATATATATTATATATTACATATATAACATATATGTAATATATATGTAATATATATTATATATGTATATTGTATATATATTACATATATAATATATATTACATATATATTATATATATATACATATATATAATATACATATATATACATATACATATATATATGTAATATATATTATATATGTAATATATATACAATTATATATATTACATATATAATATATATATATATATATATATATATTCACCTTATTTATCCATCTTCAAAAAAAAAAGATTGAAATAGGAATGAATTATGTGTGTTGCTTTTTCAAAGACCAGTTTTATAGAAGAAACACTAAGGATCACTTTTGTTTTGCTTTATATTGGGAAATATATCTCCAATATTAAAATACCATGTTCCCTTTCTTCTAAATTACCCCTCCCCCCATTTTTCTATTATTGGAAGCCAGAATCTTTTAATGTCTGGGTCAAGGATAACCAAAGGTCCTACTTCCTTATATACTTCAAAATGACAATTTTTCTTTTATGTTTCCTTTTGTTTATGGTTCGTTTCCTGAGGGAACTTTTGTGACTGCTCCCCATATCTGGTTTCCCCTTGTCTATCTCTTTAGCCTCACCAGTTGTCACTCCAGACAGTTCACAGATCACCTGGCCTCCTTGACGCTGGATGATCGAGGGCCTGTGAGTCACTGCCTTCTAAGAAGAGTGCTTTCTCCACTCATTTTTGAAATGACAAAAGTGTAGAAATGGAGAACACAGAAGTGGTTGGCAGTGATATAAGGTGTGGGAGGGAACTAAGTGTAGTTCCAAAATGACAACACAAGGGATGCTTGAGGTAATGAAACTGTTCTGTATCTTGAATGTGATGGTGGTCACATACACGTGATAAAGTTTATTAGAACTAAACGCATATACAAACACAAATGAAAGTAAAATTGCAGATATCTGTACAAGATGAGTGGATCATATCAAAGTCAATCATCCAGACGTGATATTGTATACACGTTTTGACATTAATACAGTATCACATTCAGGGAAATTAATCAGATAATGGCTCCAAATGTCGTCTCTGTGTTATTTGTTACAACTGCATGAAAAATTACAAACACCTCAAAATGAAAATTTTAATTAAAAAAATAAATAAACTTGGGCCACCTAAGTGTCCAACTCTTAATTTTGGCTCAGGTCAAAATCTCACAGTTCATGAGTTCAAGCCCCTCATAGGGCTCTGCACTGACAGTGTGGAGCCTGCTTGGGATTCTCTTTCTCCCTCCTTCTCTGCTCTTCCCCTGCTTTCTCTCTCTTTCTGTCTTTCTCTCTCTTTCTGTCTTTCTTTCTCTCTCAAAATGAGTAAATAAATAAACTAACTAGCTAAAAAAATAAATAATAAACTTGACAAAGTTGTATGGTTCATTTTTTCACAAGTGAGATACAGAATATTCACCCACAAATATTGTATAAATTCTACAGAGCTACTGTAGCCAATAATAGTGTTATTGAGGAAACTAGACTATAATTTCCATTCTTATATTTCATGTGGATTTAGAGAAAAGCATACTCTATAAATAGATGGAGTATACCGCAGTTTTCTGATTTGTAAACTTTGGAACTTCCGGATTTAAAGGGAAATATTAATAATACAGATGTTATCATTAATTAATGCAACTCATAAAAATACTATTTGCTATACTTATTAGAACTGAAATGATAGCAGCATCACCAAATGCAACATAAATAATTCAACATCTAGTAAAAACCTACTCTTTTAAGAAATATGGAAAAGTGGAGACAGAAATAATACAGAATCTTGAAAGCTCACACAGATATTGAAATCATGCTATAAATAAGACATTTAAATGTCATTCAACCCTTATTATTCTAGTATTTTGTTCCTAAAATAAGGGTGTGCTTTTAATGTTCTCCTTCAATTATTTTTAGATTTATCTTTTAAAATTTAGTGAGCCTCTAACATAGCTCCTGGATCCTTGAAATTAACTATATTTAAATTATAACATTAATTTTCCTAGCTACAATAACTTTTTTTTTAAAAATCAAACTTTATTACTTTAAACTTAGCACATCATATAATGTCATTCTTCATTGAAAATAGGTCACCATCCATGACCTTTCTCATAATGAGCGTAATATCTCACAAATAATCACAAATAGTCATTATGTTCTTTACTTAGGCAATAACCTCAAAAATACTTGGATTAAATACTTTCTGAAACAATAGTATTAAGTTAAAAAAATCTTTCTAATCTTCTTATTCACCATGATGGTAAAACAAAACAAAACCAAACCCTCAAGTGTGACATCTACATTTGTCTTTCATAATTTTTATTTTCTTCACCAAAAGTGAACAATTTAATTTTAAAATACCTCCACATGATTGGCATGTACAAATAAAGGGTAAGTATATGTTCATTGAAATTTTGTTGTTGTTGTTGTTTTTGTTGTTGTTGATAGAATTAAAACCTATGCTTGGCCAAACTCACATGAATACAACTATAAGCCCTTAAAGGAGAAAAACTTTATGAGTAACCCAAAAAACAGCACAACACCATAATTTTGAGCCAAGTGACCCTAGCACGTGTCACAGAAACGTAGAAGATACAATGGATCAAATTTTTCTGAAGCTCAAAATACTTCACTTAAATTCTCCCAACATTTTCTTTAATAAACGAACATTTACCTAAAATTTCAATTTCTCCACATATGACTTCCTACTTATACATCCATTACCACTTTTTGGCCAACAACTCATAAAAAAGTTGGTGCTCTGGGAAATGGACAGGTCACATTTACCTTCTACTTTATGGCCTCTGACTTATTTTTTTTTTAATTTTTTTTAATGTTTATTTATTTTTGAGAAAGAGACAGACAGAGTGTGAGTCGGTGGGGGGATGGGGGCAGAGAGAGAGACACACACAGATTCCAAAGCAATCTGCAGGCCCCAAGCTGCCAGCACAGAACCCGACACAGGGCTCGAACCCACAGACTGTGAGATCATAACCTGAGCTGAAGTCTGACTCTTAACAGACTGAACCACCCAGGTGACCCTGGCCTCTAACTTTTTATAAGGTTCAGTTTCATGTCTTTAAAATTGTATCATTTATAGAAATCTACAGAGAACATAATATTATAGATATGACATATTGTATTTTTTTACATTTAAACCCCAAAGAGCATGTAAATTACCCCATTACACATTTTATGAATGCTTAATTTATTTAGTAAAAGAAGAAATGTGTTGTCAAATGGGAACAATATTAGGAGGAATTTTATGAACTATGTTGATTCTAACAAGAGAATAAATTAATTTGTTTAATTGGCTTGTGATAAGCTGTTTCAGAAAGAATACTAAAAATGGCTTCACTTTCAATATAAGAAATTTGGCAAAGAGGACGATATCATTAAAACAACCAAACTAGGGGCGCCTGGGTGGCTTGGTCGGTTAAGCGTCCGACTTCGGCTCAGGTCATGATCTCACAGTCCGTGAGTTCGAGCCCTGCGTCGGGCTCTGTGCTGACAGCTCAGAGCCTGGAGCCTGTTTCAGATTCTGTGTTTCCCTCTCTCTCTGCCCCTCCCCTGTTCATGCTCTGTCTCTCTGTGTCTCAAAGATAAACGTTAAAAAAAAATTAAAAAAAAAAAAAAAAAAACTAAAAGGTGTATAACGACAGCACAGAGCTCATAAAGGCAGAATATGAAGCAAGCTACCAATTTAGAAGGAACTGAGAACAATCTAATTTTATATGAAACCAGAACATATCTAAGAAAAGCAAAAACATTTTTCTTATCAGTTTCTTTTTACCATTGTCACAAATTGCCACAAATTTAGTGGCTTAACAAATGTAAATTTATCCTCTTTTGTTCTGAAGATCAGAAGTCCAAAATAAGTCTTAAGAGACCCAAATCGAGGTGTGATCAAGGCTGGTTCTTTCTAGAGGCTCCAGGGGAAGGTCCACACCCTGCTAGTTTTCAGAAGCAGCTAAAGTTCCTCACTCTTGTGGCCACATCCCTTTAATCTCTGCTACTTTTCTTACATTGCCTTCTTCTCCTTTTCTAGCTGAATATTCCTCTGTCTCGCTCTTAATAGGACACTTGTGATTATATTTACCGCCTACACAGATAGCTCAGAGGAATCTTCTGAAAATCTTCAACTTCACCACATCCGCAAATTCCTTTTTTGCCACATATGCAACATGAACAGGTCGTAGGTATTAGGACCGGGATATTTTTGGTGGCCATTATTACCATAATCTCTTGTCCTCCAGTTTCTTGAGTGTGACTTCATGGAATACTTAAAAGTCATCAATCTAGTCTCTTTCACAGAGTATTTTGGGAGCAGAATTAATGTGTCAAATTAGGGAGCTATCAAAGTATATATAGGAAGCCCTTGGCTTCCTGTGGAACACAAAGCAAGGATGCACATATGGCTATTTCACACCCAGATTAGTCCTTGTTCACACTTTAAGAATCTAAGGTCTATATATAGAGCTATATGCCTTGCTGGTTATTCATGAGCATGTTTAAAATTCTTATAGATCCAAATTATAAATAGAATCCATTGCATTTGAAAATCTTTTTATGATTAGATTTGCTTTTGTGGACTCGGTCCTTCCCTGTGGGTTGTCTTAGTAGGTGTGTGCCTAGCGATCTTATGTTATCATATCCTTAGATGCATCATGTTAAAATAATTTTCTGATTATTTTGTGTGCATTCATCTTGCTACTACATCTGGATTGAAAACACCTTAAGGAATAGAACCAAGTATCTCACTCCATATGTATTCTGCAGCTGCACCAGCATATATCCATCCTTAAAGACAATCTTTGGAAAAAAAAAACAAAAAAAAATCCTTTCCCCTACAGGGCTTCGGGAGCCCTCTCACATATTTGAATTTGTTATCTGTGGTTCAGTAACACGTGAAATTCTCCTACCCTCTTTTTACGATGGTAACTGAGGAGTTCACACCTTTGAAGAACATTTCAGGTTAGCATTCTCCAATGTTTCCTCTGAGGACACCTACTGCTGTGTAACCAAACTTTGATAACCCAAGACAACGTAACAATGTAAGGACGATGTCATGATGGTTTATGAAACAAAATATATTTAATGCAAGCCTTCTTTTGTTTAATTTCATGTTCATCCAAGTAAGATGTGAGTATAAAACAGTAATTCATGGGGCGCCGGGGTGGCTCTGTCGGTTGAACCTCCGACTTCGGTTCAGGTCATGATCTCACAGTTTGTGGGTTCGAGCCCCGCGTTAGGCTTTGTGCTGACAGCTCAGAGCCCAGAGCCTGTTTCAGATTCTGTATCTCCTTCTCTCTCCGTCCCTCCCCCGCTCATGCTTTGTCTCACTGTTTCTCAAAAATAAATAAATGTAAAAAAAACAGTAATTCATATCAGCTAATGATCAGTTCCTGGTACCATACCTATAAATACTGTGAATGCCATTCCCAGCTTTGATTCAATTTGGGGGTCTCTAAAAGTATTTTGTTTTGTATAAAATAAAAGTAATATTAGATTTAGTCTTTTTCTGTAGTTTTTTTAATATAACTATACTAATAAAAATCAACATAAAAACTTAGGTCAGTTCTCTCTAAAAACCTATCTATCTATCTATCATCTATCTATCTATCTATCTATCTATCACCACATATCTATTCATTTATTTATCCTATATTTATTATTACTTATTAAAATTTTATAGTTCAGCAAGTCCAAAAATTTGCTAACAAATATCTTACATTACTTCAATACTTACTTCATAGACTGATCCACTATAACAAGGGGTTAAACTGAGATTTTCATTCACTAGATAAAGTAGCTTTGTTCGTTTTCTTTAATTTTACCAATGGAAACTTTTTAAGGATGACTTTACTAGAAAACAAAATGTTATTAATATAATTTTTAATGTCATGTTGCCATAGATAGTAAATGAGATAAAAATGTTTCAGTTCAATTTTTTTTTTGTCTATAAATCAATTTCTAAAGTCTCTAACGCACTGAATTTGAAATTGGAAATCAGCCATGAAACAAGATTAAAATAACTCATAAAATCAAAAGAAACTCGACCTGCAACACCAAACACTCCACACAGGTTTATAAACACACTGCCTTAAAGGTGATGGCAAATGTGTTAAATGTGATAGACAGTGAGGTAGGATGAACAGTATGTTAAGTGCCGCTTTCAGAAACTTACAAGGATAGCCATGCTAGGGTAATTTGGTATGTTGAAATATACATTTTAGATCCTCACATCTTGAAGTTAGTGAAAGTCTCTAAGCCCCTCTGGCCCAATCCCACTACCTGTAGAAACACCTCCTAACATCTCTCA
The DNA here is from genome assembly GCF_028018385.1 of Neofelis nebulosa. NCBI lineage: Eukaryota > Metazoa > Chordata > Mammalia > Carnivora > Felidae > Neofelis > Neofelis nebulosa. Next base: position 138,752,317 of record NC_080786.1, read on the forward strand.
GCACAATTCAACTTGTTCTGCTTAGAGTTTGCATGATCAGAAAGCTTTCTACCCCAGCCTGTTGAATGCAAAGTGTCAGGTGTTCTAGATGTCCTCCAGAAATGGAACATGTTCCTTCATTTACTAGTTTTACTTCTTGTTCTTGTTGTGTCTCTGAAGCCAGAAAACCTGCCTAACCTCTTTGTAACATGTACGAATTCAGATACCTTCAAAATCATCAGGTCTTTTTTTTTTTTTTTAGTTTTCTCTCTTAAGTGTGATAACGTCCACTTTCAGCCATGGACTTTCATCGCTTACCATGAGGTGCACAAAGAACTGAGAGAAATATTTACTTTATTTTTATACTAATTTTATTTATTTTGTAATTGAAGAAAATATTACATACAAAAAAGCATTCAGATCTTAAATAGACAGACTGATAAGTTTGCCTTGTATGCCCACCGAACAAGACAAGATAAGGAATATTTGCTTTGCTTCCAAAAGTTGCCTTATACCACGTTTCAGTTGTTTTCCTCCCTGAGGAGCAACCACTGATCTGCTCTATGTCACTCTGAAGTAGAGAGATACCAGTCTGACATCTGTCAGGAAGTGAGGAAGAACTCCAAAATGTTGTCATTAAGATACGTACATGTAGAGAAAATAAATTCCATATAACGTATCTCAAAGATGTTTTCAGGGGGGAGAGAAGCACACAAAACTCACCTCTTACGAGTATTTCTACAAAGACAAAGTAGTATCTATGTAATAAGTGAGCTTTCCTAAGATAGATTTGTAACTGGTAATCACCACTCGCTCATTAAGAAAAAGGGTTTGACAGAAATGCCTGATTTTGCTCTCCTTTTCAAAACTGTAATTCCTTCCGTTAATCGTAAGAGGGTGGTGCCTTTGTGTAGTGGTTTCTGTATTAATATGACTGTATTCATCCTACTGAGTAACTAAATTGCCTGGCGATTTCACTCTGGACATTACACACACAAGCTGAAATGCTTGTGGTGTGTGTTTTGCTTGTTTGTTTGTTTTAGATGATTCCGTCCACAGGCTCAGCCATGATGGTTACATAAGACAAGGAACATGTATCTCTTTATGAATATTTCCCCAAAGAAGTTATCTCTGACAAACTAGATGTATAGTTGATTTTGTTCTCTAAATATCTCTCAAATAGGGCAACTGTACCAGCTTAATGCCTATTTAAACCTCATTTGAAACGTTACAACAATCCCTAAGCAACTGATATTCCCTGTGTCTGATGGCGTTGCTCTGATCTAAATCATGTCCCTTCTCCGTTTACAGTCCTCTAATGGTATCCTTCTGCTGAAATGGTAAAGATTACTTATTAAACCTTTGCTTCTTCTGACTGTGCAATCTTTATCATTCTCTCCATTCCAACCCTTTGACCCAATTTCAGTCTCTCCTTTCATAGAGCTTTTGCACGTGTACTTCCTTCTTTCCCTCCCATGCCTTCTAGCTAATGCCTGTGCTTCCTTCAGACAAGACCCCCCCTTTTTTTTTCTTTTAGTTTATTTATTTATTTTGAGAGACAGAGAGAAAGCGAGCAGGAAGGTCAGAGAGAGAATCCTAAGTAGGCTCTGTACTGTCAGCGCAGAGCCCCATGTGGAGTTGGGACCCACAAACCATGAGATCATGGCGTGAGGTGAAATCAGGAGCCAGACATTTAACCAACTGAGCCACCCAGGAGCCCCCAGATAAGACCTTAATAATTAATACGTACAAGGTTTCTTTAAGTCAAATACCCTTATTTTTTTTTTTAATGTTTTTATTTATTTCTAAGAGCAAGAGAGAGCTTGAGCAGGGAAAGGGCAGAAAGAGAGGGAGACACAGAATCTGAAGCAGGCCCCAGGCTCTGAGCTGTCAGCATAGAGCCCCACTCGGGGCTCCAACCGGTGAACCGTGAGATCATGACCTGAGCAGATATTTTAAGCTCATCTGCTGACCCCTCTCTGTTGCAGCAATTATCACAATTGGTATTTTATTGTTCTCATGTAATCACTTGACCAACATTGATCTCCTCCCCGCTGAAGAAAGAGGCTGTACGTGGGACTCATTTATCCCCAATATGTTGCACAAGATCTAGTAGGTAGTAGAGGGTTAATAAACATTTTTTAAATTACTTAATAAGCCTGTTGATAGTGAAGAGGAGGGCAGAAATCAGTCAGTGGCTATGGGCAGTTCTGATAAATTGATCAAAAGAAGGGTGATTGTATAATCAATTTATAGCATTTGATTGTACCAGCTAAAAATTTAGTTAAGATAGTTAAAAAATAAAATGTCTTTCAGTTGCTTCACTTAGTAGTCAGTTTGTTGACTAACACCCAGAAATTTACTTTCACTAACAATGGAGATTAAAATATTTAATGGGGCAGCTGGGTGGCTCAGTCGGTTAAGCATCTGACTTCAACTCAGGTCATGATCTCACGATCCATGGATTCGAGTTTCATGTCGGGCTGTGTGCTGACAGCTTGAAGCCAGGGGCCTGCTTTGGATTCTGTGTCTCCCTCTCTCTCTGCCCCTCCCCTGCTGACGCTCTGTCTCTTTCTGTCTCTCTCAAAAATAAACATTAAATTTTTTTTAAGTAAATAAAAATAAAATATTTAAGATATTTTACTATGTCAAAGAATACTAACATACCAATTGGCTCTCATAACTATACTTATCACTTGAATTGAAATGATATATATATAAGTGAATATCATCAATCACTCAAGGGTTTTTAAAGAATAGTATAAAATAAGCATGGATAAACCTATAGAGTCAAAATCATACTATGTGCACTAATCACTAGTCTCAGAATATGTTCATTTGCAGGCATAAAATATGAATGCTGTATAACCATGGTTTTCCTGTTAAGATGAAAATATGAAAATTTCTTGGACAAGAATCCACTTTATATGTATTTTTAGAGTACAAAAATATTAAAAGACCATAGTTTAACAAGCTTGTGTAAACAGGTCTCAGTATGAACAGAAACCATATATCTCCCAAGGAAGAGACGTTTTAAAAAACTGATAGGTCAGGGTCTCTACCAAGAGTAGTAATGTGAGGTTTTGCCCAGATTCAAAGCTATAGGAATAGGACAGGCTAACTCAGGTAAAGAGAAGAAAGAACTGTCCTGAAAGAAACTAAGTCATTTCCCTTACGCTCTGTTGCCTCTTTTCCTTTCTCTGTGTTTCTAAGGATATTCTGTTTGCATAATTCAAGGTTCAGGAAAGCTAAGGGAATACAGCACTCAATATAGACTAGACATAAGATGTGATCATTTCTCCAAAATACAGGGTCCTGCAGGACCAAAATATGGCTCCAAGCTGTTGCCATGACAAATTTCTAAGCATTGCACAATGCCCCCCCACCACCACTGCAAAGCAAAAACCAAACAACCAAAACAAACAAACAAGAAAAACACTTCAGTCATTTCATGTAGATAAGAAACTCTCAGCAGAGATAAGGGATTTAGTAACATTTTTAAAGTGCTTCCCAGCCTCTTACAGAAAGCGCTCAGTTTTGTTGTTATATAAATTTAAATATATATATATATATATTTTTAAATTTATTAAATTTATTTATTTAAATTTAAATTTAATTAAATTAATAAATTAAATTTAAATTTATTAAATTTAAATATATATATATATATATATATATTTTTTTTTTTTTGAAAGAGAGAGAGAAAGAGGAAGAGCTCAAGCAGAAGAGAGGCAGAGAGAGAGAGAGGGAGACACAGAATCCAAAGCAGGATCCAGGCTCCGAGCTGTCAGCCCATAGCCTGACACAGGACTGAACCCATGAACTGCCAGATCATGACCTGGGCTGAAGTCTGTTGCTCAATTGACTGAGCCACCCAGGTGCCCCTGTTGTTATACAGATTTAAGCATCTTTATATTACTGTACCATACAGAGTATGTAGAAGGAATAGTAGCGTTGCCTGATTCTGTAGAGTGCCAAGAGAAGTGGAAATTAAGAAAAAAAAAAAAATTAAAATGCAAAAATACCCAAGCTCTTTGTAGTAGTAATGGATTGCAGTCTTCATGTTTAAAAACTAATATGAAAATTTGTTTTCAAAGAGTTTGCAGTCTTACGCGAGAAACTGAACTTGAATATGGCAAAGTACAACAAATGAGTATAGACATTTCATAAAAGATCTTCGGGCCAAGAACCTTTAGAAATGCATGTTCACATGGAGAACAGGAACATTCCGTCTAGCATTTCATCTCGATTTGTACTACTCCGATGTTTGGTGAGCTTTCCCTATCATGTGAGATTTGTCTTAAAGTTTCGCTCTACTAAAAAATAATAAAGTTTTGATTTATTAAAATATCTTCGAGTTCTGTTTCTAATATTTCACAAAATTTCAGACCGCTCAATTCTTTCCTGATGAAGGATTGATCTGATCCAGTCTGACCATGTGTAGCTATTCTTACTCTTTCCTTTCAGTTGAAGAATCCACACACCGTCTCATGCACAGATCCCTGGGATGGGAAAGTTAGTCTTTCCAAGTTGAGTACCTACTCAAGAGAAAAATAAAGGGATTCCTTGTGTTTTAAAATCTTTTTAATAACTAAAAACTTTGCAAAAGGCAAGGCCATTAATTTGCATATTTTATATAAAGATACAGGGGAATAACCCTCAAGAAACACCAAATGGTTCCTTTATGTTTTATGGACACAAAATGATATCAGCATTTTAAGTCAATCAAACACTTTGATTTGTCTCATTTCTGCTTGTAGAGATTTTTCAAATAACAAAGGCCAAACCAGACGTTAAACTCTGTCTCTAGTCAATGACACTCTCGATGTATGAGTCATGCTCTGGCAAGAAACAAATCTCCTCAGACGTGTTGAATTTCAGAGAATGTAATTCAGTAACTGGAAGAGGTGTGGACAGGGCCCAGGGAACCAGCTGGGGAGTTGACACAGTCTAGCTACCTCAGGCCTAAAGGAGTGGAGGGGAGAGACAAGGTTATCATGGGCTGGCGAGATCTGGAATCATGGTGGAGGACCACCTATCTAGACCTGTAGACTTGGAAAGAAGCAGCTATTCCGCGACCTGAATTGTGAAACAGAAAGGGGAAAAGAGAAGAAACGTCCTGAACCTGTTGTTCCTCCTGTCCTCTGAAACCTTGCAAGTGTCTTCTTTTAGGTGAACTGCAAGCCAGAGGTCAAGGGAGGCTGGAGTTGCAGCCTGCAAGGGTGAGAATCCTAGAGCACAGAGAAAAGAGAAAGAACAGAGAACAGAACGAAATCAGGGTAAAGTGGGGAAATTTTAGAAGAACCAGCTTTTCTTCTTACAAAAATCCCCACTCACAGAATGCATTCATGCATATTCAAATGTATTAACCTTTGTCCAGCTCCTCTCTCTTTAGAGATTATAACTCTTTCACTCCACCCCACTAAGTCATTTCCATTAATTTTATTATGCAAAGTATAGACCCGTTTCCTCTGATTTTTCTTCTTGGCCTTCCCTCCTTTCTTCAATATCCGAGACTTATTGATATGTTCTGCTATGGAGCCACTCCAGGTTTGGCTCTTCAGTTGGAAACAATTAGCCGTGACTTGGGAATTTCTAACACTTCCTTCTTGCTTCTACTAATGCTCTGCACTGAAAGATAAGAGCGATGGAGATATTTCGCTCCCACTGAGATGAATTATGCCATCCTCTACACCTACCTATCTACCCACCACATACACAGGGATGGAAGTAGTTAATATCAATTTTGTTTCAAATCGCATTTCCCTACCCCTGCCTTCTTCATTACTGTTGTTGGTGTTAGAAATTAACCAAATCTGGGGCGCCTGGGTGGCGCAGTCGGTTAAGCGTCCGACTTCAGCCAGGTCACGATCGCGGTCCGTGAGTTCGAGCCCCGCGTCAGGCTCTGGGCTGATGGCTCAGAGACTGGAGCCTGTTTCCGATTCTGTGTCTCCCTCTCTCTCTGCCCCTCCCCCGTTCATGCTCTGTCTCTCTCTGTCCCAAAAATAAATAAAAAACGTTGAAAAAAAATTTAAAAAAAAAAAAAAAAGAAATTAACCAAATCTGAGAAGGGCTTGAGAGATGAGCTTATCAGAGAGGTGATAGAAATTAAGATATTTCTGTAAAATATCCTAAAAATGTAGGTGTCTATGGGCTACAATTTTGTATCGTTAATTTAAGGAATAGCAATATTTAATAAAAAGTATTTGCTCGCTGTATATAATTGCTTATTGATTGGATAAACCAAGTTGGCCCTCACCTCTTGACAAGACTTACTACTAGTAGTTAAGTCAGAAAAATCTTTATTCTAGCTTAGAAGGGTCAGAGAGAAGCAAATATTAATGTTATTTTTTTCAGCCATTAAACACACCTTATAGACAGTGAGTAACAATAGTGAAAGGCTGTGATATGTTAATTAGCAATATAATGGTGCAAAGAAAGTGGTTAAGAAAGAGCTAAGGAAGTAGTAAGTTTCATGTGCTCTCAGGATATCACATCACTGTTTCCTTTAGTGTTAGTTTGGATAACGCGAACTGCTGGAAAAAGCAGACCTAACAACTCATAATGCTGAAACCCAAAGGAAGTTAATTTCTCACTCTCCTGTTTAAGTTAGATTTTCCTGGTTCATGAGTGAACTATCTCCACGATCCAGGGAAGTAGATTTTTCCATCTTGTACTTTTCCATCACTTTCAGCCTTTTGTTGACTGGATCATGCTAGAGGAAAGAATGAGAGATGTTCTGCAGTGGCCATTTTAAACAGGTCGGTGATAAAATATTCTTCCCTGGCTGGATAGAGCTCAATTACCACCCTGCTCTTGGTATCCTGTTGGGGAGGGGGGTGGAGGTGGGAGGGACATCCATTTTACAAAAACATTCACATAACAATAACATGAAGGACTTTGATTCACATTTCATTGGCTAGCACTCAATCATGTGGCCAAATCTAAGTTCAAAGAAGACCGGGAAATATAGGGTAGGTATATACCTCAGAAGAAGAGAAGATGGATTATTTTTACTGAATACTAGCAATTTCTATTGCATAGGGACTAGAGGACTACAAGAATGACTACTTAACTCTGTAACTCTTTCTAAACATGTATTTGCAATTTTTGTTTTTAAGGTTTAAATTTGCTCTGGAGTGAAATTCTAAGATAAAAGATAAGCTCATCACTTCTATGTTTGATGATTTTAAATGTACACATTTAATCAGTGTAGATTGGATTCAAGTAACTTGTCTTGCCTGTAAATTTGGGTAACTGCATGGGGACAGATTCTTTCCTTGTTTTATTTTCAGATATACTCATCTATTTATATGTAATAGTGTTAAGAGCTACAGTTAAAAAGGGAGAATAAAAATAAATTTCTTTCTACCTCTTTAGAAAACTTGTTTTTATGTATTTATTGCTTCTGAAAACTTGAATATTATTTTAACAAAATTTAAAGCCAATCCACAGTCTATTTCAGTTTTGTTACTTCTTCCAGTTCAGCGACATTTGTCATGCGTCTACTAAATGTCAGACATGGTGCTATATGTTGATAATATAATGATAAAGCACAGATTTTTTTTTCTTTGCCCTACACAATGTTTACATTCTTGTGTGGTAAAACGATAGCTATCAGTTGAATGCTTGCTAAATTTTTACTTACTCTTCAAAAGTAGGGTAGATGTTATTACCTCCATCTTGTAAACAAAGTCCTTTAAACTCAGAGAGAAACAACTTGTCCATGATTTGGGGATTTAGAAAAGTAAATATGGAACAAAACGCTAACGTCGTTATTGACACCTTTCCAATCTCTTCATATCACATATGGCAGTTATATTTTTCGTATTTAACTAACATTGCGTCATAAGATGATCTGTTCTGGCAATTTCAATGGAACGTAAGTATATTTCAAAAATTTAGGTTTCTGTATTTAACTTCAAACCATCTCCTATTCTCATTTCAAATAAATTATGTTTTATTCTAGGTATCTCCCCTCCATTTTCTACTGAAACTATTCTCCTCAACTGTAGCTTTTTAAATTTCTTTTTTGTTCAAGGTGGAGAGATTATTTGCTATTTTTTTTTAAACAATGAATAAATAGTGCCATCTTCTGTTGATGTTTTATTCAACAATTGGGAATAAAGAATTGAAAGATTGGGTTAATATAGATCAGCAAAAAGAAGCAAATAATTTGGAGATTTTATGATCTTGGCATAATGTATTACATCTTTGAACACTTGCAAAAAGGCTAATTATTTGAATGGCCTCTTGGGGCAAAGACATATTTAAAACAGTTCTGCGTGATTAATTATCCAAGACCTTTGAATATCCATTCAAACAATAGAGGGAAGGGAGGAGGGAGACAAGTGGCAGTGACAGAAACAGGTGGCAAGTGTTTGTAACAATTTGGTGTTAGCAGGGTTATAGAAATAAAAATTAATAATTTTTTTCTGTTTTTATGCCATTAGGCAACCCCCCTTTGATTGTGAAAAATCCTCTAATTACTTATTTGCCAGAAGATGGAAAATAGGAATGTTTTGTTTTAAAATTTTTTTTTTAACGTTTATTATTTTTGAGAGAGAGAGACAGAGAGACAGAGAGCACGCAGGGAAGGGGCAGAGAGAGGGAGACATAGGATTGGAAGCAGGATCCAGGCTCTGAGCTGTCAGCACAAAGCCCCCGACACAGGGCTTGAACTTACAGAGAGCGAGATCATTACCTGAGCTGTAGTCGGCCACCCAACCGACCGAGCTACACGGGCTCCCCCGGAAAGTTTTTTCAGATAAGCTTTTAAGATCCAATGTTAATGAATATTTGTTTATCTGCATGTGGTTCATAGATTTCAAACTTAAGACATAAGAAGTAAGTCACATAAGTACAAATTATTTTTATTGATTAGCTAAGAAAACATATTTTTTAAACATCTTGATATTTGGAAAATATATATATTCAAGTCCAATCAGTTCATCCATTGGAGCTTACTCAAAGAAAACAAAACAAACAAAATTTACCACCCACTCCCCAACAAATGAAGCCTATATATCTGGCCATAATTGTATGACAACATTTGAGTCACTTTTAAAGCATTTTAAAAATAAAATATCTGGATGAGATTTAAGTTTTATGACTGGTAACATTGTCACTAAAGCATCAGCATTTATATTTTAAACCTAGGCCAGTAATTTTTCTTCTAAGGAATTTGAAGTAGTTAAAGGTAAGTCAATGAGAATTAGTGAATTGAAGTTTTCTTATCCATTACTCCAAAAGAATAAAAGCAGGAACATAGATTAAAGGCAGCTTCATCCCATGCTTCAAAAAATCTTGACTCTTGTCAAGCAAGGTTGCTTGCTATATATGATCACACCTTGTGTATTCAGAGACAGATCACTGGGAGAAACAGGTTAAAACGTGTGGGTGAAATTCAAAGCAACAATATGTGACCAGCACCCTTCACATACTTTAGAGGAAGAATAACCTTTTGTTTTTTGGCTAAATTATTTACAAGGCACTTTTTGCATGATTCTATTTCTTTAAGAGTTATTCTAATGCGTTAAGGTGGGTTTTGTTATATCCATCCTCTCCTAGATTAATATCCATTCTACTGATGAATCTCTCTAAAGGTTTCCCAAGTTCCGCAAACACATTTTCACTTGAACTGTTGATTTTGTGTGATCTTAGAGCAATCAGTGCTGGACAGAGATGATTGGAGTTGTATGAAATTAACAAGTGAAAAGTACTATGCCTCCGGGAGTGCTGGATATTTGGGATCTGAAAGGTCACTAGGTTTGAAGAAAGAATCTTGTATTTTTGAGTGCTTCATGTGGGGGTCCTCAGTCTGTTTTTAATGTGTGCTAATACCCATGCTCCATTCCCTGTTATCTAAGGGTATTATATGTTGATTTGAAAACATGAATCACACTTAGAAAACCGTCGATTTCATATTTGTATTGTTCCACTCAGGAAAACAGCAGTGTACAAAAAGGTTTACTGAAGACTAAGAATATTAGAGTTAGGGAGATTGGAAAATAGGTATCTGCCATCATGTGTACAAATTTTTTAAGCTAAATGCTCTATTTAACCTTATAAAATAGAAAATTTTGTCAGTCAAAAATAGTCACATATCGGCAATTTCAAATGATTCAAGTAAATTAACGGAAGGAGAAATCACTCTAGAGACTTTACCAAAAACAGTTCAATGTACAATTAGGAGATTTGAGAAAAATAGAGTAGATTACTGAAATAAAACATAAGAATAATTTATAAGAGCCAGGAGTAATCGTTTATGCAAGAAAACTTCAAACTAAATTTGGGTATTGCTGGACGTCAGGGATAGGGGAATACTCCAGACATGGAGACAACGTCATAAATATCTTCTATAGAATGTTTATACATTTTATATCAGGAAGCCAATGTGTGGCCAAGGCTCTATCAGTCCCTGATGACCTTAATATATACCTGTATGGTAAAAAAAAAAAAAAAAAAAAAAAAAAAAAAAGTAAAATAAGATGGTATATATCTCCAGAAAAAACTTCACAAGTAATAATTTAGTAATATCAGATTAACATAAAACATGGAGGTAAAATTCCAAACACTAGTGTACTGTCTTAAAAATCTAAATGATTCAACAATTTAATAAGACATTTTTAAATTTTATTTTTTTAAGTTTTTTTTTTTTTTTTGAGAGAGATAGACAAAGAGAGTGCATGCAGAGGAGGGGCAGAGAGAGAGAGAGAGAAGGAGAGAGAATCTCAAGCAGGATCTGTGCTGCCAGTGAAGAGCCCAGTGTGGGGCTTGAACTCACAACCACGAGATCATGACCCGAGCTGAGATCAAGAGCTGGATGCTTAACTGATTGAGCCACCCAAGCACCCCTGATACGGGGTATTTGATAGAAAGAATTTGGTGTCACGTTAGTGATTCATGCTGTACCGAGAATTTTTACATTTGCAAACAATAATCAAAGTGGAGGTAAGCTATGCATTTAGTGAGGATAATTTATAGGATCTGTTCTTTGAGTGTAAAGGAATCATACTGGAAAAGCTTTTTTCCTACACTGATTTGGGAAAGTATAGACATCCTAACTGGCACAGAAAATAATTTGGGATCAGGAATGATACATGAATAAAGAATAATTAGAATCATAAAAATAATTCAAATCATTGATAAGTAAAGTGGATTAATATATTTAAAATAACAAAGAGTAAGATTTACAGAAATTAGCATTTCAATTTTCCAAGAGCTTCTCAGAGATTTGAAGTTTTCTAGGCAGTATAAAAATTTTTAAACTTATGTTATGAAAATCATTAAAAAGCTATTTTTATTGTTGTGAGTTTGTGACCCAAAGGGATGTCTTGATCACATCTTGCAGCTTTAGAAAATAACACTGATATCAGCTTGATGGATGGCATGATCTCTGATGGCAGAAGCAATTTCAGTGGCCCAATCAAGAAATTATGAATACGTGTCCCGATAATGTTACAATCAATGGAGTGGAAGTAATGGATACAAGTGACATAATAGAATATTTTTTAGACTTGGCCATGTGTTATACAAGGGAAGAATTGGAGATGATGCTGAGATTTCTAATTGGGATGATCGAGCAGGTGGTGATACTGTTAACCTAGAGAAAGGAAAGGAAATGAAAAGCCGTGTATTAGTTTCCTATTACCATGGTAACAAACTGCATATACTCTGTGTTTTAAAACAGCACAATTTATTATCATATAGTTCTGAAAGTAAGATGTCCAAAAGGGGTTTTAATCTCCGGGTTAAAATCAAGGTGTTGGTAAAACTTCATTCTTTCTGGAGGCTCTGGAGGAGAATCCATTTCCTTGCCTTTTTCAGCTTCTAGAGTCGGTCTATATTCCTTGGCTGCTATAATCACTTTCCGTCTTCAAAGCCTCCAATGGCAGATAGAGTCTTTCTCATGAGGCTATTTCTCTAATTCTGATACCTGTGTCCCCTTCCTTCACCATTTAAGGACTCCTCTGATTACACTGGCTTAGCCCAGACAATCCAGAAAAATCTATTTTAAGTAAAACTGATTGATTAGCAATCTTAATTACTTTTGCAAAATTAGTATTTCCTTGGGATACAACATGGCATATCCAGAAGTCCTGGGGATTAGGATGTGGACATTTTTGTCAAGGGCATCTATTTTTTCTGTTTACCGCAGTCAAGTTATACTGCAGCCAATGAAGGGTAGCAAAAGAGAAAGATAAGCTTTCAATCATACTGAATCTAAGATTCTGGCTCTATATCCAGATATAAATATCTAAGAAGCAATAGGAAATTGGGATAGACTCATTATTAGAAATTTCTCCAAACTCTTGCCCATGTATAAATAATGCTACAATTAACACAATACACATTTATCAGTGCATGGCCAGGTCAGAAGTCTAGCACTGTGTGGTTTTGTTTTCTGCACAGGGTATCATGAGATTAAAATCAAAGTATCAGCTAGACTGAATTATCATTTGTTGTCTAGGTGGGAAAATGTGCATCCAAGCCCGGTATTGGTGGCAGAATCCAGCTCCTGGCAACTATAGGACTGTGTTTCCCCATTCCTATGCTTGCTACAAACTGAGTGCTGTGCTCAGCTCCTAGAGGCCACTCACACCTGGCCACGTGGTCACCTTCATCTTTAAGTCAGCAACAGCATGTTGAATCCTCTTACTGCTTTGAATCTCTGACTTTTCTTCTGCAACCAGCAGGAAAAAATTGTATTATTTTTTCATCGCATTTCTTTAATAATTACGGTTATTTTTTTTCATTTTATTTTTTCATCATGATAAATATACTGTTTAATCTCCTCTATCTCCTCTTCTCCCCATCCCCCTACCACCTCCCCTTTTGTAACCACCATTTTGTTCGCTACAGTTAAGAGACTATTTTGGGGCCTCCGGGTGTCTCAGTCAGCTAAGCGTCTGACTCTTGATTTCGGCTCAGGTCATGCTTTCATGGTTCTTGAGTTCGAGCCCTGCTTTGAGCTCTGAGATGACAGCATAGGGCCTGCTTGGGATTCTCTCTTTCCTTCTCTCTGCCCCTTCCTTGCTCATGTTGTCTCTCTCTCTCTCTCAAAATAAATAAAACTTTGAAAAAAGAGACTGCTTGTTGGTTTGCCTCTCTCTCTCTCTTTTTGTCCCTTCGATCATTTGTTTTATTTCTTAAATTCCATATACGAGTGAAATCATATGGTATTTATCTTTCTTCGACTGACTTATTCCACTGAGCCTTATACTTTCTCTTTCTACCCATGTTGTTGCAAATGACAAGATTTCATTCTTTTTTATGGCTGAATAATACACACACACACACACATATATATATAATATACATATACATATATATGTGGGATATAGATAGATCTAGATCTAGATAGATATATATCCACACACACCCCACATCTTCTTTATCCATTCATGTATTGATGGACACTTGGACTGCTTCCATAGTTTGGTCATTGTAAATAATGCTGCAATAAATACAGGGGTGCAAGTATCCCTTTGAATTAATGTTTTTGTATTTTTTGAGTAAATACTCATTAGTACAAATCCCGTATTGTAGGTAATATTATTTTATTTATTTATTTATTTATTTATTTATTTATTTATTTATTTTAGGGATGTATGTACTGTTTTCTATAGTAGCTACACCAGTTTGCATTGTACTGGTGAAACAAATTGAAGACAATGCAAGGAAAGGGAAAGGTACACCACACTAATGGGCTGTAGGAACAAGTACTGTTAAAATGTCTATACTACCCTAAGAAATCTTGCATTCCCATAATGCATACTGATAATGAAGGAGCATATATGAAATTAAGGAAATGGTACTATTGATAATTGAATAAAGATAATAATATATCTAAGAAGAAATGTAACCAAAGAGGTGAAAGACATATACTCTGAAAACTAGAAAACTCTATGATTTTAAAGCCTAGAGTTACAACAGACTCACTTGGGCCATAATGTCAACAGAACTATACAATGTTCTGTAAATGGGAAATGTACATTAGTCAAGTAAAATTCATTAGGTTTAGAGTTCAAAAGATCATACAGCTGTACAGGGGAGAAGTGGACATATTAGAGATCACTTAGAACTCTGCCTACCTCACTGGCCATTATCATTGTTCCCCCCTTCTTGTCTTATAACTCTTTCTAATCTTTGGACCTAAAATCGTAATTCTTGTCTTCACTTTGACCCATGGCTTTCTCCCCTACGACAACATCGGTATCTTCCTTCTAACTCTATCAACCACATCTGCGAGCAAGACCTCCTCTTGCCTTTCATTGGTCCCCCAAGTTCCACAGAATACTTGGCCAACTCTCTCCCTCTCTTCCAGGACATGGACGGATAACATGCTGCAGATAGAAGCTTTGGGTTAGAGCCCCAAATTTGGTGTTTTTCGTACAGTGTTATTGGGAGTTTTAATTAAAAGTGAAGGGATGTGGCACCTGGATGGCTCAGTTGGTAGAGCATCTGACACTTGATTTAGGCTCTGGTCATGATCCCAGGGTTGTAGGATGGACCTCTACATCTAACCCTGTGTCAAGCCCCACAAGGGGCTCCACGCTGAGTGTGGAACCTGCTTAAGATTTTCTCTCTCTCTCTCTAAAAATACATAAAAAATGGCCACATAAGAAATAACAACAAGGGAATGAAAGAGATCTGAGGTTTTTTATTGGACTGTGTATGGAGAAAAAAGGGAAAGGAAAGGAGGCAGGATCGAGAGGAGCAGTGAAGGAAGGAAAGAGAAGCAGATATAACAAACAGCAAAAATTAGTTTAGGTTAAAATTCTTCTATTGGTTATAGAATTTTCTTTCCTGACACTAAAACATAAAATAAAAAATAAAATCTAAATACACATTATCTGTTAGTGCAGTAAAATACTGACACTCTCCTTGGAGAGATTACTGTCGTGTTTTCAGAGTTAGATTACTTGGAGAGAATTACTCAACAAGGCATTTCCCAAAAGGGGACAAAGGTGAGGGGGCAAGGCAGAAGCATTTGTTCTGAGAAAGATGATGGTTATCAGTGTGCAGATTATTTAGAGTTTCATAGAAACATCTGTCACATAGAGACCAATATAGAGATGGAAATGAGTAAATGAGTGACATAGGGCTGAACAAAAATGAATGAAGTCTACTTTCTATTCCCCATGACAGAAACTTGCCAAGATGTGAGAATAAATTTTTTTTAATTTTTATTTATTTATTTATTTAATTATTTAATTATTTATTTATTTTAGGAATGCAGACAGCCCATTTTTTTTCCTTAATGAGAGTTTGTCAGTCAGGTTGAATAACAGTTTTAATTAGCCATCCCCCACCCCCCACCCCCCACCCCCACACACAAATACAAATAATGTGGACTATACAGTGGCCTTTAGGTATTCACGAATGAGAGACTTCTGGGTTTTCTGTTATGTGCATATTTAGTAGAATTGTGCTAGTCCAAAATAAATGGTAAGTGCAAAAATGCCTTTGCTGATTTAGGTGAGGAAAAACGCAAATGATATGAATAAGAACAAATAACTTAAAAATGTTAATCAATTAGACTTTTTAAAAAACTTAAATGTTTAGTTTTGTAAATGGCATAAACCTGATGATTGATATATAGTTATTGGTTTCGTTGTATTTGTGAAAAGAGTCTGGTTATTTCATTCTATCATTTGTGACCTGGAAAACAGTAGAGACAAATAATGAGAAAATGGAAAGAAACTTAGTGTCTTGTTGAAACAAAAGCCAAGTTCAATTTTCTGCTGACAATACAACCCTTTCATGTCACAGGTGAACAGCCCTGTACTTGGGCAGCTTTATTATTTAATGGATTTGGGGAAGGAAAGGGGACTTGTGTGGCTTTGTTATGAGATAAGCAAATAAGAGGCAATGATGAGAAAGAGAGATTTGATTATATGGGTCATAAAAGTGTTCATTACCACCCTCCCACATTTGTATAAATGTGTCTCACTTTCCAGAGGGACTGCCTAAATACAAGAGTGGCTCTTCAGGAACAAGGAGGGTTTTATTACTCAGGCAGAAGCCCCATAAAGGCCGCCATGAGATTTGCTTGGATCTATTAGGAAGGGGCCCTCATCACAGAAGGTCTGCAAAACCCCGTATAAGGTGCCCGAGGGAGCTTGAGGAGACAACTTACTCCTTATAATATCTCTGAAAAGGAGATTTTCAGAATCCTGGAAGAGGAAACGTATACTGTTTAAATAGCTTTTAATTAACTGCAAGTATCCGTGAGTTCTTTCCGAGTGGGGTAGGAAGGGGCTGTGTGAGCCGCAGAGGGATTTGGGCTACATGACAACTTCCTGGGGCGATCGTTTTGCTCTGCTATTGGAATTATTTTCCAAAGTAAAGGATCGTTTTTTAAATCTCCATGGGGGAGTGGGTCTTTCCTCACTCACCAAGAAATAGCATTAGTTAGAGTTACAGGAGCTTATTTTTAGTGTTTATGTGCAGCCATGTATGTTAAATATATATATATATATATATATATATATATATATATATATATATATACATTAGTTGCTCTGTGAGCTGTGACTTGACAAAGCTCCAGGGGTCTTAGCTTTACATTTGCAGCAGTATTTTGAGCAGAGGAAAGAAACAAAGTAAGGCCAGTTATCTTGTTCTATTACATATTATTCTATAGCCCCTAAACCTGATTAACTTGCTATCAACTGTATTGAAAGAAAGGACTGCTTCAAAAAGAGAAATCTTGTAGGCATCAACTGATGGGATAAAGAAGTCATACAAAAACTAGTAGACATGATTGTGTTATCTCTAGTAGAGAAAACTGTGGCTTTGGATAACATCAATATACAATTTTTCTTTCATTTTGATTTCAGTCAGACCCTACCCCATCAACCCAAAAGCGAAGAGCTTTCACAGCGAGCTCTGGTACCATATTGACCTCTGGCTGTTCCTACTGGGGCACATGTGTTGTGCATTCACAAAGCTACCAACCAGTTTTGCTTAGGAGATTGAGCTTTGCTTGTGATGAAAACCCTTGAAAGCATGTTGAAAACAAAAAGGATTTTTTTTCTTACTTTCTGAGGAAAATAAGCAGATCATCTGAAGACTTCATCTGTGATCCCATGACGCCATTCTGATGGAGCAGGACCCAGCTACGATCATGGCCTAGGGTTAAAGTCACACGTTACCAATGTAAGAGGAAAATCGCAATCCTTTATTTATGAATTGTCCCTTCTCATATGAGCCACATTTAAGATAGTGTGGACTTTTAATTTATAAATGTATCATGTTTGCCTTACTCTTGATTTTAAAATTTTCTATAAGTTATGAAAATCCATAGTGTGCTCCTCTTTGATAAGGAAAGTGTTTTGAAATTCTGGAATTAGGTGCAGACAAAATTTTTGCCAGCATTGGAAGCGTTGAAATTTCTACAAAATGAAATTAAAACATGTGCTCTTACAGTGTTTTTTAAGGAAAGAAATACACGTTCTGACTTTCATATCATACTGCCACCTGCAATAAATTAGTCTTTAGGTAGTAAAGTAAGAAAAATATTTTGCTTCAAATAGAAAAATAATAAATAGTTTACCTAGCATGTTAGAAATTAGAGGCTACAATCATAAGAAATAAATTGCTTTGACTTTAAGATTTCAAAACTAAATATGTGCTATGGTCAACTTTGACATTTTTGGAGATGCTAAAAACAGGAGCAGGTATTTACTGGGTGTTCACTGTAGGCATCGGTGTTAATTTGAGTCGTTTTAGAAGCAGATGTTAAATGTGTAAGGTTTTTACTAGGGAAATAACTGCAAAAGAAAATAAGGAAAGACTCTGGGAAGTTGGGAGATCAAACCCCAAGTCTGATATGCAAGTGAAGAAAGCCTGAATCCAAGTAAAGAAGAGAAGAGAAGCAACTCAGGAAGAGACATCCTAGCCTGTCATGCAGGCTAATGTGCATTTGGTATATATGGCAAAAAGTTTTGAGCTGAGGTCAGCTGACAATGGAATCCCATGTTTCTCAGGGAAGGGTCGGCCTTAGTTTCCCTGCCACATTCAGTTATCAACAAGGAGCAACCAATGGGAAAAATGTCTTGGCACACATCGCAGGGATGAATTTCCAAGCAAAGCCGCTAGGGTCCTATGTTGATTAGGTTTCCTGTAGCCAAGGGTTTGAGAAGCTCATTCTCATCGGCTGTCAGGAAACTATTATAGGTGTGTGTGGAAAACCAAGAGTCAAAAACAGAATGTGTTGCCTTTCTATGGGAACCTACAATCAACTTTGAAATCTGCTTTGATGTTTCCCATATCAAAAACATAAATAAATCAAAATCTTTTTTGAGATGTCGTTCTGAGCAATTACCTGCCTATTGCTCTCCTCTCCTTCCAAAGTGTATCCTTGTAGGACTGCTGACAATATTGGCTCTATCTTTGGCCCTCCATTTTGTTCATGTTCGCTTGATGACCCCCACTGGGGCTATGTGTTCTGGACCTCTTGGAAATTAATACACATACTTTAGAAATGCCCATTAAGGCTAGGTATGTTTTGGCCTCCCATGAATCTGTTAGCAAGAGCATAGTCTTTCCCCTTCCTGATGCACAAGTGGTGACATGAGATCAAATTAAAGGATAGCTGTCAATTAAGTGCATGCCAAACCCTTTGAGGTGCATGTGAAAAACTTTGATCTCATTAAATTGCCGTTTTGTGTGTCCTCTTGCTCTATGAAATCTGTGGACCGAAGTCCAGACTCTGCAGAGAATACCTTCGCAGCTGTTGTGCCTCCTTCTCTGCCTGATCCCCCCTGTCAGTACATTACCCTGAATAAAACACTGTGCAAATTGTATGGAGTCACTCCCTTTATTTTCTGGTGTCAAAATGCCTTTTCAGTTTGGGGAATACTCTACCGTCCACTGCCCCACTTTCTAGCAACCCCACATTCCAATGTTTATGCTAAGAAATACATCTTCCCCTCTTCGCTATCAGTGAAAACAGAATATTCCCTAAATCTCGGCATGGGTTTTGGCCCAGTAAGAAAAAGACGGAGTAGACATTTTCAGACTCCCTCTTCTTCTAATGGTCTACATTCTTTTAAAGGAAGTGGTATGTTGGATTGCATATAGCTCGGCTGCTTTAACTGAATAGCAAAGAGTTCTGACCTCTGTAAGTGGGATAAAGGAAGGGGTTAGCATGAGGATCTCACTCTCTATATGATCTCACTGCTTTACATGTGTGAAATTTCTGCAAATCAAATGTTTGTAAGTTGCAAACACAAGAAGCCTTACGTCACCGTGTGCTTTTTGTCTACACTTTCATTCTCCCTCTATTGATTCACGCTTTCTACAGTACAGATTATGCTACACAGAACATTGTGTTTCTGTGGGTGGGGAGGGGTTGGGAATGGGTATTGGAGGACACTGCAGAATTCTGTGTCTTCCCATTGCTGAATATCCAGCAGATCAGTGAGAAAGCAGTGGACAGAGGCTGGGAAAAGTCAGAGTAGGGAAGGAATGACACAAAGGAAAAAAAGTATCCATTTTCAAGGAAGAGTCCCGAAACAGACATTGAAACATTTGAATTCTAATCTATCTTGAATATTTATTAGCCGTGTGGTGGTAAACAACAACAACAACAACAACAAAAATCTAGCTAATGCTCGCGTTAAATAAATCAGAAAAATAATTGTAACAAGTACTTGTAAAATCTTTGAAAACCGTAAGCCCTATACAGACTAAACAAATGTATTATACATTATCGCATGGCAATAAATATTTACACATATATCTATTGCTCACAAATTTATATTCCCATGATCTGTACAACTTAATTATTTGGTCACTCATATAAATACTTTCATCTGAGTAAACTCATTCCCCATACGTATTACAGAAGCACAGCTCTAACATAAATGATCAGTTCATGTAACAAACAGATTTGTTTCAGGTAGACTTAGAATCAAGGTGAAAATAATGCTGCCATGACTCTGCTTCCTTTTCTCCAGTCAGCGTATCTACGCTTCTCTTTTCATATATACTTTTTTCATTTTTCCGGCAGAAAGACAATTGCCTACCCAAGAAGGATAACTCCTGGAAATCATACCCTATATAAAATAATACTTGCGGCTAATGATCCAAAAGGAAAATAGTACTCCCCATCGTTCTCAGAAAGAACCTTCGCAGGATAATTCTCACTGGTCAACCTGAGTCTTAGTGCTTGTTTTTGAATCATCCTTCCAATAGGGATGCCCTGTCATAATTGGCCTGGCTTAAATGCTCAACTCTGTTGCCATGTGGAACATAATATAAAAAATGGCCTTTCTGCAGGGCCACCATTGAGAGAAATTTCAAAGAACCAGTGAAAAAGCCTTGAGGGGTCTGTAGCTTAATTTGAATTGCTGACATAAGGAAATAAATACCAATCTATTATATTTATAGTGTTGGAATTAGAAGAAGGAAATTGGAGACTGGTTTTGTTAGACAAAATTCTGACAGCTAGAAACCTGTGCACACACTGGGGCTCTGGGAGAAAAGCAAATGGAAAGGAACTGGAAAAGACTTCAGGCATAGGAGGACACTAATGTGCCTTACATTGAAATCGTGACTTTACCTTCAGTATCACTTCATATCTAATGTTTCCCTGAAAATGTGATTATGAATTAGGGATTCTATAACATCCAATCTACCTTACCCAGTTTGGACAGTTCCACTCCTCCAGGTCAAGTGGTCTATTCCTTTTTTCTTTTAAGTTTATTGATTTATTTATTTTATCCTGGGGTGGGGAGGGGCAGAGAGAGGGAGAGAGAGAGAGAGAAAGAGAGAGAGAGAGAATCCCAAGCAGGCTCTACGCTGTCAGTGCAGAACCCAAGGCGGAGCTTGATTTCACAAATCATGAGATCATGGCTTGAACCAAATTCAAGTGTTGGATGCTTCACCGACTGAGCCACCCAGTCGCCCATCAGGTGATATATTTCTTATCAAATTCTACTCCTATGTGGGACGATCTAAACAGGAACAGAAAAATCAAGAAGAAACTCTATGTCCTATCTCTCCTACTGTTTCTCCCTATAGTTTCCAAAATATTTTTCTTTTAAGTATATATTATAATATGTTTAAAATGGCATGGGATTTTTCAATGATCAGTTTTCTTGAAAACTTTTTTTTTTTTATGTAAGCCAATAAAAATAATGACTACTCTTAGTGCTTTCTAAAGCGTGATAGTAGGTAGAACTGCTTTCTTTTGACAAAGTCTTATATTTTGTCCCTTCTTTTCCCTGAATAGCTTCGTGTTCATTTCTTACAGTGATGAATGTACTGTATACCTTAAGGCAGTTTTAACTGTAATCAAGGAGGTGGGAGTGATCCACGCAGGAAATTACAGTAAATTTTAAGTACATGTTGGTCCTTACAGCGTGCTCACTCATCTACTCAGGGAAGTAACTACTCATTTTGTTGTATTTTTGAAATTTGTTCTTTTAAAGTGACTAAATTATAATAATCTTCTACACATTTCCTTTATAATGTACTCATTACCTTAGCTGGAAATGAAATACTTAAAGACCCCAGTCTCACAAGAGTCATACATTCTAAATGTAAGTAATTATCCAAGTTTGAAATAGAAATACTTCATCTATTTACCATTTCATTTTCTGATTAAGTACTGGAGATTTTGAGTAGTGCCGGACTGCAGGGGAAAAAAGTCCTTTACTAAATTAAAAAAAAGTTCTTTTTAGCTTTCTTTTTTCTGAGATTCCGGATTTTTCTTTGAGGGAGGAAGAAGAAAAGTTTAATGTTAGGGCAGAGTGGCACCAATCTTTATTTGAATTTGCTGTCAAAGATAGTCCAAGACGTTAACAAATTGGAAAATGAATTACATGATTTTAGTTAGGTGTATGTTGAAGAAAGGATGGATGAACGAATCGATGGATGAATGAGGCAAACCATCTGTCTTGCTGCCCAGGGTTCTTTCAGCTATTCTACATGAGGCTGTTTGTGCCCTTTTAATCAAACGGCAGGCATTGAGACTCTCTCACTCCAGACCCTCTACCCCTCCACCTCTGACCCAGCTCTCCTCTTTCTCAACATGTGGACTCTGCATGTCTCCTTCTGGCCTGCTTCTCAAGAAAGCAAAAATGACAGATCTTGGAGGCTTTCATATGGGAGTTTGATGTCCTTAAGTTTTAGTTTTACCTAAGGAAGGTGTCTGATTCATTGGATTTGTTTATAAATTCCATTAAGCTGCTGAACACCAGAGAAATTCATGAATCTTTACCATGACTAATGTAATTAACATGTAAATATACAAATTTCAGTTGTTTGTGCCATGTGTATAAAAGGTGGGTATAAATAATCCAAACTGGAGACAAAAGCAAAATTTGAACTATTTTATAATTTCGTCATTTTCCAGAAGATCTATTCTTTATTATAGCCTTCCTGGGGTAATTTGTCACATAGAACATTTCCTGCTGACCTGCTTTTTAAGAAGGTGGACCGATTTTGAACAAATGAAGTGTTAGCTAAAGAGCACAAAATATTCTTTATATTTAATTTTTAATATTTCACCCTTTTTGCTTCAGATATAAATCAATATAAATAAAGGATGATTTTAACAATATTAAATTCAAAGGTTATAGTAGAAAATCGTCAGGGGATACGTAATGGCGCATAAACAGTATTAAAGCCAGTTTATGATCTAACTGATGTTATACAGCTATAGAATGGTCCACATTGTATGAAACGTTATAAAACAATACAGCGTCTACATATAGGTATGATGCCAGAAAAAAGCTATATCGATATGAAGGACAAACTTGAGTAAGTTGGCTACTTACGATTGTACCTCATCATATCATGATCATAAGCAGCAGAACTGCATAGTTATGCTGAACTCACTACATACAGCATTGCATTTCATTTAATACTCTCAATAACTCTTTGACTTATTTATAATTACATTCTAAATATAAGAAAATGAGAATCAGAGAGATCAGGTAACTTATCTCAAGACACACAGCTAGAAAATGGCATCCAACAGGAATTGACTACAGGTTTCTCTTCTTCTAGATCTCTTGCTATCATCTCCTGCTATGCATCCTACAACTTCTCCCAGGCACTCACCTGAGAGTCAAGATATTTACTTGATTTTGCCGCCATATTTCACATAACCTTGTTTTTTCCCTTTCACAGATGGCCTCCATGGAAATTCTCCAACACCCACTTCTACAGTCAAATGTTTTCTTCAATTGTGTATGAAATGGAGGTACAGTATTCCTCACTGTCAACTTAGCTGAAACTAAGATTCTTGGCACATAAGTTTTACTTCTTCTATGTTCTCAGAGTGTTATCCTTGCCGCATCATAAATAATTTTTTTGTCTCTTACCTTTGGCAAATTATCATCACTGAAATCCAACATGTTGGAAGATTTAGAAATAAAATACTGCCTGAGACTTTGAGATATGGAAGCCAGTTAGATTTGCCCTACACAGTACTCATTCTCTAAGGGCCCTGCCATTTCCAGATCACTTAGATCCTGATACTAAAATATATGAACTTAAAGAGAGGCAAAATCAGGAAAAAAAAAAAAAAACTGGTTCGAGATGTACAAAGGACAAATCTCATTAGAAGGATTTACAATCCAATTATATAAGTTCTAAGAGACTGGGCAAATTATTGAGGCTATTCATATTATTTTACTAGAGCAGAATTTCACTGTATTGAATAAAAGAATTATTACCTAGACCTTGAAAGAACTGTTACCGATCTTTGTTCTAATATAATTTGATTTACTTATAAAGTATTTCCTAAAGCTAGTGACAATTGTCACGGTTTGTAATAATAATGTTTCCCTTTTTTTCTTTAAATTCAAATCTTAGACTAGATCTTTGAACAAATATAAGTGGGATTAGTGTTGATATTATTGCTGGTTGAGGATAACATACATTTTTATTTTTAATTGTATTAATGATTAACATTTTCTAAATATTATTTTATAACTATTTCTTTATATAATTTTGTTCTGGTTAAAACCTATCTAAGGTAGGAAATAAAATGGAGAAAGCAAGATGGGAAAAAAAAAAACTTTGCAGATCACAAACAGTGTTTAACATTTTAAACTTCAAAGTTTCTCTTGCATTTGAACTAACAGTTCTCCTCTTTAGCAAGAATAAAGGAGGTGGAGGAGTTGATGAGGGAGCAGAGTTAAATCTTTTAAGAACCTGTGTAGACATGTCTCTTGAGAAATTAAAGAATATTATATATGGAAATGCTTCACTGCTAATTAAAACTGCTGTGCAGTTCTGAAATAAAGCTTAGATAAGGTGTCTGAAACTCTGATTTCTATTCTCAGTCAAATTCTGACTCACTATGCAAATTTGGGGATTTTCCTTAATCCCTTCTTATGATTCCTTTCTCTAATTTCACCAGCAAAGAATCACCTCTCTTAATTATATATATTTTTAATAGAAATGACGATCAGTTTCATATGCACCCTGATTCATTCATTCAAAAATGTCTTTATTAAGTGCCCATGAGCTACCAGTTGTTCTAAGTGCTAGCATACAGCAATGAGCATGAGAGTCAAGATCTCCATTCTGAGGGAAACTTATAGGGAGTCAGGTAGACAAATAATAAATGAGCAAAAACATAAATGAATCTGATAATTTGAGGTTGTGATAGGGATTGGAAAGAATTCAGGGTTTTGAAACAGAATGATAAGGAAATGTTGCATTTCATTGTTAGGGAAGGTTTTTCTGAGAAGTCGACAGCTAAGAAAAGACATGAATTTTAGAAAGCAGTGTTCTAAATGGAGGACAAGGCCAAACAAAGGAGGAAGTTAGAGGTAAGCTTAGAACGTTCAAGAAACATATCCCTGTCACTTCAAGCTTGGTTAACAAAAATTCCCATGCATGATCCTCTGTGTCTTTCTCTAGTTCAGATATGTAAGCAATAAAAACTTTGAAGGTTGCCTGTTGAAATTGGTGGAACCAGAACTTCAAAAGATTTGACCTATTTAGGGGCACCTGGGTGGCTCAGTTGGTTAAGCATCCGACCTCGGCTAAGTTCATGATCTCACGGTTCGTGATTCAAGCCCCTGTCGGGCTCTGTGCTGACAGCTCAGAGCCTGGAGCCTGCTTCAGATTCCATGTCTCCCTCTCTCTACCCTTCCCCTGCCCACGCTCTGTCTCTGTCTCTCTCCCAATATTAATAAATTAAAAACTATATTTGACCTATTTAATCACCATTAAGAGTGAGCTACAAGACAACCAGCAAGATTAGCTTCAGATTTCATGTGAACAAAAACAAATGTTTATTTCACACCATTGCAAGTTGGAGATGTATCTACCTGTAATATGAGCCAGAATTACCTAAATAATACAGTTGAGAACCCGGCTTTTGTTTTAAGTGCTGTTAGGATGTGCTAACAGATTTCAAGCAGGGAAAGTCATGTGATTTTATTTATGCCCCTAAACTACTACTCTGTCTGGTTTGGAGAATGATTTGTGAAAGACCAAGGGCAAGAAACCAGTTAGGAGCAGAATAATCAGAAGTTGATGGTGGCTTGGACTAAGGTGGTGGTCATAGAGATGCAGGAAAGTGAACATATTGCAGATATATTTGAAGACCTGGAAGACAGACAGGATGTGGAGGTGAAGTACTGAGAGTACAAAAGGATCTCCTGACTCTAAGTTTTATGATTTGAGCAATGAGACAAATGTCGGTATTACTTTATTGAATGGAAAGACGGTAAGCAGAATAATCCAGTCAAAACTTATTATTGGAGGGACTTTTGTGACATCTGTGGTCAGAACGTCAGAGCAGATCAACCCATCTCCGTATTGTGCTTCCCCCATAGATGTTTCTGTGAACTCTGTGGTTTGGGTGGGGGATAAGGAGACAATCGGTGACAGAAAAACTACTAACGGTTAGGTGAAATGAAACCTAAGGTTTTCTTATTTTAGGAAATATAGTAAGATTCAAAACTACCTGTATACACTGCCTTTAAAATGGACAATAGAAAATTAAAAAGCAGAATTGTTTCAGAAATGACTAAAAAGTAAGTACTGGTTAATACTTAGGCGTAAGTCTCAATTCCAGTCCCAAATTGTGAATTCCACTAGTTTTCTATCTGTAAGTCACTTATTATCCTTAATCACCTTTATTTGCCCATAAATAGAACATAATATAACAAATATGTTTTTCTCAATAAGCTTATTATGATCATCAAAATAAAATCCAAGAAAAAGCACTACGCAAATTATAAACCACTATAAAATTGTTGGTTAACATTTCTATGACTAACCCTTCCAAAATAAATTCAGGTGGTCAGGGTAAATTCCAACTTTAAGAACAACATATTGTCATATTTTGCTACAATGATATTTTGTCCATGAAGAAGTTGTGTGGAAAACAGAATACACGAAAAAAGAGTATAAACACAGCGCTAATTTCTAAAGACATTTCTCAAATGCACTCCCTTGGAAGTGGAAATTCCAAAATTAATATATTTTGGAATGTTGGAAAGGTTGAAGAAGTAGTTAATTCTATGCCTAGTTACCAGTTTTTCCAAAAAGCAATTCATAGCTTACGATTCAATCTGAAGAATATATATAAACCTAAAGTAGGAAAAATAAAAGACAAACCATACAACCTATTTTGAAACTACTAGGTGGAAAACTTACCCTTCATTTAATTTTCAAAAAATGCCTAACACTATTGACATCACTAGCATTGTGAATAGTGACACATGCTGGGCATGAACAATTTAAAAACTAATTTTTCTCACTGTCTGGTAAAGACAGAGTCAAACATACACAGTTAGGAAAATGAATGTAGTTGTTGTGACAGAACAATGTCAGACTGGAATTTAAAACCGATTTCAAAATGCTACGTTTATATGCTGCAGAAATGTCTCTGTTGGAAAAAGTTTTTTGTTTTTTGTTTTTTTTGGTTTTGTTTTCAGAAAAAGTCAGAAGTTTACAGTTTGATTTCAAGGCATATTTTATATATCTCAAAGTTCAACTCTGGAGAGTACATCTGCCAGAGAGTGAAGAGAAATGAACAAAAGCAAACAAAACAAAATAACCGTCATAGTATCTAAAATGGCCCTAAAAGCCGTGTTCTGAAATTAGCATCATGGAGTAATCCTCTATCCTTGAGTGTGGGCTGGATCTAGTGACTCACTGCTAGTGAATAAAATACATCAAAAATACCTGTCATTTCCAAGATTAGATTACAAAAATAGCCTTCACTTCTCTCTCTCTCCTCCCCTGCCTCCGAGAGAAGCAAATTGTGACATTGTGAGAGGCCCATGGAGAGCTCATGGGCAAAGAATGGATGTCTCCCTTCGGCCACCAATCAACATGGATCTGAGAGGAGCCAGCAGAAAGTGAGTGAGCTCAGAAACACACCCCCCTCTTGCTGAGCCTGGAGATGGCTTCATTCCTTCTTCCACCCCTTGAATGTAGCCTTCAGAGAGATCTTGAATCACAGGCACTCAGCAGAACTACATCTGGGATCCTGACTCGCAGGGACCCATAGAAATCATGAACAATTGTTGTTTTCAGCCATTATGTTTTGAAGTAATTTATCACCTTCTGATAGATAACTAATACTGGCCTTTACAGCTAAAATTCGGGGGAAATATTTAGCACCATGCTGCTTTACTTAAAACTCTCTATTGTAAAATTTTATTTTTTTTTCACTTTCTTCACAAAAACATGCCTCAGAAACGTCATATGTACATATAAAGTCTATTTTATACCATTAGATTTTTCTCTTCACCAGAATATGAAAACTAAAGCAACTACTTTGTCCCTGCCCCCCCAAAAAAAAGTCTTATTGTTACACTAGAGAAACATTGGTGAGCAACCAGCGGTAATATTCCACAATTACAGTCATCCTTTTAAGATTTTTAAGTTACTTTTCAGGAGGAATTTTTTCCAAACCTTTCAGCTTCACACTACATAAGGGTGTGAACGTAAGACAGTTTCTGAAACTAAAGTATCCACGTGTGAGTGTTAACAGAGCTTTAAAATGTAAAGGGGAAAAGTTGTAACTGTCGATCATGGCAGCAGTGTGATGTCCTTGCAAACTGTAAAGCAGCTTTCTGATCTAAATTTAGGGAAGCTGGCTGCGGATCCCCTGTTAAATGAGGATTTGAGAAAACAATTGTTTTAGCCACGCATCTGAGCCGGGATAGTGTTGGCAAGATTACCTTCCAAGCAAAGCTTTCAAAAACAGAGGAGGGAACAAAAAGTTCCTGACGTTTGTACCAGTCAGAGATAAAGTGTTACAAACAAGTAACTCCAAATAATTATTTTGAAGTGACTCAGGGATGAATTTTAGATGTCTGCTAATAAAAGGAAACACTGATTTTCCTCTATATTTTTTAGGGAGTAGCCCTTCCATCTGCCTTATTTCCATGAACCAAGACCTAGAAGAATGTTCTAACGTAAACCCTGGTGTGAGATAAGATTTTAAAAACGTTTGTTTGTGACAACTTCAGTTGTTTAATGTGAGAGGCTGAAGGATAGCCATTTAGCCCGCATTCACTGTTTCCCCTTCCATAGCTATTCTTGTCCTTTCTCTGTATATACATATATACATAAAATAAACTTTTATGAGAAGATGAGTAAGTTAAGAGGTAGGGGTTAACTTTACCTCTTGGCTATTTGGAAAGACGAAAGTATGTCTAACAAGAGAACCACAGCTCTGTCCACATCAAACACATGATCAATATGGGTTTGTTTGTTTTTTTGTTTGCTTGTTTTTTTTTTTTACATTTCATGAAATCTTTAACGAAACTGGGGGAGGGGCACAAACAGAAGGGAGGGGCGATAAATATGGTTTTTAACATGAAGAGGGTTCTTATTCAATAAATTGTGGTGCAATAACCGGGTAAGTACTGAGAGGTGGAACTTAACTAACAAGCAGTTAAGAAAACACTCCATTCAGACAGCATCATTTTGAGACTTGTCTTTGCAACTTGCTGATTCTCGGTCTTTAGGGAAATCATTTAAGCTCTTTTCATCTTAGTTATCTCTTCTGTAAAATGAAGATGAAAACACTAGCCATCCAAAAAAGTTGGTAAAGATATTTTTTCATGTTAATGTATATAACACATTTAGAAGAGAGGTTGGTTCCTACTAAGTTCTCAACCAATTTTAAATATTAAGAGTTTTAGCAGAATAAATTTAGAACACAAATACATATAAATGGTTTTATAATATTCTTAAAAAATTAATGCTTATTTTTATTTTTGACAGAGAGAGAGAGAGAGAGAGAGAGAGAGAGAGACGGGGGGAGGGGCAGAGAGAGAGGGAGACACAGAATCCAAAGCAGATTCCAGGCTCTGAGCCGTCAGCGCAGGGCTGGATGCGAGTTCCCAACCCACGAACCGTGAGATCATGGCCCCAGTGGAAGTTGGACGGCCAACCGTCAGGGCCACCCAGGCACCCCTATGATATTCTAAAAGAAAATGCAAAGTTTTATGTTGTCTCAAGATGAATGCACTGGATAACTATTGCTACATATCAAACCTAAACACTTAGTGGTGTAAAATATAAGTTATTCATCATCACTCATGTGTCTTCAGGTTATGGTTAGTGCTTCAACTTTTCTAGGCTCAACTTTGAGCAGCTGCAGGGGTCCTGGGAGTCAGCAGTGAAAGGTCAGACACAGCAAGCCTGGTTCTGTTCCACATATCTGTCATCTTCCTCAGGGAACCATCACACTAGCCCATTCCCATGGCAATGTCAGAGGCAAAACTGAGTAAGGAAAATCCTGAAAGATGTCCTAAATCTTAGGCATGACACCGGCACATTCTTCAGTTCTCCTGAAATCTTTTGGTTATCACAGGTCACATGCCTGACCATGAAACACAGGGTAGGGAAATAAAATCTGCCGTGTTGGTGGGAAAGACTGCAAAGTCACATAGCCAAGGTGGGAGTACAGGGAAGAGTATATGATTGGGGCCAAAAATGCATCTATCTGTTCACAAGAGAAAAGTCCTTGCAAGGACATTATGAAGTAAAGAGTAATATGAACTCTATGTCCGAGCATAAAAAAGGCAAGCAAAATTAAGGCAAACAATAAAATTAAATTCTTTATTGCCAAAGTCAAATAAGGTTGAGATATTTCAATATAAAAAGATAAGAAAATCCAATGGAAAACATGAAAATGGAGAGGAAAACATGGAGAAGCAGACACTCATAGATAATTCTAGATGGGGCCTAACTAGGTAAAATTTTCTTGTGGTAATTCTTTCACTGTAATTCAAAAGTCACTGAAATTATTTACATTATGCCTATTATTCCTACAACAAATCATATTCTAAAACTCTTGTCTAGGGGGGTATCACAGATGCACGCATACATTGATGTATAATATCACAAATCAAAATAAAATTCACAATATTAAAACATCTTGAAAACAGGTATTATTTTATTAAATAGGCTATAATGAAATATATATCACAAGTAACCAAATAAATAGTCACGTTGTAGAAGTAAAAAGTTCTTCACAGTATTTTGTTAAGTTGACATTTTTCAAAGTAAGTCAAAATTAAATAGTGATATTAAATATAAAAACTACTCTTGGATAGTCATAATACACACTAGTCTATTAAAGACTCGGAAAGCGATGCAGTGGGGAAAAAAAAGCAAAACACAACTTGCTGAGGATATTTGACATCATAATCACCAAATTAGTTCAATAACATCTATTAACATCTGATGAATTACAGCTCAATATAGTATACTTTTTAGAATCATTATGCTAAATTTACCAAAAGAAAGTGGTAAAAAAAATCATAAGTAGAATTATACATGATCAAGATGACAATTTTTAACCATATAAAACTGAATTTAAAAATTCAGAAAGAATATTATTTTTGTACACTGTAATGTACATATTTAAAATACATAATACTGTACTATCATATATAATTGTGTGTGTGTGAGTCTATGGAGAGAGTTTAAGAGAAAGAGAGAGAAGGAAAGAGAGATAGGTAAGTGTGGAGAAGCTTTGTGCGGAAGTAAAAATTTATATTTTGGAGTTGAACAACTCAAACTCAGCCCATCACTAAATGGCAATCACCTTTTTTTTAACTAAGAGTTTTTAGGTTTTTTTAAATATATATATTATACAATGAATGTGCACTTATATGATCAGAAAGTGATAATTATAGAAGTAAATATTTTTGGTACATTTACATTTATAAATGGAATTTATAAAAAAAAATATGACCCTGAAAAACAATGTTAGCAGTTACTAAAATGCAAACTATCCTATGAATTTGTAAAAGTAAAAATAAATAAAAAACATCCTCTTGAACAATTCTTAGAGATATAGTTCTTAAGTAGAACCCTTTATCTCATCTTATAAAAGTGTTCTTGAATGTTTTTAAAACCCTGTCTTTAGATTTCTTTGACACTATTGTTAGTTCTCTAATTTATCCAGTGGTGACAGTCTCCAATTCTCCCAAATCACTCCTCAATAGTAGTCAAGAGTTTGAGTTCGCGTTGTATATTTTTCACGGGTAGAGCATTTAAAATGCAATCTTCAGGGGCGCCTGGGTGGCGCAGTCGGTTAAGCGTCAGACTTCAGCCAGGTCACGATCTCGCGGTCTGTGAGTTCGAGCCCCGCGTCAGGCTCTGGGCTGATGGCTCAGAGCCTGGAGCCTGCTTCCGATTCTGTGCCTCCCTCTCTCTCTGCCCCTCCCCCGTTCATGCTCTGTCTCTCTCTGTCCCAAAAATAAATAAAAAACTTTGAAAAAAAAAATAAAAATAAATAAATAAATAAATAAAATGCAGTCTTCTGAGGTTTATTCTATGTGGAAAAAAATAAGCAACAGAAATTTTGTAGGAATTCATGCAAATAGAGAAAATGAGGACGTTAGCCAGCTTTATTAAACACATCAAGCATTCAGGACTTTTTTGATGTTCTTATACTCCCATGCGATGTAACTCCATAGGCGTTTCATAAAGCTTTACCTGGACAAAACGGTGTAGACAAGGCCAGTAGCCAGAGTTGTGATATGGAGCTCAGGGAAGCCAAACGTGAGACAGAAGTGAAAGATTGAAAGCTTGTGACGCACTGTGCTGAGTGGGCAGATGTGTTTTTTTCTTGTTTTGCTGCTTTTCAACTCAACAAGGCTTACTCTGGAATAATTTAACGTGGCAAATCGATATAGAGAACCAACATTTTATTTTTATGTTTGAATTTTATATCTGAGATTATTCCTATATTCACTGAAAGCATTCGCATGTCAACTGTGGTCAACACCGCCAACAGCTCTTGAAGGGGAGTGAATCTCTCACTTTTAAGTTGTAGACACAAGAAGTGGCCGACTGCAGTGTTTATTCCCTAATGCTTCAGGGATAAGAATAAATATTTTGGGATGTAAACCACAGCGAAGCTATTTCCTCAGTAAGGAGGATGTGTGAAGCCAGTTTTGTGAACAGATGAGGACTTGGCCCCTGGCTCCTGAGTGAAGAGAGGAAATGGAGGAAAACAATGGCTGTAGGCAGGACAGAAGCTACGCGTTACCCACATCAGAAGCTGACTTCCCACTAATTGCAGGAGAACAGCTTGAGACTCAGAAAGCTTGCACCAGTATTCATCTTAGCACCTGGAAGACCAGAGAGCCAACTGAATTGCTCCCAAAACCCGGAAGATATGAGCTGAAGAGTCACGGAGTTGGCATGGTCAAGACAAGAGGATCTCTTATTTCTGGGAAAATGCTGAACCGCGAAATTAGATATGTAAGATTATTTTTTGTAGGACTTGTAGTTTACACATCCAATCTACAGATTTACGTCCTTATTAATTTTTCTCCTGATAACTTTGGGGGTCTACAGGAGTAAGGAGCATTTCAATGCCCAATGAAGATTTTCTAAGATGTGGTTATTGTGACTACAGCTAAGGGGGGTGTCTGTGTTTCTCAATAAGCTATCCGTAGACTGTCAATGCCATGTTTTAATGGTTGTATTCTTTTTTTTTTAATGTTTATTTATTTTTGAGAGAGAGAGAGAGAAAGAGCAAGAGCAGACAGAGCATGAGTGGGGGAGGAACAGAGAGAGGGAGACACAGAATCTGAAGCAGGCCCCGGTCTCTGAGCTGTTAGCACAGAGCCCAAAATGGGGCTCAATCTCAGGAACCTCGAGATCATGACCTGAGCTGAAGTCGGGTGCTTAACTGACTGAGCCACCCAGGAGCCCCTTAGTGGTTCTATTCTTAGTGGAGATAATTACCTCCCAGTATTTCTCTCTCTCCCTTTGATTTATCTGGAATCTGGCTTACTTTAAAAAATATATATCATTTTTTTCAGTCTCCCCTCATTTTATTTTATTTATTTTTTAAATTTTATTTTCTTTTATTTTTTTTTTTTTAATTTACATCCAAGTTAGCATATAGTGCAACAATGATTTCAGGAGTAAATTCCTTAAAAATATATCATTTTAATTTCATTAGCTATGCTAGGTAAAGTGTGGTGGTCACTTTCAAGACAAAAGATTTCTACCACTTATAATATTTAAGAGTCTTTACACATACAGAGGTGGCATATTTTCCTAATTGTGATTAAATTCATTTTTTCTGGCAGAAGTGAACTTAAAATAAGGGAAACATTTATTCATTCACTTTCCTTGCTCTGCTATAACATCCATCTCTCTTTAATGATACTTCAATGTGTCCAATAAGGTCAAGATAGTCAGAAACCATGTGTGGCTGCTTCTAAATTTATTCGTGAAGGCACCACAAGAATAACACTTAACCAGGATGTTTTTGTTAGCCTCCTGCCATGTCTTGAATTTCTCTTCCTACCCTGCTGTAAATTGCTCATCCCTTAACTTCATTCCATAACTCTATCAAGCACTGACATGACTAATTTGTGTTCATTGCTTTGGATTTATCGTGATGTTGAGTGTTATTCATCCCGGCTTGTAGCAGCTTAACCCCTTTTGGCTTCTTGCTTCTGCACCTGGCCAGTATTGCTACTGGAAAGCCTCTTGGCTGGACATTACTTACCAAGTGAATCTCTTTGTCTTGCCCAAGTTCTGAAACGTTGGCCTCCTGACTATATCGAGCTTTCGTTCAGTCTTATACTTTAGCCGAGACAAGCACTTGTTATGAGAAAAATCAGTTTAACCAACCAGGGTTCTATTCTTTCATTGCTCTGATTGTACCATAGATATAGAATCCCTACTTAAAGTGCTAATTATTGCATATGGGATTATAGATTTGAGTAGTCCAAATGGACCTTATCATTCCCCCAAGTTCAATTGTTTTCTTCCAGAGAGCTGGAGATGTTAAGCTACTTGTTTCCAGTCATACAATTTTATACTACTAAAGGCTTGTATAAAAAGCAAGACGTGTGATTTCAACCTAATTCTATTTTTTCTAGAATTATTCCTTCGAAGTAATATGCTTATTTACTTTGATAGCCACATTCGTTTTCCCAAGTGACGAATATTAACTTTAGACACACAGGTATTTCTTATGTAGAGAGTTGTTCAGTGAAGTCGTCCTTCTGACTTACAAATATATGTGTAACTATCAATCTAATCATTTTCACAGTCTCCCAAGTATTTCTGTGCCTGTGACACGAGTGGGGGGTGGGGGTGGGCACAGCCTTAAGCAAAAACAAGAAACTCACAAGGATAACTCCTCTGCTCTCTGATTACTTTTGTGTGCCCAGTTTCTTTTTTTTTTCTCTAAGCGATTCCTTTTAATAAAACTATTTGGGGGCAAAATCATGTATCTACTGGTCTCAATCATGCAAATATTGAGAAGTGAAATAAAAGCAACTTCTGACAGCTGTCACATCAGAGACAGGATCTAGCTTATGTTGAACATAAGCAATATAATAGAGTAATGTATGACAAAGCCACTATGTGTTGGTGACCATCAAGACAAAAGACCACAATTATATCTGAGTAAGAAACCACACACACACACACACACACACACACACACACACGTCTAAACCACAAAAGTGACCAAATATCCCCCTCTCGTGGCCAAAATGGGGAATTGCTCTTTATTTACCATTTGGAGCTTTAACTTAACTCCTTTTAATACTTCTTTCCTCCTAGATAAAAGTTAAGACGCAAGATCACATAATTGCTTCCATTTTCTCACAGCATCAAAGGCAGAATAAAACTTCACTTCTCTTTAATCTCCCCAAAATTTCCTACTTCATGCACAAATCATATAATAACACCCTCCCAACGTCACTTACTGAGATGCCCCATGATACACTAAGGTATGGGTTCTTCCTCAGCGAAGAGTCAATAACCCAACTTTGACACTACAGGTATATTCAAAGTGTATTTGAAGAAGGGCAGTGGTTTTCCTACAGAGAAATTCAAAAAGTTATGTCTGCAAGAGTTATTTTGTATTTAAAACCATAATTTTGCAATGAACTTTTTTCCCCCAAATCTGAGAGAAGATTCTCTCAGAATAAAAGAAGTTGTGATAAAAAAAACCATTCAATATCCCTGAAATGAATCATATTAGGTATTATCCCACAGAACCTACCATATTTAGTCCAGGGTCCTGTCATAACCAGCACTTCTGTAAGTAGACCCTGCATAAGAAAGACTAGATTCTCAAGAAATCCATATTGCCAATAATGGTGATTTATTTCTATTTTACTAATAGTTATCAGTTACCTGTTAAGCATGAGGATCTACAGCAGATTGGATTCTGAAATAACAGACGTTGAGAAGAGATATTTGTTAGGGATCCACACTTGTAAAAGGAAGAAGGAAGAAAGATGGGTCAGAAAAAGAAATTAAACCATGTTGCAGGATGACAAAGTCTTGGCCAATTGGTGGATATCTCTGGATCCAATATTATCCATTAGAGTGTCCTTCATTGGCCCCAAATGCTCATCATTTATACTCCAACTCTCAGTCACTAGATACAGGATGCTGTTTGAGCCACGTGTCACTTCAGACAAGATGACTGACTGTAGCATTAACACACAAATACATTTAAAAGTTACATTAGTTTTAGGGGCACCTGGGTGGCTCAGTTGATTAAGCACCTGACTCTTGATCTCGGCTCAGGTAATGATCTTGTGGTTCATGAGTTCGAGCCCCACGTTGGGCTCTGTGCTGACAACGTGGAGCCTGCTTGGGATTCTGTCTCTCTCTCTCTCTGCCCCTTCCCTGCTCATGTGCGCTCTCTCTTTCTCTCTCTCTCAAAATAAATAAATAAACATAAAATATAAATAAATGATAATTACATTCTTTTTACCTATTTCTTCAGCAATGTCTATTTTATGTTGTAGGGATTTCTCCATCTTTCCCTGCAGAACTTCAATACTCTGTTAGCTAATTACTTGGTTCTCCACTCACTTTTATTTATTTCAAGACAGACATTGCTGATTCGTTAATTCCTTTCTTTGTCATTCTTAATCCCATTATGATTAAGCATCTCTCAAATTTATGGGCAATTTTCATTCTGTTTTGTTGTTTCAGAATTAAATTGTCCTGGGTATTAAAATCCATGAGACAAATAATCAAAAGTAAGAGAATATGAATCCTCGGATGTCACCAACAAGGAAATAAGCAAATAAAATGTGTGACAGAATTTTAACATTTACAAAGAACGAGGAAACTTTATATCAGAATTTGCATAAGTATCTCAATGACCTGTCACTGGCTTTTTTTCAAGAGATTATATTATTTATTCATAGTATATGGCAAAAAGAAATCTTTTGCCATCTTTTTAAAAAACTACAAACATAAATACATCAACACACTCGTCACAGATAATGTGCCTATAGCCAGTGGGAGTATGGTTATAAACTAGTTGTTTAGGGTGGATGAAGAGAAGAGAAAAGTGTGGTTGGGGGTCAAGTGGTCCAAGAGAGAAGAGAAATGGGAAAAGAATTTGGGGTGACAGGGACGTATTTAGTGAGCTCTGACTAGAGACTTGACATTGTACTTGGCATTTTATAGGTTATTTATTTTCTTCAGCAGAATTGAAATATACTTAATATACAAACAAAATTGCACATATTCGATATACACATTTTGATGAGTTTGGACACATGCATACATCCATCTTACCATCCCATAATCAAGGTAATAAACATATCCATCACTTCCAAAAGATTTCTTGTGTTCCGTTGCTTGTGCGCACGTGTGTGTGTGTGTGTGTATGTGTGGTAAGTACACAACATGAGATTTATAAGTTTTTAAGTGCACAACACCGTATTGTGAACCAAAGGCACCATGTTGCACAGCAGATCTCTAGAACTTATTCATTTTGCATGACTGTAGCTTTATACCCATTGAACAACTCCCCGATTCCCCGTCCCTGTCTCCCTGGCATCCACCATTCTACTTAATGCTTCTTTGAGTTTGACTATTGTAGACATCTCGTATAAGTGGAATCGTGCAGTATTTGTCCTTCTGTGTTTTTCTCTTTTAACTTACCATTCATGTTACAAAGGGTGATATTTCCTTTTTTTTCCAAGACTAAATAATATTTCATTGTATGGATACACCGCGTTTACTTTTATCAGTTCATCTGTTGATGGGCATTTGGATTGTTTCTGTATCTTGGCTTTGTGCATAATGCTGCAATAAACATGGGAGTGTGGATATGTCTTTGAGATTCTGATTTCAGTTCTTTTGGCTATATCCCCAGGAGGAGGATTGCTGTATCATATGGTAGTTCTAATTTTAACTTAAAAAAAAAAATGTTTATTTACTTTTGAGACACAGAGAAAGCACGTGTGTGTGAGTGAGTAGGGGAAGCTAGGTAGAGAGAGGGGGGGACACAGGATCTGAAGCAAAACTGTGCTGACAGCAGAGAACCCAATGAGGGGCTCAAACTCATGAACCATAGGATCACCTGAGTCACACAGGCACCACATTAACTTCTTAAAGAAACTCGTAGTGGCTGTACTATTTTACATTCCCACCTAGAGTTTACAAGGGGTGCAATTTCTCTACATTTTCAGCCATGCTTGATACCTTTTGTTAGACAATAACCATTCTAACAGCTATTCCTATTTAGGATATCAGACCCCTAATGAGTTGATATCTCATTGTCCTGTTGCTGATTAGTGACGGTGAGCAGTTTTCATATACTTGTTAACCATTTGTATGTGTTCTTTACAGAAATGTCTATTCAAATTTTTTACCCATGTATTCATTGGGTTATTTATTTATTTATTTAGCTATTAAGTTATGGGAGCTACTTATATATTTTGGAAATTAGCCCCTTATATTAACCCGTACATGTGATTTACCAATATTTTCTCGCACTTTGTTGTTTGCCTTTTAATTCTGTTGACTGTTTCCTTTGCTCTGCAGAAGTTTTGAGCTGGATATAGTTCCACCTGTCTTGGTTTGCTTTTGTTGCTTTTACTTTTTGGTATCATATAGATGAAATCATTCCTAAGATCAATGTCATGAAGTCTTATCTCTATTGAAACTGCTAAATAGACTCATAAAAAGAGAAAAGTCAAGTAAATAAAATTAGAAATGAAAAAGTAGACATTACAATTAATGCCACAGAAATACAAAGGATCATAAGAGAATACTATGAACAATTATACACCAACAAATTGAATCATCTGGAAAAAATGGACGAATTGTTAGAAACATGCATCCTACCAAGACTGAATTATGAATAAATAGAAAATCTGAACAAACCAATTACTAATAAGGCAACTGAATCAGTAATCAAAACCTCCCAAAAAAGGCTCAGCACTGGATAGGATATATCATTTAATTTTCAAGTATAAATTTATTAAGTAAATGTTATTATTTGTATTTTACCGATGAATAAGATAAATGTTAGAGAGGCTAAATAACACAGAGCCTGTATACCACAACTACAGATAGCCTGACTCTAAAAACATACTCTTTCCACTGCCTTGTTGATTCCAAAGCTGACTACGGGGTTATATTCTGCCTAACTGATTGAATTTCAACGTTATATTTTCAAATTTTTAAATATTTAAAGGATGTATTGATAGTACCTCATCACTACATTAGATCAGATTCATCTTCTTTTCTTTCTCTGAGCTACTTTTTTTTTTTTTGCTTTTTTAATTTTTTTTTATCTTTCTCTCTTTTTTTAATATGAAATTTATTGTCAAATTGGTTTCCATACAGCACCCAGCACTCATCCCAAAAGTTGCCCTCCTCAATACCCATCACCCACCCTCCCCACCCTCCCTCTCTGAGCTTCTTTTTTAAAAAAATTCCTTATAAGTTGTCCATTCCCCATTGCTGTTTCCTTGTATTCATTCTCCATCAAACTCTTCTTCACACCTATGGAGCTAGCTGCCTCTCGAACCATAACTTCAAATTCTTTAAAAATTCATTCTGACAATATGTGTCTTACAAATAACTCAAATTTAATGTGTACAAGTTTGTGCTCATAAACATTCCAACCACATCAGTGTTTTCTCGACACCTGTTTGTGTGTCTGCCCAACACCTCATTCTTCTGAAATCTGAAACCAGATGAGGATTTGGGCCCTTGACCCTTTTCTTTCTTTAGGCAAGTATTTGGTATCAAAAGAAAAATATATCTAAAATACCTGTGGGAGTATGGTATGGGGCGCCTGGGTGGCCCCCCACCTGTGGGAGTATGGATGGGGCGCCTGGGTGGCGCAGTCGGTTAAGCGTCCGACTTCAGCCAGGTCACGATCTCGTGGTCTGTGAGTTCGAGCCCCGCGTCAGGCTCTGGGCTGATGGCTCGGAGCCTGGAGCCTGTTTCCGATTCTGTGTCTCCCTCTCTCTCTGCCCCTCCCCCGTTCATGCTCTGTCTCTCTCTGTCCCAAAAATAAATAAAAAACGTTGAAAATAAAATAAAATAAAATAAAATACCTGTTAGATTTTAAAACATCCATTAGTTACCATGCCTACGAACATCATCAAGATTTACCTATTATTATATCTTAAAAAGATTATTGAAAAAACAATCTGTCTTTTTCTAGTCACTCTTTATCTAATCTATTCTACCCAATAAGTCCAGGTTGGTCTGGTTAAACACATAATCTGTAAGTAGGGTATGACTGCATAAAAACCATCTGGGATTCTTTGTTTAATGATAATTCCAAATCTTGTACCCTGGCATAAAGACATTCTAGTATTCTTTATGATATTCCTTAGACCCAGAATGCTATGCTTTCTCCACTAACAACCATCGTTTCCCATCTTCCCACATGCAATTGAAACCCTGCTTCATTAGCTCTGTCTCATCTAGCCAAGGATGATTTGTTTTATTCTGCTTTTAAAAAGAACTTTGTTTATACATTTCTTAATTATTTATCCAATGCTTCCTTAGAGAATGGATGTTGGCTTCTACATTGTTATACACTTATGGGCAGGCATAACACCATTCTTCACTCTTGCTTGGTCAGCCTCCCTGAAATGGATTTTCCCTACATCTTATCATTAACACTAATTGCCTTGTATTATGTTAGATGCACTAGAAACAGCCTAGAAAAGTGATGTATTGAGGGAATAATTTTAGATAAAAAAAGAGTTAGATTTAGGGGAAAAATAGTAAATGTGGACATTTGCTCAGCTAAAGATTAGATTCCATCTCATCTTATAGGGAGTTCTGGAGTACAAATCACAACATAAAATTCTTCCCACTGTATGGCAAGGAAAAGAAACTTTGGTAATTTCTGTCAGTTCATCATTGGCCTGAAGCTCCCTCCCACTCCCGGGGCCAAAAATGTGGAATCCCCTAGATGAGTCAATTCTTGTTGGAGTGTAGGTGGTTTCCAGACAAGATGGCTGCTGTGCATCATTTGCAGCTAGGGTGTGTGTGTATTAACCGGGTGAGGTGATATGGCCAGGGCAGTAACACTGTCTACTCCAATATCTTTCTTACACCATTCAAGTCAACCTACTTCTCTCATTAAGTTTCAACTTTTTTCTTTTATTAAGTTTACTTCATTCAGGCTCTGTTTCTTCAAGATTTTATTTAATCACAATTTCTGGGAAAACTCATAAGAACAGAGTTAGTGAGACAAAGTAAATGCCCTTCTGCTGCATTTGATATGGAATTTGTAAATTCCCCTCTCTCCTCCACTACTCATTCTAGATTACCCTCCTCTTGGCTAGCAGTTCTTCTGGAATGAGGGCTTCAAAGTGCTTGAGTGGCAGGCATAGATTGACGTTTAATGGAAATCCTACTGTGTCCCCTGGTAGAACTGTCTCCCTATGACAACCAAAACTTGAGATCCACAGAACCTAAAATTATTAGAACAAGAAGCACAAATACTCCAAAAGGATCATTGAAAATGATGATGAATCAAACACTTCTGCAGCTACCCTTTGCTTTCCAGAACTATGTATTCTACCTCTTGGAGAACTGGCATGATGTAATGATCACTTTTTAAGGCATTATCTGCAAGTATTACAAAAGTGTCTTCAACATATAATTTCATTTTTAGTCAGGCTGGAAGTTTGTAGATAAGCTCAAAAAAGATAACTCCACTCCTCCAATAACTCAGGCCAAATACAATCATCTTTGACTTCTGAATTCTATCACACACTCCATTCATTTAATCATGATATCCATTTTGTTTTGCATTCAAAATATGTTGAGAACGATTACTTCTCACAGCTTCCATTGTTAGCAACATAATCCAAGTAACAATAACCCTTCACTTCCAAGCCATAAAACTGAGTCTTCTTTATTTTGTTCTTGCCCCACCTCCAGCCAGACTCCTGATAACGGATTTGATCCTTTGTAAAACAGACTGGTCTATACCAGTCTTCTGTTCAAACCCTAACAATGGCTCTCCGTCTTACTCAGAATAGAGTCCAAAATTTCCTATGAAAATCTACAAGTCATACTTTGTATCCAAACAACTTGCATTTCAATCACAGATGTGCATCTTATTATTTGTATGGAATTAGCAAGCTAATAGAATTATTCATGTCCCAGTGTAGTATCGAGAATGATATGAGTTGGTGTATATAATATACTGATAGCAGTACCTGGTGTTAAAATAACACCAAATGAAGGTTATCTAATATTTGTGTTGTTTCAGTTTTTATTATTGCTGGTGTTGTCATCCCTGTTATTTTTTTATGATTGTTAAAACAATATTTTTCATGTCATATAATCCTCAAAAGCATATATAATGGCTATGTAATATTCCTATTACATGCCTTTTTTTTTTTTCTTTCGTCCACTCACTTAATCACTTACTTATATCTAGGTATTACAGCAACTTCTTGGTCTCACTTTGGTGAAAAGAAGTTTAGGTGAGACAGAAAACAATAAAATCACTCAAGAAACACATGTATAAAACATATGATTGAATATGTCTTATTATTTTCCCTGACAATCCTACCATAATATATGCTTTGTCTCTCTGACATCAGGCCTAAATACTTTAATTATTAAAATATTAAATGTTATAAGATATTAAAATATTCTGATGAGAGACTTCTCTAAATATGGGGAAAACTATGGAGAGAGTCTTATCCTTTCCTTTCTTTCGTGGAATATGCTGGGCTTAAGGAGAGAATTGTATCCAAAGAGAGGTTAAATGTTAATTCCTTCTATTATAACTTTTCCATGTGTCAAGGTGCTATGTGAAGAAGTAATGTTGCTGTCCAATCACTTCTAACTACCAGCAGTCATGATTATAGAGTAAATTGCGTGAAGCTCTCAAGACAATAGAATCATATATATATATATATATATATATATATATATATATATGAAAAATAACAATATCTTCTGTTCTGATTAGCTCATGTCATGGAAACATAAAGAGTGGATATATCCCAGAATGAAATTTCAGGAAGTCATAATAAAATGAACACATATTTATTATTAATTATTTAAACTAAAATCTTGAAATATGTTGCTTTTTAAATAATTTTATTTCTTTTTTTTTAAACGTTTATTTATTTTTGAGACAGAGAGAGACAGAGCATGAACAGGGGAGGGTCAGAGAGAGAGAGGGAGACACAGAATCAGAAACAAGCTCCAGGCTCTGAGTTGTCCGCACAAAGCCCGACGCGGGGCTCGAACTCACGATCCGTGAGATCATGACCTGAGCCGAAGTCGGACGCTTAACCGACTGAGCCACCCAGGCGCCCCAATAATTTTGTTTCTTAACTCAATGTCTATCTGATTTTCTTTAGTATCAGAGAAAACTTAAATTATTCTATTTTCATCACCACCTTTCTCTCCAACCGGAGTTTACCTCTATGGCCTGTGGCCACTGGAAAATATTTATCTTGTTAAATGATGTATTTCAGACATGTAGCTGCAGAAATTAAAAAAAAAAACAATATCAAAAAGGTATAAAATACTCTGTTTTAATTTCATAATTCGATCAAAAACTTTTACTAGTTTTCATCTGTGCTCAAAGATGTTTTTGAGCTTCCATCCCTTACTGAAACTAAAAAGTTGGGGGAATGTGTTTTCTATAAGTCCAAGGGCATCATGTTATATTTATTTTCTATACAAAATTTTCTTAAAAACGTATATTTGTTAACATATATAACATAAATTACACATCCCTTGAAAAGCAAGGAATTGCAGTCAAAAAGAAGATGGATCTGTTTATTCTCTTGACTTATGCAAGAGACTTGCTCTTGACTTCTTCTGAACCTTGAGAAAAGAGTGTCATATTATAAGTCAAT
Organism: Neofelis nebulosa; assembly: GCF_028018385.1. Classification (NCBI taxonomy): domain Eukaryota; kingdom Metazoa; phylum Chordata; class Mammalia; order Carnivora; family Felidae; genus Neofelis; species Neofelis nebulosa. The sequence continues at coordinate 138,795,915 of NC_080786.1, forward strand.
TAAGCTGAAATATCTCTTCTTTAGAAAACAAGGTATATATAAGATTAATAACTGTCCAGAGCACAATCTCTCAAGACTCATTTTTGTCTCATTCTTGCTGTTTTTGATCTCCCATGTCACAGTCTCTAACTGGCCTGAAAACTGGAGTTGGCTAACTTAAATTTTACCATCATAAGAAAAAAAGGTTGGTATCCACGAAGCTCTGCCTTCCATTTGTACTTAATCTCCAGGGAGACCCCACATGCGCACGTGCGCGCGCGCACTCACACACACACACACACACACACACACTCTTTTTGTTTGTTTGTCTTTTTAACCCAAAACATAGTCTCTGGGAAACTCTTTCAAAGGAATATTCTCCATCACATCTCTACCAACATACATATTGCAGATTTTCTTTTTTTTTACTCTGATGACATAAAAATATTTTATTAATTTTTGCTCAGGATAAAAGATTATTTGAGCCCCACTCCCATGAGACTGTGAGAAGAATTCTATTTTTTTTTAACGTTTATTTATTTTTGAGACAGAGAGAGACAGAGCATGAACGGGGGAGGGGCAGAGAGAGAGGGAGACACAGAATCGGAAGCAGGCTTCAGGCTCTGAGCCATCAGCCCAGAGCCTGCCGCGGGGCTCGAACTCGCGGACCGCGAGATCGTGACCTGAGCTGAAGTCGGACGCTTAACCGACTGAGCCACCCAGGCGCCCCGAATTCTATTTTTTTTTAAATGTCCTACTATTACTCCTTAAGGAAATGACAGACTTCTTAGCAATGGGTACAAGCTGGGCTCCATGGTTCATGAAGAGTAAATCTTTCCCCACTCAGTTCTGATGTGAAAAATGGAATTAAAGTGAAGGAAATTGTCAGAAGAACAGCAAAGAGAAGGACAATTTTAGTTTCATGTGTATGTGAAATTTAAAAATATAGGTTACCATTTCTCCATTAAATAAACTGTCTCTGGAGTAACTGGATAGATATCCTTTTCCTGATTCTTCCTTGCTCTTTGGATCTCACCCACTAAGCACTATTTTTTTTTCCTGTTACATTTCAGGAATTAACTTAAAACTTTAATTCAAGCTTTAGCTGACACATCGTGCATATGTTATTTTAACAGAATTTTTAAAAGTTCTATTTTCAAGGAGTAAAGAGTAGTATAAAAGTTCTGAAAACATCTTAAACATCAAGAGGCCCTTGGAAACCTAAGGACTCAAGCCAATAAAAGAAGTATGGATTTTAAAACTAAGAGCCATCAAACTCTCTGAAGTGGCATCACATTATGATTTTTAAATCTGTGATATATTTAATAGGCAAACTTTATTCTCTTTCGAGTTGTAATATTTAAAAAATGCTAAATTCATAAGCAGAAAAGTATCAGGATATGAAAAAATGTGTTACATCAAAGCATATTAAGGCACATCACATCTTTAAAGGAAGGCTGAAAACTCAAAAATATGCTTATTCCATAATTTAAATTAAAAGTGGCTATGACAAGCATGGATTCTTATATCACCTTAGTAATTTCTTGGCAATTCTCCCAGATATATATTTATATAGATGACTGTCTTCATTTTGCTCATATTTTTCATTACATAAATTATTTTAAGCTATTAATTTTCCATTATGCATGAATATGGTTCACTAGATATGCTGAGGTGTCAATACATTATCTACTTCTGAGGAAAATATAATATGTCACTGACTTTTGTGAAGAGACTTTAAGTATGAATGCTTTATGGGCCCTTACATATATACACTACAAGGTGGTAATATCACTCACAGCCTTGCATTCAACTTCATGATAATCTGGGCAAACCACATTTGTAGTCTTACCCTATGTGGATTTTTTTTTAAATGTTTATTGTTGAGAGAGAGAAAGAGAAAGAGACAGAGCATGAGCAGGGGAGAGGCAGAGAGAGAAAGGGAAACACAGAATCTGAAGCTGGCTTGAGTTGTCAGCACAGAGCCCAACGTGGGAATGGAACTAAAGAATGGTGAGATCATGACCTGAGCCAGAGTCGGACCCTTAACTGACTGAGCCACCAGATGCCCCTGCCCTATGTTGATCTTATCCACATAGTCAATGCTCTAAGCCAGTTGGATCCTTGTTCTTCCCTGTCTTCTGCAGTTTCTATCCTTCTGGACCTTTTTTTTTTTTATTTTATTTTATTTTTTTTTTTTAATCTGCCACTGTCAACGCTTTTGGTCTCAGAGAACAAATACCCTCTTACAAATCATTGAGGATCCCTCAAAGACTTTATTTATGTAGGATGAACTTATTAGCACCAGGAGAGAAATTAAAACTTTTAATTGTTATTTTTATTAATACTTTAAAACATGTTGAATGTATTACATTTTTGCATATTTTACATTTATGAAAATAACTATATTTTCTAAAGTAAAAAAAATAGTGGGCAGAGGAGCATAATTTTACATTTTTGCAAGTCTCTTTAATGTTTAGTTTTATGGAACACAGTTGAATACTAACATCTGCTTCTGTATTCAGTCTATTGTAATATGTTTAGGTGAAAACATACAACAAAAACCAGGTATCGCACAGAGAAGTATTAGAGAAACCAATGTGTTAAAAATGTTTTTAGATAATTGTGAATATTCTTCCCTGATACTGCACCAAAACTTTGCCATTTATAATGTGAATTTGTGAAATCAAATATTGTTGATTTTTTTTGTTTACTGTTATATTACAATCTATTGATTTGTCCTATGCTTTGAATGAGTTTTTTACCCATTCATAATTTTGTTTTCAACATGCACTGGTCATTTGGAAAATATTGGCTCACTAAACTACGACGTTCATATCAATGTTGGAATAATTTTTTTATAAGTACCTAAAAGATGGGTGCCTGTGTGACTCAGATGGTTAAGCATCCGTCTCCTGATTAGGGCTCAGGTCGTGATCTCAGTTTGTGAGTTCAAGCCCCCATGGCTCTCTGCAGTGACAGTGCAGAACTTGCTTAGGATTGTCTCTCTCTACCCCTCCCACCTCGTCTCTCTCAAAATAAAAAAAAAAATAACCTTAAAAAAAAATAAACACCTAAAGACCCACATTCATTAGTAGTATCACAAATTTTATAAAAATTTAGTGTTGAGAAGCTGTCAAACTCAGAGTGGCAGATATGTTTCCCCAAAATCTAATTTTGCTTGAAAACATGAATTTTCTTATTTGCAAAAAGTAGCGTCCATTTTCTTTGAAGTAACAGTGAATATCCGATATTAGAGAGCCTCTGAAATCAGCCTTTTACCACTTTTTTCTCTATTCTCACTCTTGAAGTATTATTGCCTTAGTCTCGTGATTTTAAATGCCATAAACATACTGATAGTTTTTAACTGCTTATTTCCAGATCATCACATTCATTTTTGAGAAAATACACGACAGTTACTTAGACCGTAGTTTACGTGTCTTTCTTCCAAACAAGAATGGTACTTCTTAAAAAACAAAAAAAGTCTCCCGTTCACTTCACCACTCAAATGATGACATAAGTTGTTTCATTCTGGAAAAAGAAAAATAACTTTATTGTGCAATGGAATTGCTTTATATGTACTTCCCACTTTGTCAAACAAAATATTAAAAAGATATATAATTAGGGCTAGAGATAGAGATTCAATACTATATATATATATATATATATATATATATATATAATATTTAACAGTCTTATTTAGGTCATTTTTAATGTTTTTTTTTGTTTTTGTTTTTGTTTTTGCTGAGCTTTATTTTTAACCGTGTGGGAATGGAGAATACTATGTCAATGGATACCATTAAGTGCCACTGCATGGATTTCTGCTATGCCACTGATTGCTTTACCAACTCTGCTCTTTCACCGTTATTTCAAATATTAGCACAGTGAAAAGCAGCATTATAGCAGCTGCGAATTATTATGAAATATTTTTACTTTGCAAAGTCCTTGGAAGCATTTTGAGCATCACACTGGGTTCTATGGAACATGCTAGGAGAATCACTGATATTTCTGCTTCGAAGTCCCTTGCACCTCATCTCTTTCTAATCCAAGTTCTCATTTAAACATTTTAGCAAAGTTAAAATACTACTCTCACTGTGAACTCTTTCCAGATATCTCAAGTTAATAGTGATGTCTTTTGTATCAGAATGCATATTTTATACTGTTCTCCAGAAACAAGAAAATCAAATGAAAAGATATGTTCCCTATCCTTAATGATGTCACCTTATATTAGGGGAGATTGACTTATGAAACAGTAATTTACAACTAAATGTGTTGTATGGAGACATAGATATACAAAGCATACTAATGTAGCATGGAGGTATCGTTTGGAGGGTGCCAATCATAAAGCCAAAAAAAACTGTGCAAAGTAAGTAACGTTTGAAACAAAGGGGAGTGTGGTGCACAGAAGGGGGGCCATACACATTAAAGAGAACATACAAAGCTCCAGAAGCAAAAATACCAGTAATATATCACAGATTTAGTATAAGATGCGATCGGCATGGCAGGTTGGGACAATTGCTATCGGAACATAACATTTCAGAAATAAGTAGAAGTCACTGAGGAAGGGATAGGTGAATTTAGTGATTCGAAACCATTGATTGTACTTCTTAAAACATTTCAAATATGGGGATAAAAATTTAATATTCACCAATCATTACAAAACTCACTACTGAGTAATGGACTCTGAGCAGTGGCATGTGACCATAGAACATTTGAGCCTCTACTCATTCCCTGTGTTGTGATAAACAGCGAGGGCTGAGGGTATTATTTGATTTCTGGTGAGGTGGGGCATAGTATCCGAACATTGCAACTAATTGCAAACTAATATTTGTGTAAAATCTGTGCCTATGCTTAACCGTTCCACCCATTTTGCTAAGATGCCAATGGAGAATCATTTTTGTTTAGTTTTTTGTTCATTTTGTTGGTTGCTTGGGTATAAGCGTTTGGACGTTCCAGAACTTTGAAGATGATGAAATATCTTGAAAAAAAAAAAAAAAAGAAAAGAAAAAAGAAAAAAAAAGCTCTCATTTAAGAAAATGTAACTTAATGTTCATCTCCTTCTTAGTTTTTTTGCTATATACAATAAAACCTTGGACTGTGAGTAACTTGTTCTGTGAGGGTCCCGCAAGACAAAGCAAACATTTCGAATAAATTTTAACTTGGTAAACGAGCGCTGTCTGCAATACAAATAGTACATGACACTAAACGTTACGTGATCACAACTGAGCCAATGATTCTTGAAATTCGCTTTGGTATACAAATGCTTTGGATTACAAGCATGTTTCTGAACAAATTACACTCGCAAACCAAGGTTTTACTCTATAATCTTCTATTTTGTGTTTTGCATAATATATCAGAGTAATGCAACTACTTTTATCATCTTTGGGGTGTGCAAGACTCCATAGCACATTATCGTATCCACAAAATTAAATACCTGATGTTAGTTTTTTCCAAACTGCTTTCTCTTAGATTTTTGGCTTTGTCCATCTCATAAGTAGAACATAATCTCCAAAACCTATGAGAGACCTCATTTGACACTAACTTCGACCTAACAGTAACTATATTTTATATTCTTATTGAAAAGGAAAATGTTATTGAATATCTTTGTGTAAAATTATATTTTACCATTTAAAAACTATATTATGCAAGGGCTACACAGAAAAGCTCCGTAATTAAGAATCTTAAGAAAATTATCACAATTTTATAGTGTGACATTACTTTTATATATTTTATCAAAGTAACATTCCTTACATTTAATTTTGAATATTTGCAAATAGTTACATCAGTGAATTTCATATGGCATCCAATGCCTACTTTTTGATAAGAAAAAGTATATTTATTAATATTTTTAAACACCTAAATCATATATTTTGCTAAATGTTGTTTAATTTATTCCTTATGAACCTAAACATGGAAGGAGAGGTGTTAACGTTTTCTTTTTCTGATGATTTAATGTAACTTTTTTTAGATGAGGTACATTGTGGTCATAAGGCATAACCAGCAAATTCCTTGACTTCTTTCAATATTACTTATTTTAATATTGTGCTTCGTGGTTCTAACTTATGTTACTTAAATGTCTTCACAACTAGTTTGCCAGGGAGAATATCTTTGACATAATACTTATAGAGCCACCCATCAATCAAGGCAAAAACCTTGGCTCTCTCTATATGTTGGTGTATGTAGTTGATTTCTCCTGGATCCCAATCATCAAGACTTTCCTCAGGGCTCATGTATCTATTCAAGGATACTGATTTCCTGTCCTCACACTGGAAAGTACCTTATTAACATCAAACTAGCTACTCACTACATACTTAAGATATATGCCTTGGGACTATCAGTTCACTATAAGGATATTAGATGAAAAAAAATCATATCAAAGAATACAAAGAAAATATATCAATATATATGCTTAACTAGTTACCATGTTTGGCTATTACATTTAGTTAATTACATTCTGAAATACTAAATAAAAATGGAAACATGATAGATTATGTACTTCTCATTATCTGATAAAAGGAGCTTATACTAATTATTTAAGGGAGCTCATTTTTCCTGGTACAAAATGATAAAGACAATACATCAACCTAATGGACAGATTACTATTCAACTGCATTATTAATACACACTGTGATGGCTCTTTTAAGGGGATCTATCATATGGAAATTAAACTATGGGGAAAAAAGGTCATATCACAGTAGGTTAGTTACTAAAATCTTAGCCCATTTGGGAACACAAAACAGCCTTAATGGTTTAAGAAAGCTCACTTTGCAAGTGGTTATTTAACAACAACAAAAATTAATTCGATGTTGGAGAAAAAAGTGCAATGCATAAAATAGCCGCCTTCGAGAGTGTAATCAAAATTCTCAGCAACAATTTCTAGTCTTTCATTAGTTTTTTAGACAAATTGCAACCTTAGTTTACTGGACCCTCATCATTTTTTTTCAAAATTTAATTCAAGAAACATTTATAAGCATTAACTAGATTCACAAGATACTTTTCTAAGACCTGAGGACACAGAGTTTACGCACTGTACATTTTTATCAAAATTATGAAGCTGGTCTTGGGTTGCTCTGTGCGATGACACTCCCACTGCAGTGAATCTGTCATTTTTTGCCAAAAGTAGTTTCTGTTGAAAGACTCACTGTGCAGTATAATAGCCAAGTGGGGGATTTAAAAATCTATTTCATTTATCAAAAAGGTAGTGAGTGCTTTCAATACATGTAGACACAGCCTGGGAGATGAAGCTGTGTTGTATATTTCTTCCTTTCTTTATTTTATTTCCGAGGAAGAAGTATATTCATTAAAATGCCAATTTGACATTCCGAATGTGACATTTGCTACAGACTTCCCATACCTGTTCTCTTCCCTGCATTCAAGTATATATGAGATGTATCAAAATGAACTTTTCTAAACTCCAGGCATCGTCTCATCAGTATTTTCCCAGTGCTCAGGTGCACAGCTCAGTACATTACTCATCGCTCGGTTTGAAGAATCACTTCATCTAAACTAGTTGTTTCAGTGCATTGACATCAGTCATCCTTAGTCCCCTGAAGACTACATTGGGAAGAAACAATAAAATGGAGGCTCTAAACCTCCTTTCTTTCATATTTGTATTTTGAGAGTGGGGAGATCACTTGATTCCACATGTTCTATTTGAAACATCATAGAGGAAATGTCATATGAAAATATGTTGTTTCTGATCAGCACCGGCTGAATCCACACTCCCATGAATTTCCTGCCACGGCCCTGAGTGTCTTTTCTTCATGCAGCCAGTTTGTTCTAATTCCCTTTTAGTACAGCTCTTAAAAGCATGATCTATCATTTGGAGCTGAGCGACATGAAGATTCACCATGTTCTGGGCAATCAGATCTTGGTAACATTGCTGCATTTCCTGAACTGGAGGCCAATAAATGATCTGTAAGTGACTTTGACGTGGTTGACTGGCTTGAGCTCACATAGAAGCGTGCCTCTCTCCTATAATTGATGCTACTCTTACATTTCAAATTGTCAGTCTGAACACATGCATTTGGTAGAGATAATGAAGTTGGTCTCTAGGGTTGGATTTTGATGATATTCCACCAAAATGCCTGGGTTAGATAGAATGACTTATTTTTTTTTAATTGCACATGAAGAATATATACCAAAGAATAGTAGGCAGAGAAAAACCCTCCCCTGACTACCAAGAAAAAAAAATTACCTGAGTGACCTCCCAAGAAGAAAGTTTCTTTTAATGTTATCATTTTAATCTAATTCTGTTGATCTGAGCTTTGCACATACAGATGTCTAATATGTCAGTTCATTTAACTGTCCAAATGTCTTTAGAAATGAAATTTTCTCTCATCATTACCAAATCTGGAAAAAAAGTGCCTTTAATAATTCAAATTCACACATTCATTGTAAAATATTTATCAATTGCTACTATATGGCAGGAACTGTGCTTCTTCTCTTCTAGGTATTCAAAGGTAAATTAGATGAGTTTCCTAGAACTTAAGTTCTGCAGTCTGGCAGAAGAGATAGACATATAAACCAATGAAAAAAAGCTATCTGCTCTAAAACAAATGTATACATTAGGAAGATGTCAAAGCACACAAAAAGTATTCCTTGTACCTCAGAATGCATGGAGGCCATCCCAGAGGAAGAAACATGAGCTTAGCATGAATTATTTCTTCATCTACTCATTTGTAATGGAAGTTATTATCCAATTCAGTTTTAATTTTCCTTTGTCAATTACACATCTTTGTAATGTTCTATTTCCGAGGAGGAACCTTGAGGATTATTTTCCTCCAGATGAAAAAAGAAAAGTGGTCTGACTCAACATATGTGCCATTGGTCAGCTTTGAATTTTAAAAAAGACATTGTTGATCTTTGCAGCAAGATGGCAGGGTTGAAAACCAAGTTTTATGTGTTTGGAGGAGGAGAGGGAGATTTACTTAAGCTAATATGTCAACAGCAAGCTCAAGAAACTAGATAATAATGTTACTATGTCCCCAGGAGAGAAAGATGAAGATAGAGGGTAAGGGTAGAAATGTTGTGAAGCATCCTGGTCCCATATACCCCTCCACCCACAGCCACACTTGGGACTGAGCTTCAAGAGGGAACTTACTTGAAACATACAGGAAGGTGTGTGTAGGAAGCTGGGTCAAAGATGGAAGGGAAGGATCAGCTGGATTCATGCCTTATGGGGATTAAAAAGAAAGCTGCCAGACTCTAATGTGCAGATGAGACACAGTCTAAAGATAAAGCAGATACTGTTGGAGATAGATAGAGGGGCCTCAGGAAGTAGCTTGGGTTCCCTGAGGTTTTCAGAAAACCTGAAGGTATCTGAGCATTCAAATGATGATTTTTAAGAAGATGTAAATTCTCAGAGGCCTGGGATCATGAAAAAATTGACATAATGAACAAAGCCATCACACTTCAGAGCAAACAGCTGAGACCACAGGCTTCAGATGTGGGAGCAAATTTATCAGCTCACAAGGCCATTTAGACAAACTCTACATCATCTAGTACAAGAAATACATCAGCCAGTCACTCCACTGAGAATGAGAAGAAACCAAGGTCACCTTTATAGTCCAGAAGGTCCCCTCTCCTAAAGTGTCAATAAAGTCTCAGACTCTTTACACACTTAGTCACCATTGTAGGAACGAGATGGTAAAATGTAACGTGTATGAATGAAGACGATGAGTAATTTGAAAAACCTTATTCACACCAGCCCTGATAGGGTATTGGACACAAATGCGTTGAGGACTTATTCTTTAAAAATGATTGAGGGGCGCCTGGGTGGCGCAGTCGGTTAAGCGTCCGACTTCAGCCAGGTCACGATCTCACGTTCCGTGAGTTCGAGCCCCGCGTCAGGCTCTGGGCTGATGGCTCGGAGCCTGGAGCCTGCTTCCGATTCTGTGTCTCCCTCTCTCTCTGCCCCTCCCCCGTTCATGCTCTGTCTCTCTCTGTCCCAAAAATAAATAAAAAACGTTGAAAAAAAAAATTTAAAAAAAATAAAAATGATTGAAGGGCCAAGATGGCCGACCAACTTGGAAGTTTTCTGCTTTTTTTGTCCCTGGAATGCAGCTAAATCAACACCAAGTCATCTTGCACACCTAGAAAATTGGTCTAAGAGTTAACACAGAAATCTGCATAACTTAAGCCACAGGACTTGGCAGATATGGGACACAGAGAGGTGAACTGGGGTAGAGAGAAGCTACAGATGATAGGGTGCTGTTTTTGCTTGTGAAGACAGGATGGAGATAGGGGAGAGTCCGGGAAAAACCCTACCCTCAAAAGCAGCTGGAGAGAAAGAGAAAGTGGACACGCCCGCAAGGAACTGAACAAAAAAGGGAGGAAGGAGGAAGGAGAGGGTATAAATACCACTAGGACTCTATAAACAGGGGAAGCACAGAGTCTGAAGCTCCACAACTCGATACTTGGCGGAGCTCTGTTGGGAAAGGCAAACTCCAGGAGCAGACAGCGAGGTCTGAGGGGTTCTCAGGCAACACAGGGAGAAGCTGTTCCCCTGCTGAGAAGACATTTGGTAGAGACTGTGTGGCCTCTTCATGGGCCAAGGCCCCAGTGGACTCCTGAGAACAGCCATGTTTGCTGCTGTTGGAACAATGACATCAGGGGGCAGTGAAGCCTGGACCAGATTTGTCTTGCAATTTACCATGATCCCTGAAATCCTGCTGTTCCACAATTGCGTGAACTTTTTTCAGGGGCAGGCTGGCACTCAGCTGCAATCCCTGAGCATCTGCAGAAGCATGGTCGTGTGAACTTTCCTGGGGGATGGCTGGCACCTGGCCATTGCTCATCTAGGCCCTTCCCCAGAGGGTTGGACTGGGTCAAAGCTGTAGGGCCCTCAGAAGTGAGGGGTTTGGAAACACAGTCTCATCTGAGATAAAATTTGGGAGGAAGGTGCTACCTGGCAGGCTGACAGCTTGGTTGGGGACAGCATAGAAGCAGGGAGTGGACGGAAGCCAGAGAGAAAGGAAGGTGCTTAATTGTCAGTGGGTGAGAGCACAGAGTTCTGATGCTAGACATTGGGTAGCTGGTGGAGCCATTTTCACCACTCAGGCATGTGAATGTACGCCTACATGCAGTAAGCTACTGCAATCCACCCCAGTAACCTAAGCAGTGCCATCAAGTGGAGAACAGAGCCATTATACCAAGCCCTGTCCAACTGTGCCAACCACACTCTAAAGGAACACCACAAGTCTCTCTGCCTGCTTGGTTTATGGACTATAAAGTGCTTCATAACTTGACTTCTAGGGGAAACTGGATGTAATTTCAATCGTGCTTCATTCTGTTTGCTGGCCCATCTATTCATTTTTTTTCTTTTTCTTTTCTTATTCTTGAATACAGAAAGAGATGAAAATATTTTTATTTCTTGTTTTTATAAAAAAAGGTTTTTATTTAATTTTTTTCTACTATATTTTTATAATCTTTTAATTATATTTTACTTTCATTTCATTTTATTATATTTTATTGTAATCTTTTTTAAATTTTCAAATGTTTTCTTCCTTTTTTTTCCTTCTTTTCACTTCTCTTCTTTTATTTTCTTTTCTTTTGTTTTCTTTCTCTTTTCTTTTCTTTTCTTTCCCTATATTTTCTAGTCTACCAAAGTTTCAACAAGCAGACCAAAACACACTCAGGATTTGACATCTTTTATTGGATTTTTTGTGTTGTTTTTAATTTTTTAATTTTTTAATTTTTAATTTTTATTTTATTAATTCTTTTTCTTCCTCCAAAATGATGAAATGGAGGAATTCATCCCCAAAGAAAGAACAGGAAGAAATGACAACCAGGGACTTAATCAACACAGATACAAGCAAGATGCCTAAACCAGAATTTAGAATTGCCATAATAATAACACTTGCTAGGGTTGAAAAAAGCATAGAATCCCTTTCTGCAGAGATAAAAGAAGTAAAGTCTAGTCAGGATGAAATTAAAAATGCTATAACTGAGATGCATCTCGTATGGATGCCATGGTGGCAAGGATGGATGAAGTAGAGTGCCAAATCTGGGATATAGAGGACAAACTTATGGGGAATAATGAAGCATAAAAAAAGAGGGAAACTAAGGCAAAACAGCACAATACAAGAATTAGAGAACTCAGTGACTCATTAAAAAGGAACAACATCCAAATTGCAGGGGACCCAGAAGATGAAGAGAGAGAAAAAAGGCATAGAAGGTTTATGTAAGCAAATCATAGTGGAAAACGTTCCTAACCTGGGGAAAGACACAGACATCAAAATCCAGGAAGCAAAGAGAATTCCTATTAGATTCAACAAAAACCAACCATCAATAAGACATATCATAGTCAAATTCACAAAATATACAGACAAGGAAAGAACCATAAAAGCAGAAAAAAGAAAAAAAGTCCATAACCTACAAAGGAAGACATATCAGGTTCACAACAGACCTATCTACAGAAACTTGGCAGGCCAGAAAGGAGTGGCAGGATATATTCAATGTGCTGAATTGGAAAAATATGCAACCAAGTATTCTTTATCCAGCAAGGCTATCATTCAAAATAGAAGAAGAGATAGTTTCCCACAAAAACAAAAACGAAAGGAGTTCATGACCTCTAACCCAGCCCTGCAAGAAATTTTAACGGGGACTCTCTGAGGGGAGAAAAGACAAAATAAAACAACAACAACAACAACAACAACAACAACAAAAGACCCAAAGCAACAAAGACTAGAAAGGACAAGAGAATGTTACCAGAAAATTCAACTCTATGGGAAACACAATGGCAATAAATTCATATCTTTCAGTACTCACTCTAAATGTCAAAAGGCATAGTGGAACAGAATGGATAAGAAAACAAGATCCATCTATATGTTGTTTACAAGAGACCCATTTTAGACCTAAGGTCACTTTCAGATTGAAAGTAAGGGGATGGAGAACCATCTATCATGCTAATGGTTGCCAAAAGAAAGCTGGAGTAGCCATACTTATATCAGACAATTTAGATTTTAAAATAAAGACTATAACAAGAGATGAAGAAGGATGTTATATCATAATTTAGGGGTCTATCCACCAAAAAGACCTAACAATTGTAAACATTTATCCCCCAAAGGTGGAAGAACCCAAATATATAAATCAGTTAATCACAAACACAAATAAACTCATTGACAATAATACTATAATAGTAGGGGACTTCAACACCCCACTTACAACAATGGACAGATAATCTAAGCAGAAAATCAACAAGAAAAAAATGGCTTTGAATGACACACTGGACCAGATGGACTTAACAGATATACTCAGAACATTTCATCCTAAAGCAGCAGAATACACATTCTTCTTGCGTGCACATGGAACACTCTCCAGAATAGATCACACACTGGGACACAAATCAGCCTTTAACAAGTACAAAAAGGTCGAGATCACACCGTGCCTATTTTCAGACCACAGCACTATGAAACTAGAAATCAACCAAAAGGAAAACACTCAGGAAGACAACAAATACTTGGAGACTACAGAACATCCTACTAAAGAATGAATGGGCTAACTACAAAGTTAAAGAGGAAATTAAAAAGTACATGGGAGCCAATGAAAATGATAACACCACAGGTCAAAACCTCTGGGATGCAGCAAAGGAGGTCATAAGAGGAAAGTATATAGCAATCCAGGCCTTCCTAAAGGAGGAAGAAAGTTCTCAGATACACAACTTAACCTTACACCTTAATAGAGCTGGAAAAAGAACAGCAAATAAAACCCAAAAAAAGCAGACGATGGGAAATAATAAAGATTAGAGCAGAAATCAATGCTATCAAAACAAAATAAAAGACCAAAAAAAAAAAAAAACAACAACCACACACAGTAGAACAGACCAATGAAATCAGGAGCTGATTCTTTGAAAAAATTAACAAAATTGATAAACCTTGAGGCAGTCTGATCAACAATAAAATGGAAAGGATCCAAATAAATAAAAACAAGAAGGAAAGAGGAGAGATCACAACCAACATAGTAGAAATACAAACAATAATTAAAAAATATTATGAGCAATTATATCCCAATTAATTGGGCAATCTGGATGAAATGGACAAATTCCTAGAAACATTTAAACTATCAAAACTGAAACAGGAAGAAATAGAAAACTTGAGCAAACTCATAACCAGGAAAGAAGAAAATTAGTCATCAAAAATCTCCCAAAAAGCAAGAGTCCAGGACCAGTTGGGTTTTCAGGAGAATTCTACCAAACATTTAAAAAGGAGTTAACACCTATTTTTTGAAGCTGTTCCAAAAAGCTAGAAATGGAAAGAAAACTGCCAAACTCATTCTCTGAAGCCAGCATTACCTTGATTCCAAAACCAGACAAAGATCCTACTAAAAAGGAGAACTAAAGGTGAAGTTCCCTGATGAACATGGAGACAAAAATCCTCAACAACATACTAGCCAATGGATCCAACAATACATTAAAAGAATTATTCACCATGACCAAGAGGGATTTATAGCTGGGATACAGGGCTCGTTCAATATTCACAAAACAATCAATGTGATACACCACATCAATAAAAGAAAGGACAAGAAACTCATAATCCTCTCAATACATGCAGAGAAAGCATTTGACAAAATACAGCATCCTTTCTTTTTATTCTATTTTTTGCAATGTCTATCATTTATTTTTGAGACAGAGAGAGAGAGAGAGAGAGAGAAAGAGAGAGAGAGGGTGTGAGCAGGGGAGGGGCAGAGAGAGAGAGATACACAGAATCCAAAGCAGCTCCAGGCTCTGAGCTGTCAGCACAGAGCCTGATGTGGGGCTTGAACTCACAAGCTGTGACATCATGACCTGAGTTGACCTTTAACCGACTGAGCCACCCAGGTGCCCCCAGCATCCTTTCTTGATAAAAACCTTCAAGAAAGTAGGGATAGAAGGATCATACCTCAAGATCATAAAAGCCATATGTTAAAAACCTACTGCTAATTTCATCCTCAATGGGAGAAACTGAGAGCTTTCCCCCTAAGGTTAGGAACATGACAGGAATGTCCACTCTCTCCACTGTTTTTCAACACAGTATTTGGAAGTCCTAGCCTCAGCAGTCAGACAAAACAAAGGAATAAAAGGCATCCAAATTGGCAAGGAGGAAGTCAAGCTTTCACTTTTCGCAGATGACATGATATTCCATATGGAAAACCCAAAGGATTCCACCAAAAAACTTCTAGAACTGATATGTGAATTCAGCAAAGTAACAGGATATAAAATCAATGCACATAAATTGTTACATTTCCATACACCAATAATGAAGGAACAGAAAGGGACATCAAGGAATCGATCCCATTTACAATTGCACCAAAACCATAAAATACCTAGGAATAAACCTAACCAAAGAGGTGAAAAAAATCTATACACTAAAAACTATAGAAATCTTATGAAAGAAATTGAAGAAGACACAAAAATGGGGAAAATATTCCATACTCACGGACTGGAAAAACAAATATAGCTAAAATGTCAATACTACCCAAAGAAATCTACATATTCAATGCAATCCCTATCAAAATAACACCAGCATTCTTCACAGAGCTAGAAAAATCCTAAAATTTGTGTGGAACTAGAAAAGACCCCAAATAGCCAAAGCAATCCTGAAAAAGAAAACCAAAGCTGGAGGCATCACAATCCCGGACTTCAAGCTGCATTACAAAGCTGTAATCATCAAGACAGCATGGTACTGGCACAAAAACAGACCCTTAGATCAATAGAACAGAATAGAGTATCCAGAACTGGACCCACAAATGCATGGCCAACTAATCTTTGACAAAGCAGGAAAGAATATCCAATGGAATAAAGACAGTCTCTTCAGCAAGTGGTGCTGGGAAAATTGGACAGTGACATGCAAAAAAATGAACCTGGACAACTTCCTTACACTGTACACAAAAATAATCCAAAATGGATGAAAGACTTAAACATAAGACAGGAAGCCATAAAAATCCTAGAGGAGAAAGGAGCCAACAACCTCTTTGACCTTGGCCACACCAACTTCTTACTCAACACATCTCCGGAGGCAAGGGAAACAAAAGCAAAAATGAACTATTAAGACCTCATCAAGATGAAAACTTCTGCACAGTGAAGGAATCCATCAGCAAAACTAAAAGGTAACCAATGGAATAGGAGAAGACATTTGCAAATGAAATATCAGATAAAGGGTTAGTATCCAAAATTTATAAAGAACTTATCACACTCAACACCCCCCCAAAAAAACAACAAATGATTCAGTGAAGAAATGGGCAGAAGATATGAATAGACACTTTTCCAAAGAAGACATCTAGATGGCTAACAGACACACATGAAAAAATGCTCAACATCAGTCATCATCAGGGAAATACAAATCAAAACCACAATGAGCTACCATCTCACACTGGTCAGATGGCTAAAATTAACAACTCAGGCAACCACAGATGTTGGCGAGGATGCGGAGAAAGAGGATCTCTTTTGCACTGCTGGTGAGATTGCAAACTGGTGCAGCCACTCTGAAAACAGTATGGAGGTTCCTCAAAAAAGTTAAAAATACTACTACCCTGGGGCCCAGGAATTGCATTAATAGGTATTTATCCAAGGGATACAAGTGCACTGTGCCAAAGGGGCACATGCACCCCACTGTGTAGAGCAGTGCTATCAACAATAGCCAAAGTATGGAAAGAGCCCAAATGTCCATCAACAGAACAATGGATAAAAAAGATGTATATGTATATACCTACACACACACACACATATATATATATACACGTATATACATATACGTGTATAATATATTTATTATTATACTAAATGAAATGCTAAATGAAATGAGTCAGTCGGAGAAAGACAAATATCATATGACATCACTCATATGTAGCATTTAAGATACAAAACAGATAAACGTAAGGGAAGGGAAGCACAAATAATATAAAAACAGGGAAGGGGACAAAACATGAGAAACTCTTAAATATAGGGAGGAAACTGAAGGAGGAGTTGTGGGAGGGGGGATGGACTAAGTGGGTAAGGAGTATTAAGGAAGACACCTGTTGAGATAAAAACTGGGTGGTGTACATAAGGGATGAATCACTGGAATCTAGTCCTGCTATATGCTAACTGGGATGTAAGTTAAAACATATAGAAATTAAATAATTTAGAAATATAAAAAAATAATTGAGAAATTCTTCAAATGCAGGCTTACGTCTCCCGTGAGCCAGTGGAATAGTAACTCTTAAGGGAAACCGGGGCAGACATAAGAAATAAAGAAGCCACACTATTTTACTGATTTGAACATGGTGTGAACAAATCTGTGATATCACCTTACCTGTGTTAAATACAGACAGTCACAGTTCTCGCAACTACATATACAATTGATGGACAAAATAAATAAAGTGCCATTTCTCAGGGATCTCATATTGAAGGAAGAAATGTAGACAATGCAATAAATATATTAAAATAAATTTTGAGACCTCATACTGTAAGGAGAGTGTCTTATGTAAGAACCTAGGTGGGACAGCTAACAAAATCCTTTGGGTAGGAAGTGACTAGGAAAGACTCCCAGTAAAATTCATTTCTGAGAGTTGTGGAGGATGAGACAAGACGTCATCAGTCAGACTGGCTTCACGATTGTGAGTATATGTAGATTGCTTGTCTCATGCATAGTCATTGCATGGCATTAACCCTGTCTAGAAATGCTCTCGGGCATAGTTAGGATCCTGAGCCATCTCTCCAGATTATGCAGTGTTCCTTCATTTATCTGAACAGTGACTAGATGAAAGCAGGTCGGACACATGGGACTGAACTGTCTAATTTATTATTCTGTCACAGAGGAAGATGTCAGCTAGCTAGGTCTTCCATGCTATGACAGGGGGTTCTCTCCTTGGACCTGTCCAGTTCAATGTGTTCATCAATAATCACAAGGAAGATGTAAAGGACACGTTACTCAATTCATGGCAAGCATAAGGCTGAAGGGATAGTGAATACAGTAAGAGATAGAGTTAAGATCCAAAGGGTTTTAATAGCCTCAAACCATTTTATAGCCATAAGTAGTTCCTGAACTTTGATCCCCAAACATACAACTGTACAAGTATAAATATTACAAGATACATTTTTATCAATAACATATGTCAGAAAAGAATAAGAACAGAAATAGAAGTTTAAGATTCAATCAATAGTATACACAAGGGAAACCAACAATGTGACTCTTGTCAGATTAATTTAATGGAATATTGTAGGCATTGTTAATAGAAATATGATATCAATAAAAAGTCAAATACTATATAATTTCACTCATGTGGAATTTAAGAAACAAATGAACATAGAAAAAGAGACTGAAAGACCTATTTTATTTTTACTTTAAAAAAATAATTTCAGTTAGTTAATACAGTGTTATATTAGTTTCAGGTGTACAATATAATGGTTCAACAGAGGAAAGGTGGGTGGGGGGATCAGCAAAATATATAAAGAGGATTGAGAGCATACTTATCTTGATAAGTATTGAGAAATATATAGAATTGTTGAGTTAATTTGTGCACCTAAAACTAATATAACACTATATGTTAACTAAAGTGGGATGAAAATTTAAAAAATAATAATAAAAGAAAAAGAAGAAATATAATATCTGCACGAAAGGAATCAAAAACCCTTTATGTACTCTATTTTTTCAGATGACGTTTGGAATACTGGGTGGGTCTGAGCAGTATAATTCATTTATACAAATTATAAATTATCTGTTCAGTCAACAAATATTTTATGGATTGCTTACAACATGTAAATCATTGTTGCATTAATTCAGGATAGTTTCTTGGTCTTTAGGAAAACAAATTAATAGTCTTTGTTGATATATATATTCAGAGAAACTCAGCTAGATTGGACTGGTAGCAGAAAATTTCGTCAGAGAACGAAGTCCATAAAATACCAGTATGTATGTAATTTGTTAATAATTTGGTATGTAATTTGGAAATAAGGCAGAACTTTGTGAGATTAACACAGTGAAGAACAATAGAAAGGATTTAAAGGTGTAAGCACTGGACTAGCTTATTTTTAAAAATTACTCTTTGGGCATCTGGGTGACTCAGTCAGTTAAGCATCCAACTCTTGGTTTTGGCTCAGGTCATGATCTCAAGGCCCCACATTGGGCTCTGCGCTGGCAGCGTTCTTCATGGAAAGTTATTTCTAATAGACCCATTTTCTTTGGCATTTGAAAACTCATTCATTAGAGCATTGAATACACTCCCTTTTCTTATTTGCCCTCAGTTCTGAATTGACTAGTGGGGTTTGACTTTAATGCTGTGAGAGGAAGGATCAAAGAAAATCTATCAATGAACTTCTCTGAGAACTATGCACAATATAAAAATCCAACAAATTCCAAAGGTTCAGCTTACTTTTTTCAAAGATGGAAAAACATTACCTGGGAGCTGAAATAAAGTGTGTAGAAATATATTTCAAACTCAAATTAAAACGCCTCTAAGGAGAAGGAATATAACATGGCGAGTTTTGATCAGTCTCTTTTTAGGCCTTCCCATTCTTTCTTTTCCAGCCATGGGGCTAGGGAAACATGAGGTAAGCAGTACCTTTACACTCTAGAAGGCATTCGCCACTCCCCATGTCCCATTATGAATCTGCAGACAATTTCACCAACTGTGTATTCTTTTTTTTTTTTTTTTTTATAACAGACATTCTTAAGTTCCTATAATGAGCTAACCCTTGCCTAGGTATTGGGAATACAAAGACGAATACAATGGTCCTTGCCTTTAAATATTTCACAGATTAGTATTCAGAGAAGTAAGCAAGTATGACATCAATTCTGTAGCATGAGTGAGGAGACAAGGTAAGAGATCTTAGAAGAGCACCTAACATAGTTTGAAGGATGAGCCAGAACTGTTTCCTGGAGGATGGGATGTGACTCGAATCCTGGAGCTGTAGGAGTAATCCAGGAGGAACAGGTGCAGTAAGTCCCTGTTAATAATACAGAAACTACGAAGTCAGAGATGCAAAGGAGATGATTAAATACTATGTCTCTGCATATCGATCCCAGACTCATAAAGGTCATCTCAACTAAATCAAGATTGACTCTACAGACCAAAATATGGCCAATGTTACAAGTGGAAGGCAAGCAGCAAAGGTACAAAGAAAGGAATAATGCTTGCGCTGGAAATAATTCACTGGTGTTTTCTGGTTTGGGTGTTTGTTGGTGGTGGTGGTGGTGGTGGTCGTGGTGGTGGTTTTTGTTTTTGGTATTGTTGTTGTGGATTTTTGCATGATTTAATACTCAACAGTTTTTCAAAATGCCCAGGATTAGTGAGTGCAGGATGATCTATATACCCCTTATAAAATGTGCTCAAATTTTTCATAATCAGGTGTGCCTGGGCGACTCGGTTAAGCCTCGCACTTTTGCTTTTGGCTCAGGTCATGATCTCACAGTTTTGTGGGTTTGAGCCCAGCTCAAAGCCTGCTTGGGATTCTCTCTCTCTCCCTCTTTCTCTGCCCCTCTCCCTGCCTGTGGTGTCTCTGTCTCTCTCAAAATAAATAAGCTTATGTTTTTTTCCATAATGCAAATGAAGAGGAAATAATGACAGCATTTATCCTTCTATAAAAGAGCAATATAGCCCATACTAATACCTCATTTTTCAACTACCCGTGTTGTTTCTGCCTTTTCCTTTTTATTTATGTAGAAAGAAATGCAGAGACTGCAGAAGTGAGGTAAGAAAACCTTGTTAAACTTTTTCAACAATCCCTGTTCTAATGTTCAAAGCAATTACTTTTGCTGTCAGCAGGAATCAAATTTACTACCATCAGAGAGCACAAAGAGTCAAATGTATTGCTAAGAATTACAACATAAGCTGCATGCAAATAACCCCGTAAGTTCTAAGGGCTTGTCTTCCCCTATTTGTACAGCTGAGACTTCAGTCATAAGTTGTTGAGGCTTCTTTGTTTTTAATTCCCGAGAAGCCGGAGTAGAATTTTCCCATCAATTTCAGTGAAAAACAGAAGTCTGCTAATGCCTACCATCTTGAGGGGAAATATTATGGGTGTGCTTTTACAACAAGAAATATTTCTTTCTAAACAAATCACATAGTAAGAACATTGTGCTAAGAAAAATAATGGAAACTACACAAACATAATCTTTTTTTTCAGAGAAGTATTTGGACTTGACCCTCACAGGGAAGCTTGAGTATAAACTTTAGTTTACAGCTCTCAAAGGACATGCAGACCTTTCAGTGAAAACTCTCGACATTGTACACAACTTTTCCCAGTAGGCAACTATTATATAATCCTGAAACAATGAGCTTGACCCCCCTCCTATTACAGTCATATCTATAACTGTAACCAGTTGTCCCCAACCCCAAAGTTTTACCCATGTCAAAGCTCAGCCATCCTTTCACAGTCAATATTGATAAGTCATACATGCACACAGTTCAGTAAGTAAAATAATTCAATAGTTATTTAAAAACAGTCAACAATCCTCTAATCTATACCCACCCCTTCCTCCCTGCTGCCCAGGAAGGTTAATTTTTAGAGCAGATTCTTCTTATACTTATAAATATCTTGTCAAGAAAATGGAATCCACTCTCTGTACTCCAAAGGCATATTTTGATACAGGGAATCAGACGCTTGCAAAATTGTGAAGCTTGCATAATTATTAGCCTGGGGATCAACAGTTTGGAAAGTGGTCCCAGAGTATTTATCCTGAAAAATGGAAGTAAGTACTCTTCAAAGGCTATTCTTAAAGCTACTACAATTTGCAAGCACCTCTGGAAACTTTCCATCTGATTACTTCGATCTACAGTAGTAGGACTAGTGATTTCCTAGTATCTCACTAGAAAGATGGTACCCTTCAATGGTGCCATGAGATTAAGCCCTCTACATTTTCTTTATACGAGTATATGAGAGAAAATTCTAGAAAATGTAGTTCTAGGATTCTTCTGTGAAAACACAGACCACAGAATGCATTTGTGAATA
This sequence comes from Neofelis nebulosa, assembly GCF_028018385.1. NCBI lineage: Eukaryota > Metazoa > Chordata > Mammalia > Carnivora > Felidae > Neofelis > Neofelis nebulosa. The sequence continues at coordinate 138,817,801 of NC_080786.1, forward strand.
TTTAAAAGAAACGTGTTTATAAATGTTTCTATTCTTTTATATCTTCTTTCCTGAAGCTGATAATTGCTACTTCTCAAAAGTTGCTTAAATTTCTGTAATTATCATATGTAGAGTTCTTAAACACCTCTCAGTACTGTTTTCTACACGCTCAAATGCATCAGGTAACTTACCACTTCTAATTCTTAATCATCGAAAGTCCTGCTGACTCCCTGATGATCCAATTTGGAATAACTGCTCTCCCAGCCTGCTGGGGGAGGCTTTCTTTCCATCTTCTCTCAGTCTGGATTCCCCATCTCCTTCTAGATCCCACCTTCCACTGTGTTCCTTCATTTTGACGATGCAGAAGCTTTACTAGTTTTTTGAGCAAGAGTATGGGAGAGGTTGGCTTTCAATTCCTTGCATATCTTGAAATGCCCTTCATCTCCCTGACTTTTGATTCCCAGTGTGGCTCCATGCAGACCTTCAGGCTAGAAATCACTTCCCACAGGAATCTGAGTGTGTTGGTCTATTGTATTTAAGCTCTTAACGTTACCTTTTAGAAGGCACATGTGTTTGCTTTTTATCATTGTTTTGTGTGATGTTTTAGTTGTTAGCATTGTTTTGTTTCGTTTTTATCGTCCCTTGAAGAATTTAGGATTTCTTCCTTATCCTAGTATTTCATAATTTTTCACAGCTACACTTTGATGTGTATTTTGAAATATTTAACAGTGGTTAGGGGAGGAGTATATTGATCATGCTGGTAATCTCTTTAGCCATTGCAATCTGTAAACCATGTCCTTTAATTTAGGAATATGTTCTTATTCTATTCTCTTTGATGATTTTCCCTACCTTATTTTTTTTTCTCTTCCTGGAACTGTGAATAATCTATGAACGAGTCTCCTGAAATAATCATTTAATATTTTAGCTTATTTCTTTTATTAACCTTTTTATATTTTGGTTCTTATTTCCTATGGATTTCAGCAACTTTACTTTTTCTTATTTCTAATGCCAAAGCTATTTTTATTCTTTTTTTCTGGTGTGGTTCTTAGGCTCTGTTTTGATTTTGAGGCTGAAAATTATCATTTTATTAATTATCATTGTTGACTTGCTTTGATGTTTTTCTTGCATTGCAACTGTAACTACATTATTTGCCTTTTTTTTTTCTTTCAATTTTTAAAGCATATCTCCATGTTGCTTTGGTTTCCCTTTCATGTTTTAATTACAGTCAAGTATCTGGGGAACCTAAGTTGTCCATTCATGTCACAGAATGAACTCACTGTAAACTCTATGAGCGAGGGCAAAAATTGTCAGTGGACTCTAATGGACGATCATCTTGGTCAAATGTGCTTCATTCATGAATTCTCAAGTGCCTGCATGATGCATATGTTATTTGTGGGACTGCTTTTTCTTTCTTTTTAAAATTCTGATTTTCTTCTAGGTATGACACAGATGGGGATAGGGGACACAAACCCTGGCTGGATGGGCTCTGGAGCACATGGATATAAGTGCCTGGGGGATTTGCCTGTTTAGTACACTGGTTTTCAATGGAATGTTTTGTCTTAAGTCCTTAGTTGTATCTTTGTCTTTTAGGTTGCCTGGGGTTTCCCTGCGCCGGTACTCACTGGTTCAATTTCTTTTGTATAGTGGCTTCTAATCTGAATATGCAGGAAAGAGCGTAAAGGAAGAAGTGGCCTTGCTGTATGAGGCAAAAAAAGGACTTCTGGGATTAAATGTCTCTGTATATAAATTTTTACTATCTTTTTATTGTTAGTTCCACCTCTCAAACCCCCATATTTACCTTCCACGTGTCCTATTACACCAGCCCTGAGCTTCTCCATTGTTTTGTAACAAATCATATCTAATGTTGTATCTTTCTCTGGTGAGTTACCAGTTAGGTAATACATTCTACTCAACGAGCAGCAGTGGTTTTATGTTCAAATTAGTAGTAAAACCCAAGAGACATGATAAGCTTCATTTGATTGCACATTTAGTCAATTTGTAGGAAAATACAGTAGAAGGAACACAACATAATCAAGAACTCATGACTTCTGGGTGCATCTTCTGAAGTACTGAAATTATTCTTTGAAACTATTCTCATGAACTTTGGTGTACATGAAAAATGAGAGACAAACCTGAGTGGTGTGGACCAACTTAGCTCAGGGAAACCATCAATTATTAAATCTCTTCAACTTTTATGTATATTTTAATCATGTATCCGTGTATCTCCCCTAGGTTTATATGGCTAGTTGTCATTTTCTAGTGCAAGTACATCCTTGGGTTATTAATTACAAGTTATTAAGCTTAAAAAAATCATCAAGCAACTATGGATGCTTTGTTTGGAACATAACAACTTCAGCAAAATGCTCATCCATCCTGGTTTGTTAGTCTTATGATTGTTTTTGTTGTTTTTTTTTGTTTGTTTAATGTTTTATTTACTTACTAATTTTTTTATCCTCAAATTGGTTAGCATAGTTTGAGAAACTTAACTGATAAACATGGAAAATGAAGGAAAGGGAAGGAAAAATAAGATAAAAGGGAAAGGAAAAGAAGGAAAAATAAGATAAAAACAGAGAGGAAGGCAAACCATAAGAGACTCTTATTCCTATAACTTTTTTAAATTAGAGTTGCTAATTTAAGTAACTAACCCTCTTCAGGCAACTTTGAGGTCAAAGAAAATAATACAGAGCAACTTTAATGCTTTTATTGGACAAATCATGCATCCACTTTCTTATCATTAAAAAAAAATGTTCACATCTGTTATCTCCTTTTCTCTCATCCTAGACTTGTTGATCTTTTGCTTTTATAGATTTCTTTCATTCTCCTTGTTTTTGAGCATAATGATTAAGGGAGGCTTGCACATGCTTTTACCCTACCATGTGTAACCAGAATTTCCCAAGATTCAACAACTTTTGATCATGTCATAGAAAAAAAGACAGCATTAAAGAGAAAAGAAGCGAATCCAATAAAACTTCCCAAATTAGAGAACATAAAAATAGAAACCAAGGATAATTATGATTTAACACCGCCTCGATTCTGCTAAACAAAGCATAGGAAGAAGAGCCACATTCTGACAGGAATTTTAAAACAGTGTAAATCCAGCAAATATATCCTTGCCAGTTCTCATTATGAAGTAAGTCAAATACACTAAAGACTCACTCGCTCTTAATATGATTCTTCCTCAGATCTCCTGAAAGACATAATGGGGCATTTGTAAGTTTGTTCACAGGTAATGATAATCAGGTTATAAAAAGAGTTGGTTACAAGTTAATTCAAGATACTGTTGCAAATTAAGTATAGTCCTTATTTTCCTATAACGGCACGTGCATACTCATTTGCATGTTGTAGTTTTAAGAAAATTCTAAGGCTAACATTTGCCGAAAATATTATCTTTCAAACACAGTTATCTTGGGAAACAGAACACACAAATAGAGTGTACAAAATTGCTTTTCTCTACCTTTTGAGCGTTGTCACAGAAGTACACAAAAGCTTTTAATTGCCAAAATGCATTACCCAAAATTACCATGATTTGAATCTGTAAAAAAAAAAAACAAATCCTGGGGCGCCTGGGTGGCTCAGTCAGTTAAGCGTCCAACTTCAGCTCAGGTAGTGATCTCACAACTCGGTTCAAGCCCCACATCGGGCTCTGTGCTGACAGCTCAGAGCCTGGAGCCTTCTTCAGATCCTGTGTCTTCCCCTTTCTCTCCCCCTCCCCTGCTTGCACTCCGTCTGTCTCTCTCTCAAACATAAACATTAACACATTTTTTAAAAATCTTCATATCAACGTAGAAAATAAGTAACTGTTTGCAATTTTATAACTATATCTAACAAATGAAACCAATGGGTTAAAGTCTGTGAGATCAAAACTTTTTATTTAATAAAAAATAGATTTCATACTCAAATACCCAAACTTGCAAGTTTATAAATATGCTATAGAAATGACCAATCTCTTCAAATGAGATGCGAACAGTTAAACTCTGGGCTCAAATGTTCACCTCAAAACAAAAATCATTTCCACGAATAGTCATATTTTGTCTGATTTAATAAGAAATTTAAAATTTAGCTATCCCTGATAAGGTTTCAAATCATTACATTTTAGAAAACTCCAAGCCCTATGATTGCAAATTTAGCAAAACACACCAGAAATCTGTTAGATTATTTGTTGTGTTAATGTTTTATTAGCTTAACAGATCTATTATTTAAGAGGACCCCACAGCCTTGTGAAATACACTCTATTTGGTACACAAGTTGCAGCTATTTAAGGAAATTTGCATACTGGTGTTGACTTCCAGCCTTAGGGATCGCCATTTTACTCCTATATACAATTCTAGGAACCATTTACTGCAGCACATTGAATTTGTCATGTGGTCTGTTACCTGGAACTAGACAAATTATAAGGCAAGGGCACAGTCTCCAGACGACCAAGTTTTTCCCGAGTTTTGATACTAATGGCAAATTCAGAATTTTCCCTATCAAGGTTTAGAAATTCACAGGAAAGACTCACAAAGCTCACTGAAATCCAATGTCCTTGCTGTCACATTTATTAAAGAAAAAAGATACTAATTAGACCTAGTTAAAGGAACAGATACATAGGGTAAAATCTGGGAGGGGCCCAAATATGGAGCTTCTACTTGGCCTTTCCTGGGGTAGTCACAGATAGCATTGCCTAATCTTGACCATGATGTATGACAATATGCAAAGAATATTGCCAACCAGGGAGCTCACTCAAAACAAAATTTTTTTTGTCGAGTTTTAACTGGGATTTCATTAATAAGCATATTTGATTAATTAGTCCCTCAGGTGGTTGCACTCAATCCAATGATAGATTTTGTGTAAAGCAAAGCCTCCACTCTCCAAAAACATGGTTGGTTTTATAGGCATGGCCAGACTCTATCCTAAGACTCCTGGGTGTTCTGATCCACCCCAAGTCATTGTTAGCGTAAACTACCAGCTATTGTTTTGGGAGCCACCATTAATAATCGAGACACTTTTGTTACTCAGGAAATTCCATGTGTTTAGAGGTTACCTTTTAGGAGCCAGGACAAAAACCAGAACAATTTGATCAGCTCTAAATACCTTACTACATATGTTCATTCTCTTCCCAGACATAAGATCTATAAGAAAATAACAACAATACCAAATACAGAAACATATTGCAATTACGCCATAGTCACATTGTTTATTCTCTACGGTGACCATACAGAATTTTTTAAACCTCCATTCAAATTTGCAGTTTTTACTTCTGAAATTTTTCTCAGGCCCTTTTTTGATGACCAGACGATGTATGCCTGTGTATAAAATATAGCAAAACATATAACCTAATGATCAATCAAAAATGTACCACTATTTTGTCAAGAGATAATTGATCACCACATGAAGGCTCAGTATAAAATTGAATTTTCTCATAAAGGAACTTTATCCAGGAAAGAATCCAGAAAAATAGCTAGAGGAATAAGATAAATTATCAAAATCTCAATTGAGATGTCATAGATTATGAATGTATATAACAAAATGTTGGTTGCTACCAATGATACACCTACTATTAACACTGAGTATAACATACACATTAAAGTGCTCTATTAGAGGTTATTTGTACCTACCTCTATTCTTTACTTCATAAAGAAAGAAGATCAAAAAGCTTAGAATACTATGAGATAGAACAAGAGAAAATAAATAAATTACGGTAAATTGGAGACTAAAATCTAACGTTTGCTGAATACTCACTAGTTGTCAAACACTTTATAAGACACTGACTTTATTTTATGTAATAAGAGGGAATATCGTGTGACAGTTAAAGCATGGGTTGACAAACCAGATTACCCTCATTCTAATCTTAATTTTCCACTTATTAGTGGTGTTATTTAGACCAAGTTATTATTCTGTTGGTGGGCCCATTTCTTTTTATTTTGAGAGAAGATAAACCAATATCTAACACCTAAGGTGTTATGGATTGAGTTGTGGCCTCCAAAAGATTTGTTGATGTTCTACATCTCAGTACCTATGAGTGCGAACTTATTTGGAAATAGGGTCTTTGTATATGTAATCAATCAATTTAAGATAAAATAATTAGAATGGACTCTAATCCAATATGTCTTGTATCTTCTTAAGAAGAGGAAAATACCAGGGCGCCTGGGTGGCTCAGTCTGTTAAGCATCCAGCTTCAGCTCAGGTCATGATCTCACGGTTCGTGAGTTCGATCCCCGCATCAAGCTTGGTGCTGACAGCTCAGAGCCTGGAGCCTGCTTCTGATTCTGTGTCTCCTCTCTCTGTCCCTCTCCCACTCACACTCTGTCTCTCTTTCTCTCAAAAATAAACAAATAGGGCGCCTGGGTGGCGCAGTCGGGTAAGCGTCCGACTTCAGCCAGGTCACGATCTCGCGGTCCGTGAGTTCAAGCCCCGCGTCAGGCTCTGGGCTGATGGCTCAGAGCCTGGAGCCTGTTTCCGATTCTGTGTCTCCCTCTCTCTCTGCCCCTCCCCCGTTCATGCTCTGTCTCTCTCTGTCCCAAAAATAAATAAAAAATGTTGAAAAAAAAATTAAAAAAAAAAATAAACAAACATTTTTTAAAAATTTTAAAAAGAAGAGGAAAATACCATGTGAAAAAGACATACAGGAAAAATGCTCCAAGATGAGAAAGGCAGAGGTTGGAATGATGCATCTGGACACATAAAATGCGAAGGATAGATGACTGTTGCCTCCAGCTTGGAAAAGGAGAGAAAGGATTCTACCCAGAATCTCAGGGAGAGCATGGCCTTGCTAAACCCTTGATGGCAAACTTCTAACCTCCAGAACAGAAACATTTCTGTTTTCTTAAGCCACCTAATTTGAAGTTCTTTGTTATGTTAACTCTAGGAAACTAATAGAGTATTACTGGATATGTTAAAGGAGTATAAATATTAAGAGAACTTAGAAGAAAGCCTAAAAACATAGTAAGCACTACATAAATGCTTACTGTATTTGATCTTTATAAACATATAATAATTTTAAGAAAATGTAAATAAATTGGGGGTTGCTGGGTGACTTAGTTGGTTAAGTGTCTGACTCTTGATTTTGGCTCAGGTCATGATCTCAAGATAGTGAGACTGAGCCCCACCTCTGGTTTACCTCAGAGCAAGGAGCCTGCTTAGGATTCTCTCTCTCTGCCCCTTCCCTGCTTGTACAACCATTCTCTCTCTCTCCAAATAAATAAACTTATAAGTAAACAAACTAACAAACAAACAAATAAGAATCTGATTCTGACCTATTGACAATTAATCTAGAGACTTTTTTTCTTGGACATAACTTGGAATATTATGTTTCTGGATAAGAAGACCAATATGGTATTTTCCACCCATATACATGAATAACTGAAGAAGGTGACCCAACACATTATTCTCTATTGAGAGTTAAAATATTTAATAAGTTATCAAAAATCAGATGTTCCATTATGTAAACAGCAACATGAACAAGTAAGTAGAAACTTATATTTGGAAAAGTATATAAAATACATCAGGAAGGAAAAAAAAGCAGTAGAAAGTAATGCAAAATTAGTACATTTATATGTAAATTTCATCAGCATTACCATTAAAAATGTTTTATTTTCTGTGCAGTCACATCGATGTACACTTTTCCAGATTAACGTTCACATCGCCTATAATAGGCTAAAATTATTTTCAACACTTCTAAGTATAATAAAGAGATATTAAAGACCAACATTACTTTCACCAATATTAATAGGACAGTATGCTTTTTTTAATAAACCCAGTAAACCCCTATAAAGTAGATTTAATAATTAACAGCCAATAACTACCAAAATAAAAATAATCTTCAGATAAGTCTGAAGAAGAAAATGTATTACACTTTTTTTTTCAGTATAGTTAGCCATTACACCTGAAGCGGTCTATTTAACAAAGAACATCCACATTTGCCTATCATTTTATTAATGACCATGTGATGCCAGTTTTATGCACAATAAACCAGGAACACAAGTTCATTTCCATCCTTTATTACACTGATACTCTCATTTATTTCTAAAACACCATGGAACGCAATCAAACGTCTCTACTTCTATGGAAGTGTTGATGAAAAATACAATGATAGATGGACAGCAGGTAAATTATACTTTTACATGAGCTCTTTTGGTGTATGTGGAAATCACTGATAGGCAGATGATGTGTTTTCTCAATGTTTTACATACTTCCATTAGAATATTCACATATTCCTTCTTCTACAAGATGTTCCAAAGAACATATCATGTTAACTCTTCATAAAGGCAGATTTAGCAATGCAAGCTTTTGAAAAAAATTAAATGGGGACAAGTTAGAATTTGTATAGATAAATATTTTCACTTATAATAAATTTTCTGTTTGCTCTTAAATAAGTCTTTTATGACAAGAAATTTTTAATACTGTTTTTGTTTGATGCAAGTTCATTTAAGATAGTGATGAAAAACAATATTTCATTTGAGTTCATGCTTACAGGTAGAAAATGCTACTAAGTTTTCTCTCTAGAAAATGTTTTTCTTGTTCCGTTTTTTTCTCTCTTTCAAGCAGATACTATGAAATGTATTCTTGTTATGGTAGTATGGATTTTTTTCTACTTGTACTTCACATTTACTATTTATTAATTTTCCAGGTAAATTTGTTTAAAATGAATATGCTTAGTATATCAGCTTATATGGAGTTTATTTCTATTCATAGGTTGGTTAGGTTACGGGTAACAAGGTCTGTTCTAGGAAAGAGTCTGTAAGGGGGAAAGGTCATCTATCAAACTCATTTGACTAAATTAATATGGAATTAAAAAAAAGTTTGAGACTTATAGCAGTCAGAAGGTTTATCCAGTCATTCAAGGTGTTTTAGATTTTTGTGTACGTACACATTTGTCAGAGCAATTTTCCTGAGATTTGATCCAGAGTATTTTCCTTTATACAATTTATAGGTAAGAATTGTTGTTTTAATACTTTGTGTATTAGAATTTTGAACACGTATTTCAAAATACCCCGTAACATTCACCAGGAAAAAATACTGAAGAGTATTTAGCTAATAAGGGATAATTTTTAGAATATGTACTAAACCTCTTAGGAGGAATACACCATTTCTTCACTTTGATTTTTCAATAATAGTTCCCATATTTCTAGGCAAATACACATCTTAATATACATAAGGACAAAATACATTCAGAATAGAAGCCAGGTAACCAAAATATAGGTTCTAGAATAAAGTACCTCATATCTAAGCTTTTTGGTTTTTGTATGTGTGTTTGTTGTGACTGTTATTTTTAAATTCATTTTTATCTTCAGGCTGAAGCTTTAAATATTGTGAAACAAGATGTCAGAGGGAAGATGGAGAGAACTAGCTAACTAACCAATAAAAACTCACTTTTATCTTTGGAAATATTCTCACTTTTCATATAGCTTTCCGTTCTCCTCACCCCACGAGATGGAGTCATGTGATCAGTCTTTCTATAGCCTCTGATTCCCATTCCCCTAACAAACTGTGAGCATTTATCATTTTTTAAAATTTATTTATTTTGAGAGAGACAGATATAGTGCGAGTTGGGGGAAGTCAGAGAGAAAGGAAAATAGAATCCCAAGCAATGTCCTCACTGCCAGTGCTGAGCCTGACATGGGGCTTGAATTCACAAAACCATGAGATCATAACCTGAGCCCAAACCAAGAGTCAGATGCTTAACCAACTGAGTCACCCAGGCACCCCTAGGGTACTCTTTGATTCTGATAGTTAATTATTTGAATTATTTCAGGTATATTTAAATTTTAAAGATTTATTAAATACAGAATTTTTAACGTGAATTTTTGCAGGAATGGTTTGTGTTTTCTATTCAAATCCTATTTTCTCCAAATTTCATTGGTTAGAATTCTCCCTAATACTTTGCTTCAGAGCCTTTTCAATTTCTTACCAGAGTGCAAATATACATACCACATTTGCTATTACAGCTATGTAGGAGAAAGAAAGCAATTGTGGGTGTCGGTCAAAGAACACTTTAGCTTAATTTTTAATGTCTTAGTATGTACAAGACAATGTATTATTCTATTAACACAAATGGTTGAGTTTTTAATGTCAGAACAAACTCTGAATTTAAGTGGGTTTCTGAGTGGAAACAAGGTTTATAGTGCTGCAGACCATTCTCTTAGACCCATCATGATTCCGCTGCTCAGATAATATTAAAAGTACCTGTAAATGAGATATGCAAACCTGATTCTGTGGCAGAAAGGCAATTTGGTGACTCAGTGAAGGTCTCTTGAGTTTTGGATCTGAAACCACCAGAAGCAGCTGCCCGTTGAAGCCCATATGAAAGACCACTTGCTACCTTGTTACCGGCAGTTGATTGAAACTGTTCCCACTACCTTAAGATATCAGATGATTTTGAGGGTACAAATACTGATCATACTTTTTGTGTTGCAGAAAGACAATCAAGAAGAAGGTAACACAACATACTGCACAGCTCACTCATAAATTGGAAAAGGATGCTAAGATAAGCATGCTAAGCATGTGCTAAGACAGAAATTGAGAGGAGTTTACTATATGTCTGATCAGATTGCTTCCTCACATGTGGGGCAGATGCCTTCTATCACAGTCACCTACACACTCTGATTCCCTCCTAAGCAAGATAAAGAAGGTCCTCAGAATCAACTGGGTTTTCGTCTTGTCAATTCAACTCTTTCTATCAGGCTGTCAGTCTCTGGGGAGTGTGATTTTAATAGAACGGTGACTAAAGACTAAAGCGACTAAAGTCGCTTTCCTGGTTAAAGATTCTATTGTGATATATGGATTCAATAAATCATAAGTCCTGACATAATGGTGCTGCCTGAAACCTGCAGAAAGAAAAGCTAATCCAAACTTGAAGAATATGTCTATTGTTGGAAAAATAAACCATTATTCTTTCTAGGATAAAAGAGGACCAATGTAGTCAACTTGTCACCAAATAGTCAATCAATGTCCTGGAAATTAGACTCATAGTGCTGTACCAGGAACTCAGACTTGTTCCTTATTATTGGAAATTATTGGATATTCAAGCTCTAAGTAGCCAGATTGACCTTAACAAGTAAGAATGTATGCTCTGGTTCTGTGTGTAACTTAACTTATGAAAGTATGAATTCCTCATTTGTGTATCCATCATGGCAGCAGTGGTGTAACTATTGATTAAGACTTACTAACATCAATTTGCTTACTAATTACTTCATGTTTTCTGGTAAACATTAGCATGCAAGACAAAGATTCCCACCCTTTGTATCCACACTCATATAACCGTCTGCATGTCTCTAACTCAAACTCATTATCCCTGATTTTTATATTATTTGGCTTTCTGGACTATCTGGACCTATCCACTGGTGCTACTCTTGCTTGTCCCTAGATGTATAATTTTCAAATTCCAATGATTTGCAGCCGACTCTGCTCCAATTTATAGTCTGATATATCTAATAAGAACCAGTTCACACAGAATCCAAAGCAGGCTCCAGGCTCTGTGCTCTCAGCAGAGAGCCCGACGTGGGCCTCAAACCCATGAACCATGAGATCATGACCTGAGCCAAAGTCGGATGCTCAACTGACTGAGCCATCCAGGAGACCCAATAAATCACTGTTTCAATTAAATTTCTTTATTAAGACTAATGAAATAGTCAAGATAACTTGGGATGATAGAGAAAAAAAAATTGAACCGGTAAAAGAATATAGATATGGGAAAGGGTCTGATGATGCCCAAATTCTTTGTAGAGGGAATTTTCTTCCTCCATTTGATGCCACATATTTTGATGGCCACTGGGGTATTAGTAGGTTAATTCTTAGAATAAGATATTTCAGAAAATAAAATATTGAAAGGGAATACGGGCAGTGATGTATTTGCTGATGTCAGAGGGTCAACTGGAAATTAAGGAATTAAACTTGCTGGGTTGTTATCCATTTCTCCCCCAGTTACTATGGGCTGGGTGCTCTTGGAAAAGAAAAAAAGGAGACAAGGGTCTCAGACTGATAGTCCTACAAAAATGATAATTAAATCTCTGCACAAAGAGACTAATGAAGTTTTCTAGAAGAAAATTCCTATGGGGGAATCTGGGTGCCTCAGTCAGTTAAGCGTCTGACTTCAGCTCGGGTGGTGATCTCCCGGTTTGTGAGTTCGAGCCCCGCGTCGGGCTCTGAGCTATCAGCACAGCTCTGAGCTGTCAGCTGGAGCCTGCTTCGGATCCTGTGTCTCCCTCTCTCTCTGCCCCCCTCTCTCTGCCCCTCCCCCACTTCTGCTTTGTCTCTTTCTCAGTCTCTCAAAAATGAATAAATGTAAAAAAATAAAAAATAAAAAAAGAATATTCCTATCTATGCAATGCTTTTGAGTAATGATTTCCTCATTTTAGGATTTTCTATAATAAATAAATCTATAATATTTTAAATTGTGAGACATGGCTCCTTGACGTATGTCACATAAGTAAACAGCTATCCTGTATAAACAACAACAAAAAAGATGTTTAATAACTTAAATATCCCTGGTGGGTGAGGGGACCTACCAGCCCTTTTAAAGACCCTTTTTACTGTGGGCCAGATACTATGTGTCAGATGTGGGAAGGAGCAGGTTGTAGAGCCAGTGGAACGTCCTGTCTTGGCATCTTCTTTACTTGTAACCTCATAATTGTTAGTAAAGCTTGTTACTGGGGGGAAAAAAAAGAAAAGAAAACAAACTCTAATTTGTATAATTCCTACTACACAGCAGATCTTTAATTCACTATTCTTACTTTAAGAACTTTGCTGAAATTAATTTTGGTATACTTCAACGAGAAATTTTCTATCTCAAACCATAGTTAAATTGGCCTGGAATTCTAACTTTTATATGACCTTTTTAAATCTGGGAAATAATTGTTTAGTACTTTCATAAAAAGAATGGAGAAACATTCCATATATATATTTTTTAAGTTTTGGTAGACTTCAAAGAACATAAGAATTTTGACAGATACTTGAGCACTTGTCCATGATTTCTTCTCAGGACTAATTCAGTATTCGAAGTAATATAACAATCAGGTACCAATTAGTATGTCGATGACAATCGGTTGCATAGGGATCTCGTCATAGGTTACAGGTACCATAATGTTTTCTTCATAATGCCATGTGGGACTCTAGGCCCCCATGATACTGTACTGGTGTTCACCACGTGATGCCTGGAACAAAACCTAAGATTTTATTGGTATTCGGGGCCCTCAACAGACAGTGACTCTAATGGCTGTTGTTGACCCCGGTGTAAATGAAAGCAGACTGGGCCAATTTTATGATGTTCTTCCCTGTCTGCACAGTTGCGAGAGAATATTCCCTTACGCTGGCAGGGTTGGCTGGTTAGGAGATAGTGGCTGGGAAGTTGGGAAGGTGGGAAGAGGCTGGAAAATGTAACGGACCCTCTTTCCAGAATTTCAACACAAAATCAAGATTCTGTTTGCCTCTTCAGCCCCCAGTAGGTGACATTGGTGTTTTTGTCATCTTTACTTGCTTTGCCATTGTCCAAGACCTCTTAATTATTTGAGAAGCACAGGGATGCAAACTTATGAGCAGGTAAAAAAAAAATTACAACTCACTTCAGAAGACAAGTTCCTCAAAAAATTAAAAATAGACCTATCCTATGACTCAGCAATAGCACTGTTAGGCATTTACCAAAGGGAAAAAGGAGTACTGATGCATAGGGGCACTTGTACCCCAATGTTTATAGCAGCACTCTCAACAATAGCCAAGTTATGGAAAGAGCCTAAATGTCCATCAACTGATGAATGGGTAAACAAACTGTGGTTTATATACACAATGGAGCACTACGTGGCAATGAGAAAGAATGAAATATGGCCCTTTGTAGCAACGTGGATGGAACTGGAGAGTGTGATGCTAAGTGAAATAAGCCATACAGAGAAAGACAGATACCATATGGTTTCACTCTTATGTGGATCCTGAGAAACGTAACAGAAACCCATGGGGGAGGGGAAGGAAAAAAAAAAGAGGTTAGAGTGGGAAAGAGCCAAAGCATAAGAGACTCTTAAAAACTGAGAACAAACTGAGGGTTGATGGGGGGGTGGTAGGGAGGGGGGGTGGGTGATGGGTATTGAGGAGGGCACCTTTTGGGATGAGCACTGGGTGTTGTATGGAAACCAATTTGACAATAAACTTCATATATTGAAAATAAAGAGAGAGAGAGAGAGAGAGAGAGAGAGAGAGAGAGAGAGAAGACAGGGGAAACTGAAAGAAGAAGACCAAGGTAAATGTCCAGAAAAGGTGTTTTCCTTTATGACTAGAAATGACCAAAGAAGCTGACTTTAATTCTAAACCAAGTTTAGAACCAATTTAAGAAGTTAAACTTAAGGAAAAGACTTTCTGAAATTTGAAAAACATAAGTTTAATATTAAAAGCCACAGCAGATTAAAGATAGGATGTTTTAAGAATCTGATTCACAGGATTAATGTTTAAAGATTTTATGCTCACATATCCTTCCTTAATTTTTTTTGAAAATTATATTCTTTTTTGCATATTTTCAGGTGATATCTAAAATTAACTGCTCTATGTTTAAAAAGTTGCAAATTAGTGGTACCATTTTAGCATATTGTAAATAGTGACTTCAGAAAATAAAATGTTCATTGCATTCTTTGATGTAAAAAAAATTAAAATGGCAAGATATATCAAAATACCATCAACCAATTTTAAATTACATTAAAAAATCTTTAAACTTGGATATTTTATTTATATTGATCTTTCTTCTGGAAATCACATTTCCATCGTATTTCTTTCAGCAAATTTCATATCAATGTGAGATATTTCATACTTATAAATGTTTTTTAGGTTTTATTTCTTTTTGAGAGAGTGAAAGAGAGAGAGAAAGCGAGCAGAGGAGGGACAGAGAAGAGAGAGAGAGAATCCCAAGCAGGCTCCATACCATCAGTACAGAGCCGAACAGGGGCTCGATCTCATGAACTGTGAGATCATGACCTGAGCCAAAATTAAGAGTCAGAAGCTTGGGGACCCTGGGTGGTTCAGTTGGTTAAGCATCTGACTTAAGCTCGGGTCTTGATCTCGCAGTTCGTGAGTTCAATCCCTGCATCAGGCTCTGTACCGACAGCTTGGAGCCTGAATCCTGCTTTGAATTCTGTATCCCCATCTCTCTCTGCCCCTCCCTGCTTGTGGTTTGTCTCCTCTCTCTGTGTGAAAATTAGACATTAGAAAACTTTAAAAACAATGTTGGACACTTAACTGACTGAACCACCCAGGCTCTGCTATAATCATTTTTGATACTAGTTTTATAATATTTCTTTACCACTAGATATGTATACAATGTGAAATTTTATTATTTTTATTACTGTCTAAATAAGGTTTTATGTATTAAAAACATTAATTTGGCTTGAAGTATTATTTTGGTTATTATTATAAGCTATTGATCATACAATAAACATAGTACTTATTTTATACATAATTATAGACTATCAAAACTTAAGAGCAATGCAAGTGTATACCACTTAAACTGTAAATGGGTCTTAATTCTCTGTAGTTTAGCTTCATATGGCTATCATTTATTACTCGTGTAAGACAGGATTCAACACTGAGTCTATTCCCAATTTCAATTTATGTTGATGTAACATTGAGAAATGTTGTTTAACATGAGTAACTGCACATGAATGGGATGAGCTTCCTGTGCGATGTCACTCGACAATATGACAAATATTACACAGGGCTCTCTCATGAAAAAAAAAAAGGAGCTGGACATATTTTATGTGCAAAATCATGTGTTTCCCAATTACTAGACATATTGACTAGACAATAATGTTTAGGAATATACAATGAAATTGAAAAGAAAAGAAAGGAAATAGTGATCACAGAAATCAGGATGAAGTTTTCCCCAAGGGAATGAAGATGATTATGTTTGGGTTGGGGAATGTCGGGAGATGCCAGAGAGAGAAAAGCCTTAAGTGGATAAATTATTGTTATTCCACAAAAGGGTGCATATATGCATGTAAGCCCACACATACTCATGTATGTATATATGTATGGATATATAATGTTAGAGTAAAATAAAAATTAAAGAAATAAAAATTAATCAATAACACCAGGCTAAAATTAGTACCAAGGGAATTAACGTAACAAATTTCAAAAATATAAGGGGCAAGTGTCAGCAGCTGACACACGTATTTGGTCTTTAAAAATTGCAAAGTTTTGCTGACTTTTCTACCTTGGATGTTTTAGGGCAATTTTTCCAATCCTATAATAATATCAGAGCTAAATATAATGTATCGCAGCTACTATCCACATATAACCAAGTTTCTACTGAAGAAACCTGTTTAAGTTTCTGCAAATTGAGGGCATGACATCAGACAAATTAGATATGGTTAAGTCATAAAAGAAACTATTACAAAAATACACTTTGTACATCAGAGAAATGTGCTTGCATAAAGACAATTTTCATAGAAAATGTAAAATTCTCTATTTGTCAGCGGAGCCAGCAGGATTTTCTGTTTTTGTTTTTCTTCATCTAGATTAAGAAGATCATCTCACATAATAGAACTACCTGCAGAAGAATTCTCTTTTTCACTGACCCCATCTGAAATATTCTGTACCTTTTTCTGGGCCAAGGACTTTCATATGATTGCTACACAGGAAATTACAAAATAATACATCATTAATATTGCGCTGCAGTTTGATATCAGCACTATTCTGGCTCTAAGATAATGAAAGACCATCAGGAAAATTTTGCTAAGAAGACCTGAGAAAGTTTTTCAACCAGGAAGGGAGAAAACCCCAAGCTTTTGAGTACATCAGGTTTGTTTCAAAACAATTCGAATACAAAGCAGTTGTGGTGTCCTGAGAAGGTCCCCTTAACCTTCCTAAGCCTCTGTGTCTCTTCATCTGCAACGTGGGTTTTGTGTCATTTAAAAGCAGTGATACAGGCAAAGCATTTAAAAAATGCTGTAACAGTGTTATGTTGCTTCAGAGACCTGGAAAGCATCTCAGGCAAACAGAGTGTATTTGGGAAGGAAGATATGAATGATACCAATGTCAATATCAATATTAATGGTTTTGAAAACATTATTCTTAAAGTACAGCATCCATAAATTAAAATGCATAAATCTTAGCTCAATGAAATTTTATAAAATTAATGCACCCATATAACTATCACTCTAGAAAATACTGGCTTTACCTAAGACTTCAGTGCTCACATATCCCCCAGCAAAGGAAACCACCATTGGTATTGTTGGTTTTAAACTTTATCACAATAAAAGCATAGGTATATATTACTCACAACGCTGTGAAAATCTTATGGCTCAGTCTTACGCTGTGAAAGTCATCTATGTCGTTAGGGAGTAGTAGATTTGTTCTGTTTTATTTATTTTTTTCATATTTGTAGAGCGGTTCTGTCCAACAGTAAATAATATGAGCCACAAACTATGTACTCTAAAATGTCCTAGTAATCACATCAAAAAGGTACAAGTAAATAAAGTTAAATTTACAAATATATCTTATTTACTCCAATGTATCCAAGTTATTATTTTAGCCTGTAGCTCATAGAAAAATGACAAATGGGGCATTTTACATTTGTTTTTTCACTAAATCTTGAAGAGTCACTGTGTGTTTTACACTTAAAGCATACGTCAAATCTAATTAGCTTAGATTAGCCCAGTACCCACCTGTGGTTAGTGGCTGCTGTTTTGGACATTAATGCTGTTTAGTACTGTTATATTGATTTATTTTCCAATCAACCATTAATTATTATATACAGTCTAGTTTGGGCTATTACTATTAATGCTTGTTTGAAAATTTAATGCATATTTCTTGGTACTCACATGTATGCATAGTGAAATTAGTAACTTTTAGGTTGTGGCTACACATGCGTGCAATTTCAGGAAATTAATTTTCCATAATGGTTACTCCAATTTACCCTTCTGCTAGCAGTATGCAAAATCACAGTTATTTCCTATGCTCCCAGATACTTTGTGTTGTTATCTTTTTTTTTTATATTTTAGTCACAGTTGCTGTGTAACACTTTAAATTGCATTGCCTGATGAAAAATTGCAATTATGTGTTTATTAGTCCTTTTGATATCTTTTTTTGTGTGAAGTGTCCATACTGATTTTTGTCTATCTTAAAAATTGGTTGCTGTCTTTAGTTATTTACCTTTATGAACTATTTATATATTTCTATATACATTCTGGACACACACACACACACACACACTAAAGTTAAAGGATTTGCTTTACGAGACACCAAGACTTAGTATAAATCTATAGTGATGAAAGCAAAAGGGCAATCTATAAAGAACTTAGTAAACTCAACACACAAAAAATAAATAATCCAGTTAAGAAGTTTGCAGAAGACATGGGCACATATTTTTCCAAAGAATACAAACCAATGGTCAACCGGCACATGAAAAGGTGCTCAATACACTCATCATGAAGGAAATGCAAATCAAAACAACAATGAGATACCACATCACACCTGTCAGAATGGCTAAAATTTACAACACAGGAATCAACAGACGTTGGCAAGGATGTGGAGAAAGGGGAACCTTCTTACACTGTTGGTGTGACTGCAAATCGGTGCAGCCATTCTGGAAAACAGTATGGAGGTTTCTCAAAAAGTTAAAAATAGAATTACCTTATGACCCAGCAATTGCACTACTAGGTATTTATCTAAAAAATACTGATTTGAAGGGGCACATGCACCCTTCAAATGTGTATATAGCCAGCCTTATCAACAATAGCTAAATTATGGAAAGAGTCAAAATTCCCACTGATAGATGAATGGATAAAGAAGAAG
Organism: Neofelis nebulosa; assembly: GCF_028018385.1. Taxonomy (NCBI): domain Eukaryota; kingdom Metazoa; phylum Chordata; class Mammalia; order Carnivora; family Felidae; genus Neofelis; species Neofelis nebulosa. The sequence goes on from NC_080786.1 coordinate 138,836,524, forward strand.
TGGTATATACGTAGAAATGAAATATTACTCAGCCATCAAAATGAATGAAATCATGCTATTAACAACAATGTGGATGGTGGATAGATGGAGTTTGAGTGTATTATGCTAAGCAACATAATTCAGTCATAGAAAGATAAGTACCAAATGATTTCACTCATGTGGAATTTAAGAAACAATATAGATGAACCATAGGGGAAAGGGGGAAAAAAGGAGGTAAGCCATAAGAGTCTCTTAACTGTAGAGAGCAAAGTGAGGGTTTTTGGAGGGGAGGTGGGCAGGTGATGGGCTAAACAGGTGATGGGTATTAAGGAGGGCACATGTGATGAGCGCTGGGTGTTATATTTAAGTGACGAATCACCAAATTCTACTCTTGAAACCATTACTACACTATATGTTAACTAACTAGAATTTAAATAAATTTGTTTTAAAAAAGCAAAAGGGCAAAGAGGACAATTAAACATAGTACAACACAAAAAAGTTCTTTTTCTCACAATCTCACATGTATGCATATACCTGATATATAGCAACAGTACCACTGTAGTGCAGGAGGGAGAGCATGACATTTTTAGCAAATAATGCTGAATAACTGAATACTCCAACAGATTCTGGGTGTCAGTATAAAACAAGAAAATTTCCTCAATTTTTCCTCATACCATACACAATAATAAACTCTAAATAAATTGGAGGTCTACGTTGAAAAAGTGAAACGATAAAGCTTTTAAAAGAACACAAGATAATACTTTAATGACATTTGCACAGGCAAAAACACAAGGCATACAGGAAATGGTGATTGAATATCAGCCTTTGTAATGACACATTTACTTATATCTGAGTTTATTGCTAATTTGTGGTAAAGTGTTACACAATTTATGTGTTTAATTATGTGATAGAGTCTAACATGTAAATATGTAATAGAGTCTGAGGTGAAAAGTCAATGTTCTTTCTTCCCTTTGCCTTCACACACCCAGGTAATCTTTCTAGAAGTATTCACCGTTACCCTTTTTCCTAGGTTTCTTTCAGATGTATAAAGGGAACTCTAAAACTTCACCTCATTTTTTGTTCCACTGTTTACTTTGGAGCATAATTCCTATCAAGAATACAACATCAGCTTAACTTAAATAACAACTTAAGCTACATACACAATATTTGGGCCTCCTTTCCATCAAAATTCTGAATAGAAAATTACCGTTCTCTTCCTTTAGTGAATAACTTCATTGCAAGTTCAAGTATCTCCGCTTTTAATCATGTGAAAACTATACTTCATTTAGATATGAAGGTTGGAGGAAGAGAAATAAGTCCCCAGGACAATGAAGTTTCCCCAAGGTGACAATTTTTTGAAAGATTCCACATAAATACTTCCAGAATTCCCAGCTTCTGACACATGTCCTTAAGTTTTGCTCTTGTTAGTAGAGATGCACCCTGACATTCAAACGTCCTATTTCATCAAATATTGTGTGAACACATGCCAGTGACATGATACTCAATGTCAAAATATATGGTTGTAAAGAATCTCCTAGTTTATAAAAATGTCATAGCGAGTTCTATGGACAAATTTGAAAGCTTCCACTGGAAGTTATTTTTTTTTTTAATTTTTTTTAACGTTTATTTATTTTTGAGACACAGAGAGACAGAGCACGAACAGGGGAGGGGCAGAGAGAGAGGGAGACACAGAATCTGAAACAGTCTCCAGGCTCTGAGCTGTCAGCACAGAGCCCGATGCGGGGCTCGAACCCACAGACCGTGAGATCATGACCTGAGCCGAAGTCGGACGCTTAACCGACTGAGCCACCCAGGGGCCCCCCACTGGAAGTTATTTTAATGTAGAGGAGAATGTAAAGAAAAGGCAGGGGAAAGTTGGCGCAATTTTGATCTGAAGATTCTCAGGGGAGGAGGAACAACGTTTGACTTGGTGTTTGAACACCAAGTAGAAAGCACTGAAGTTGAAAATTAGGACAGGTTAAGCAGATGAACTATATCCCAAAGAAAGGCTGTTAATCATTGATTTCCTCACTCCTTCACTTCACACACTCAAACATTTATTTGTCAGCTACGATACACTAGTTTTTACGTTAGACACTAAAGAGACAAAAGTGAATGATTACACGGGAGCCTACAACACAGTGAAAAAGATAATAATGCAAACAGATGATACTAAGACAACTGTGATATTGTTTATCTATAAAACCCAGTGCATCCTTGATGGCCCTCAATAGCTGCTGTTAAAATACCAGATTCCAGAGATATTAAATATTTGCTTTTAGGGTCTTCTATGTCTGTTACCTCCTAGTTTTTTTTTTTTTCCTTTGGTAGTATACTATATTTCAATTCTATCAGCCACGCTCTGTTTTACTCTGTTTACTCTGAGGTTTAGTGGCAAAGGTTTAGTGGCTGTTTATAGACACAGAATTCCTGCAGGTATTGGTGAATTTTGATCTGATCCCTCACATCCAACTGAAAGTGTCCAAACAGATGTAACTGGAGAGCTTTGCAAAGATCTCTAATTCTTCTGCAGAAGTCATCTGCTAGGATAGAAAAGGGACAGTTGCACAAAGGTCTGTGACTCTCAGTTATATAATTCAGAGTAAGGAACTGAAGTTTACTTAATAAAGAGATCTGGAGACTGGGATCAAATAAACCTGAGATAAAGATCCCGAATTATCCCTTAAAATTTGGACTCTTTGAAAAAAAGTTTCCTCTCCTACAAAATGATTTTATGATGTTGATTTAAAGGGCTTTAGGAATATATGAGTAAATTTCCTAGTATAATCCCTGTTCTTCAGTATCTATGTCATTATTTTCTTGAGGTTTATTTTGAAAGCATCTGGATATATTAGGGAAAAAAAAACTTTAATGAAAATAGAAGGTATAAAGTTGGCTAACTTTCAGTAATGTAATTTTCATTACAAAAGATGGGTAAAATTATATAAGACATAAATTAAGTAAGTGGTGGCCTTGGAGGAAAGGCAAAAAGGCAAGGCCATTCCAAAAAAAAAGAAGAGTAAAATATTTTCTCAAGAACACACACTATATAAAGAGGAGCAGTGGAAGAGAGAACCCGCACAACAGAGGTGCAAATATAGTTAACAGGTTGGAAGAAAGAAAACGGCAGCACCAAGGTAGCCTCTATCCTGGAACACACATGATGGGGAAAACAGCAGAAACTTTTACTTCCTGTCCTAAAATTAATTGTTTAACTCTGTGAAGAAATCACTAGCAAATCTGATATTGTAACTCAGTTTTCTGACGATGTGCACTCTTAGATATTAAAATCTGCCTCATGGTCAGAAAAGTTAATGGCATAGGGGTGCCTGGGTGGTTCAGTGGGTTGAGCTTCTGACTTCGGCTCAGGTCATAATCTCATGGTTCGTCAGTTCAAGCCCCGCATCAGGCTCTGTGCTGACAACTCAGAGCCTGGAGCCTGCTTTGCATTCTGTGTCTCCCTGTCTCTCTGCCCCTCCCCCATTTGCACTCTGTTTCTGTCTCTCTGTCAAAAATAAACAGTAAAAAAAAAAAAAAGTTAGCAGCATAGTTACATTTATAAAGGCAACTATTAAATAAATATGTAGCTGAAATACAAAGGATTCTTCTATTTGCAACTTCAAGATTTAAAAAAAAATAACATTTATTCATTACTGAGAGATAGAGCGATACTGAGCATGAGCAGGGGAGGAGCAGAGAGACAGGGAGACAGAATCTGAAACAGGTTCCAGGCTCTGAGCTGTCAGCACAGACTCTGATGAGGGGCTCGAACTCACAAACCGTGAGATCATGACCTGAGCTGAAGTTGGACGCCCAACTGACTAAGCCATCCAAGTGCCCCTCATGATATATATTTTTTAAATCACAATGTAAATTAAGAGTATAACTTCTAAAAACATAGCTCTAAGAAAAATGTACAAAGTTACCTAAGCTAGCTGTGTGTGTTTGGCTTTTTAGATCCTGTGGTGATTTTTTTTTTCCATTAAAAGCCATATTGGGGCATCTTGGTGGCTCGGTCTGTTAAGCGTTTGGCTTCGGCTCAGGTCATGGTCTCAGGTTTCCTGAGTTCAAGCCCCACATAGGACTCTGTGCTGACAGCTCAGAGCCTGGATCCTGCTTTGGATTCTGCGTCTCCCTTTCTCTCTGCCCTTCTCCCCCTTGCGCTCTGTCTCTCTCTCTTTCAAAAATAAATAAACATTTTAAAAAAGTAATCTATCCTGAAAACAGCAATAGAAGAGCATTGATCAATTTTGGAAAGGTTTCACCTGTCATCTTGTCCAAAGGTATAGGGGGAGGCATGGCCCAGTGGGGAACTGAAAGAGACAAAGTAACAGCGTGGATGTTATCATCATCACGTTTTCCTGGGGTCCATGTTGGTGAAGGTAGGTAGGTTTAGGTGTGGTCGTACGTCTTCTGGGGAGCTCAGACTTAAATTTAGTATATACCACCATAATATGATGATCATAGGTTCCTAGATATTTATTATTTTTATTATTCTCTATTTCTCTAAGTGTTTCTTGCTGTTTGTTATTATGCTTGATATTTCATAGCCTGCCTTTGTAGCAAGTTATTACTACTTCTTTTTAGAATTGGGTCACAAGGGAATAAATGAGGGTAGGTATAGGAGAGAGAGAAGGGGAAAAAAAGCAATAGGAGAGAAGATTATTAACTGAATATTTGGATGAAAGAAGAGAAGGCAGATCATTAAATATCCTTAGTGCACATGAACTTAAAATGTGGCTAATATATATCCTATCAGTTATTTTTTTCTATCATTTTTGTGCTGGAAGAAATAGAATAAAAATTCAAAAAAAAAACCAAATTGATTCAACTTCTATACAAAATAAATAGAAACATTCTGGAGTGAATAAGTTAATAAAAATCCTCAGAATGCCAAATTTACTCCTGAGCCTTACCTTAAGTAAGGATTGGAAAGATTTAGGTCAGGGTAAACATAGTATTTCTTTGTATCAAAGCTCTTATTGGGCTAAGTAAAAAGACTAAAATTAGATTCTTATTCCACTTCAAATGAAAAAAATAGTCAAATATATGTAGAAACTTACATGTCCTTATAGTTGAATAACCTTCAGTTTGATTGATAATGTGACATTGCAAATATAAGGTAAATTTTAATTTGCCAGTTCAGTGTGCATTGTTGGAAAATTTAATCATTTTGGGGAATTCACATTTGCATTCCAAAATGTATTAACCCTAATTAACTACCTTTAGAAAATGCTATTTTTAACTTCCTCTTGTCAAGATCTCCGGGAAATTCAAAGTTAATAAGCACTGCATATAAGCAACTGTGTTCAGACAGAAACTCTGGCAAACACTAGATGGATGTAGCAGTCAAATACTGAGTTAATTAAAAAGTTGTCAATCTATCACATTGCTCATTTGACAACATCTAGAGAAATATTGTAGATAATTTCTAAATAACAAAAAATGCCATTTATGAAGCAGTAAACTAAAGTAGCTTAAACTAAAGTAGCTTATTGATTAACAATGTTGCATCAGCAATATTTTCTCCCACGTCCTTCGTATTTTGTGAACATCTGACTTTCATAACTTAAGAAAGCCTAAGTGAAAAGCTAATTATCTTAATGCTGAATTTTATGTATATATTCTGTTACATATATAGAGATCCATATATATATGTATATATATAATGTATATATCTTAATTACAGAGTATATGTACACACACATACACACACACACACACACACACACACACATTAGGAATGCCCAAATGAATTTGCTCAGAAAAGTAAAACTGATTTATATCTTATTGATTAATAAAATGCCATACCTGGGGTCATATTTTCTTTTCTTTTTTTTTTGGGGGGGAACTTTTTTGAGCTATTGTAGCAATGGCAGTGGAAATAGAAGAAGCAAGAATAACAATAATACATAAGGAATATCTGTTTAAAAATAAAATGAGCAAATTACGCTTGAGGAAAGCCGAAGATGGTTTGTTGGGAGAAATACTAGGGTGATCTTATCAGCAAAAAATAAACGATCATTAAGAATCTGTAGAAGCTGGTTTGAAATTTGACTGGGCACTGGTACTGAAAAAGGTTGATAGATGTCTTTCTGGTCAGAAAAGGTGCAGGTGGGATGAATAAAGGGGCTGTATTTTCTGCAGGATGAACATTGATTGACCTCTCCTGCACAAAATTTAATTACAGTGACACCGACGATGCTAATTTGTATTAGTGTTGTATTATTACATCTTAAATTCTGAAACTTCAGGGTCATAAAATATCCTAGGCCAATGGAAACTAATCAAAGTTGCACAACCCTATAGAATCAGTGATTCTGTTTCCAAGTCTAGCAAAATGCATTCTCACAAAGCTCTTTTTCCCTCTCCATACATTCTTGGTCAATAAGAAATATTTATGCTTCTTGGGATTTGATGGATACTTTTGTTTTGAATAAGAAAAAAATAACAAAAGCAGTTACAAAGAAAACATCCATTTTCCCCCCAGTGTTATCAAGTGCCGGTAAATGCTGGGTCTAGTCATTTCAGTGCATGGTAACAAAAGGAGTGGCAGCATGAATTTAAATTGCATCCAATGTTCTGGGGGACTACAGGAGGTCTTTTATATCAGTTTCTTGAGTGTGAATATGAGACACCCACAAGATTAAGTGCTTCAAACTACTCTAGCCATTTATGTCTATTTTACTAGAATGCTCACTTTCTTTCCATATATTAGTCTTTTTACTCATCAAAGTATTTTTTATAATCAAACTGCCTAGAGAAAGCTGGGATCTTTGTTCTTAAAGACGACAAGCAGAACAAAACAAAATGACTTGTCTGTTAAGCCCGTTCTAAAAAGATTAGTGATCACATGGCATGTGTGTATTTACACACATAACACACACTCACTTATAATAATCTAACCTGGCTTCACAGCCTGACTTTTGCAAAATAAAAAAAAAAAATGCAATCCCATATTTTTTTTTAAAAAAATATATCTAGTTTCTACTTGGTATTATCTACTAGATTTTAAAAATCAGATATATATATTTTAGCATGCTTCAGAAAATGTTTTTTAACAGGAACAGATCTGGTTAAAAGGACCAAAGTCAGTAATTTCTCACACAGGCTTCATTACTTCCCATCACAATGATTCCCACTACCGTCCATCTAGTTATTTGAGAAGGAAATAATTTATTTGCAACTATGTTCTATAGATATTACCTCTTGAAACTAACTCAAGCTTTTCTATTGTTTTCATCTCTATCAAGGCCACCTTGATTCAAAACAATTTCATCTCCTGATAGTATCCAATGAGTTTTGTTACACAAAATTCAGGAGTGTAAAGTCACTGTGAGTTAAATTGCTGCACATTCTCACAAAAATATCTTCAAAAATCTTCTAATACTAATCTACAGATTATAAACAAATGAGAGAAATGATTAAATCATATGTCATATGGCTAAGTAGATAATTTAACACAATATTTTCTAAAGAGAAAAGAGGCTTTTTTATACACCTGAAACAAATAGGGTACTGTAGGTCAATTCTATTTTGATAAAAACAAAAACCAAAAACACAAATGAGGCTTCTTCTTAAGTCAATACCATACACCATTTCTTGAAAAATGTTTTTAGAGAAAAAGAAACAATTCTTTTATTATACAGTTAATATTATTTTATTAGTATGATTCTTACATGTATGCCTTTTTTAGTCAGCAGCTATAGTAAAATGATAACATTTGGTAGGTTATACATTCTCAAGTCAATAATATTTATTGCTACTTTCCCTCAAATGACCCTTCTTTTTCCCAGTAACTTTATTCATTTGAATGAATCGAAGTAAGACTAATACAAGTTTTTTTGTAGGTAACTCACTTTATTAAAGACCAATGAAATGATAACAAAAACCTACCACTAAATTTATTGCTAATTCCCAATCCGTACACCAACAGGAAGCCAGCTACTCAACCTCTTGTTCCTCAGGGCTCATATTGCAACCTACTATTTGTTTTCCAACCTGCTATCTTCTCAAATCCTAGACATTCCCATAAACCCTGTCTGGGCAGCCTGCAAAGAGAAATGAAATGTTCCTTCACATCATAAATGTCATCCACAGGAGACATGGTTGTACTTGTTAAGCAGGGTAACGTATTACTTCGTTGCCTTGACTAGTCTCTTTCCTTTGAAACTAGGAACTGATTAGTGAAGTGAATTAAATCGGTTTAATTTCAAATTAGACCTAAGAATGTTAACTACACAAAAGTCAAAGGACATTTTAACTATGTTCCTTTGCAAAATGCCTGTGCTCTTCGGTGATCCCACGTGGAGACAGCAATGGATTCAGTAAGCACAATGAAGATGGACTGATGGTTTCAGGTAGCTTTGCAGAAAATATTACCTTAGTAAAAGGATTGCATGGACTGATCCTACTATAAAAGCAACTCACTACCCTAGTGGAGCTTAATTCTGGGACTCTGGGTTGGACCCCGTGCATTTTCTTTCAGTAATGATCAATAGCCTGCCACATTCTCAGCTTTGCATAGCCCCAAACTGTGCCTCCAGATATTGGCTGGATTGTCTATGTTTGCTACCACCTGACGAAATCTTTCTAAATAAATATCTATCAACAATGGATGCATTATAGAATAAAAATAAAATGATAATCTAAGGAAGAATGCAATAAGGTGTGAAAGGGATTATTATTTTCCATAGGTTTTTTTTTTTTTTTTTTTTTAGTTATTTTTAAGTGTCTATTTATTTTTGAGACGGACAGAGACAGAGTGTGAGCGGGGGAGGGGCAGAGAAAGGGAGACAGAATCTGAAACAGGCTCCAGGCTCTGAGCGGTCAGCACAGAGCCTGACGCAGGGCTCGAACTCAAAAACTGCAACATCATGACCTGAGCTGAAGTCAGACGCTTAATCGACTGAGCCACCCAGGCGCCCCTTATTTTCCATAGTTTTTAAGCTTTGAAAAAATTAATTTAAAAATGCCAAACTGACCATGGAAAATGGAAAAGTACACAGATAATTCACAGATAAAAAAACAATTGTAGAAATCAAAAGGATTTCCACTGATAATTAATGAAATGCAAATTATGTACAGCAAGTTACAGTAACAAGATGATACAATTTTTCATCTTCCCAACTGAAAAAAAAATTGAAAATAAAAGAGCTATTTAAAGGGGAGACAAAAATGACATTCTTCAAAACTACTGTTGAAAGAAATGCTGGATAATCTTTTGAAAAGACAACCCTAGCAATAGATATCAATCTCAAGTAGTTTTTCACTCGATTAGCTATTTTACTCAATTTGTTTATCCTGAGGAAATATCACAACCCTATAAAAATACTATAATGTATACAAATAGTAATTAATCATTTAGCCAAAATTTGATAAGTACTTATTATAAAATAGCCATAGCTTAGAACATTTTACAGCTTTAAGAGTCCTTCATTTAAGAAAAAATTGGTGAGCTAATATTGATAATCATACTGTAATTTTAAATTCAAAATTTTGAAAACTATATCGTCAGTTCCAATAACATTTCCACTGCCCTTTGCCTTGTGACTTGTAGGATCATACTAGAGACAAAATAACGTTCTACACCTTATTGTTAGGTTGACAATGTGACCTGCTTTGCCAATGAAATGTGAGTGTATGTGATGTACATTAGAGACCAGCTAAGGTTTAAGAGTCCTTATATGTTATCACTGCTCTCTTATACTTTGAAAGGCTCATGTACTGTGTGTGCGTGTGTGTGTGTGTGTGTGTGCGTGTGCTTGTTACAATTTATCTGTATACATAAATTACATCAATTAATTAAATTACGTATAATAATAAAGCACTAAATTAATATAATTTAATAGTTTTTTTCTTTTTTCTTTAATTCAAATTCCAACTAGTTAACATACAGTGCAATATTATTTTCAGGTGTACAATTTAGTGATTCAACATTTACATACAATACCCAATGCCCATCACAACAGGTACACTCCTTAATCCCCATCACCTATTTCACCCCCCACCCCACCCACCTTCTAACCTTCTCTGCTAACCAACAGTTTGTTCTCCACTGTTAATCTGTTTCTTGGTTTGCCTCTCTCTCTCGTTTTCACCAGGATCATTTGTTTTGTGTCTGAAAATCAACATCTGAGTGAAATCTTATGGTATTTGTCTTTCTCTGACTGACTTATTTCACTTAGCTTAATACTGTCTAGCTCCATCTGTGTTGTTGCAAGTGGCAAGATTTCATTCTTTGTGAGAGCTGAGTGATATCCCATTGGATATATGTTCCACATCTCTTTATCCATTCATCAGTCAATGGACATTTGGACTCTTTCCATAATTTGGCTATTTTTGATAATGCAGCTATAAACATCGGGGTGCATGTGCTCCTTCAAATCAGTATTTTTGTATCCTTTGGGTAAATATCTAGTAGTGCAATTGTTGGGTTGTAGGGTAATTCTATTTCTAACTTTTTGAGGAACCTCCATACTTTCTTCCAGAGTGGCTGCACCAGTTTGCATTCCCACCAACAGTGTGAGAGTTTCCCTTTCTCCATATCCTAGTACCAGTCATTTCCTGTTTGTTAATTTTATCATCCTGACTGGTGTAAGGTGAAATCTCACTGTAGTTTTTATTTGTATTTCCCTGATGATGAGGGATATTGATCATCTTTTCATGTGTTTTTTGGCCATCCACATGTATTTTATGGGGAAAAAAATATCTGTTCATCTTCTGCTCATTTTGAAACTGGATTATTTGTTGTCTGGGTGTTGAGTTTGATAAGTTCCTTATCGATTTTGAATATTAATCATTTATCAGATATGTTACATGCAAATATCTTCTCCCATTCTGTAGGTTGCTTTTCAATTTTGTTGATTGTTTCCTTCGCTGTGGAGAAGATTTTTGTCTTGATAAAGTCCCAATAGTTCATTTTTGCTTTTGTTTCCCTTGCCTCAGGAGACAGATCTGGTAAGACATTGCCCTGGCCAAGGTCAAAGGGGTTGCTGCCTGTGTTCTCCTTTACGATTTTAATGGTTTCCTGTCTCATATTTAGGTCTTTAATCCATTTTGAATTTACTTTTGTGTATGGTGTAAGAAAATGATTCATTTTCATTTTTTTTTTATGTTGCTTTCTAGTTTTCCCAATACCATTTGTTAAACAGACTGTATTTTTCCCCACTGGATATTCTTTGCTGCCTTGTTGAAGATTAATTGACCATATAATTGTGGGCTCACTACTGGGTATTTTATTCCATTCCATTTCTTTTCATTTACATTGATTTATGTATCTTTTGTGTGTGTGTGTGTGTGTGCGCGCGCGTGCAGGCAGCATACTGTTTTGATCACTACAGTTTTGTAATATAACATGTTAAAGTCCAGAATTGTGATGCGTCCAGCTTTGCTTTTCTTTTTCAAGATTGCTTTGGCTATCCAAGGTTTTTTGTGGTTCCATACAATATTTGGGATTGTTTGTTCCAGTTCTGTGAAAAATACTAGTGGTATTTTGATAAGTATTGCATTAAATATGTAGATTGTTTTGGGGCGCCTGGGTGGCGCAGTCGGTTAAGCGTCCGACTTCAGCCAGGTCACGATCTCGCGGTCTGTGAGTTCGAGCCCCGCGTCAGGCTCTGGGCTGATGGCTCGGAGCCTGGAGCCTGTTTCTAATTCTGTGTGTCTCCCTCTCTCTCTGCCCCTTCCCCGTTCATGCTCTGTCTCTCTCTGTCCCAAAAATAAATAAAAAACGTTGAAAAAAAAATTAAAAAAAAAAATATGTAGATTGTTTTGAGTTGTATAGACATTTTGACAATATTTGTTCTTTTGGTCCGTGAGCATGGAATGTTTTTCCATTTCTTCGTGTCATCTTCAATTTCTTTCATCAGTGTTTATAGTGTTTAAAATATAGATATTTTACTTCTGTGGTTATGTTTATTCCTAGGTATCTTATGGTTTTTGGTCCAATTGCAAATGGAATGGATCAATTCCTTGATTTCTTTTTCTGCTTCTTCATTATTGGTGTATAGGAATGCAACAGATTTCTGGATGTTGATATTGTATCCTGTGACTTTACTGAATTTGTAACTGTTCTACCAACCCCTTTGGGTTTTCTATACGGAGTATCATGTCATCCGCAAAGAGGGAAAGTTTGAACGTTCCTTGCTGATTTGGATGTCTTTTATTAGTGTTGTCTCAGTGCTATGGCTATCACTTCTAGTACAATGTTACACAACCGTGGTGAGAGTGGACAACCCTGTCTTGTTCCTGAACTTAGAGGAAAAGGTCTCAGTTTTCCTACATTGAGGATGGTATTAGCTATGGGGTTTTGTATATAGCCTTTACTAGGTTAAGATATGTTCCCTCCAACCCTACTTTGTTGAGGGTTTTTATCATGAATGGATATTGTACTTGGTCAGATGCTTTTTCTGCATCTATTGAAAGGATAATATGGTTCTTATCCTTTCTTTTATTAATTTACTGTATCTCATTAATTGATTCGCAAATATTGAACCACTCTTGCAGCCCAGGAATAAATCCTACTTGATCATAGTGAATTATTCTTTTAATGTACTGTTGGATACAATTTCTAGTATTTCATTTATTTATTAGTATTTTATACTAAAAATAAATACCAATAAATAAATACTAGTAATTATCTAGTATTTTATTTGTTAGTATTTTGAGAAGTTTTGCATCCATGTTCACCAGGAATATTGGTTTGTAGTTTTCTTTTTTAGTGGAGTCTTTATCTAATTTTGGTAACAGAGTAATGCTGGCCGCATAGGATGAATTTCTGTTTTTTTTTTTTTAATAGTTTGAGAAGAAAAACTCTTTATTAAATGTTTGATAGATTTCACCTGTGAAACCACCTGGCCCTGGACTTCTGTTTGTTGGGAGAATTTTGATTTCTGATTCAATTTTTTTGTTAGTTATCAGTCTGTTCAAGTTTTCTCTTGCTTCCTGTTTCAGTTTTGGTAGTTTATATGTTTCTAGAAATCCATCCACTTCTTCCAGGTTGTCCACTTTTTTGACATATAGTTTTTCATAATATTTTCTTATAATTGCATTTCTGTGGTGTCGATTGTTATTTCTCCTCCCTCATTTGTGATTTTATTTGAGGCCTTTCTCCTTTCTTTTTGATAAGTCTGGCTAGGGGGTTATCAATTTATTTATTTATTTATTTATTTATTTATTTATTTATTATTTATTGATGAAGCTCCTGGCTTCATCAATTGGTCCTATTTTTTTTGTTGTTGTTTTGTTTTTAGTTTCTGTATCATTTATTTCTGCTCTAATGTTTATTACCTCCCTTCTGCTGGATTTAGGCTTTGTTTGCTCTCTTTCTAGCCCTTCAGGTATAAATTATGTTGTTTATTTGAGATTTTTCTTGCTTCCTGAGTTAGACCTGTATTGCTATATACTTCCTTCTTATTCATTTTCATTTGTTTCTATGTATGTTTTGACTTCCTCTTTGATTTCCTGGTTGACCCATTTATTGTTTAGTAGCATGTTGTTTAGCTTTTGTTGTCTTTCCAATTTTTTTCTTGTGGCTGAATTCAAGTTTTATAGTGTTGTGGTTGGAAAAATATGCTAAGTATAATATTAATCTTTTTGTACTCGTTGAGGCCTGATTTGTGACCTAGTAAGTGATCTATTCTGGAGAATTACCCATATAAATTTGCAAAGAATGTGCATTCGGCTGCGTTGGGATGAAATGTTCTGAATATATCAGTTAAAACATCTGAATTACATCTGTGTGTCCTTCAAAGCCATTGTTTCCTTGGTGATTTTCTGCTTAGATGATATATCCATTGACGTAAGTGGGGTGTTAAAGTCCCCTACTGTTTTTTTATTATTATCAATCACTTCCTTTATGTTTGTTATTAATAGTTTTATACATTTGGAAACTTCCATGTTGGGGCATAAACATTTATAATTGTTAGATTTTCTTGTTGGATAGTCCCTTTTAATATGATATAGTGCCCTTCCTCATCTCTTGTTACAGACTTTGTTTTAGTTATTATATTTAATTATATTTTTAATGTTTATTTATTTTTGAAGGAGGGAGAGACAGAGCATGAGTGGGAGGGAGGCAAGTAGAGAGGGAAACACAGAATCTGAAGCAGGCTCCTGGGTATGAGCTATCAGTACAGAGCCTGATGCAGGGCTTGAACCCAAGAGCTGTGAGATCATGACCTGAGCCACCTGACACCCCTATAGTCTTTGTTTTAAAATCTAGTTTTCCTATGGCTACTCTGACTTTCTACTGATGTTCAATCACATGATACATGTTTCTCCATTCCCTCACTTTTTTTTTGTTTGTTTTTTAGAGAACATGACTGAGGGTGGGGTGAAGGGAGAGGGAGAGAGGGAATCTTAAGCAAGCTCCATGCACTGCATGGAGTCTGATGAGGGATTCAATCTCATGACCATGAGATTATGACCTGAGATGAAATCAAGAGTCAGATGCTTAACCGACTGAACAACCCAGGTGTCCTTCCATCACTTCATTTTCAATCTACAGGTGTCTTTAGGTCTAAAATTATTCTCTTGTAGGCAACATATAGATATATCTTGTTTTGTTTTGGTTTGTTTTTAATCCATTCTTGCCCCACTATGTCTTTGGATTGGTATATTTAGTTTACTTACATTCAGAGTAATTATTGATAGATATGTATTTTTTAGTGTCATCTTATTACTTGCTTTGTCATCATTCCTGGTGTTCTTCCTTTTCCACTCAGAGTCCCCTTTAATATTTCTTGCAAGACTGGTTTAGTGGTCATGAACTCCTTTAGTTTTTGTTTGTCTGGGAAACTCTTTATCTCTCTTTCTATTCTGAATGATAGATAGCTTTGCTGGATAGTAAGGATATCATATCTATCATATTCTTGGTTGCAGATTTTTCCCATTCAGCACATTGAATATATCATCCCTTCTGGCTTGCCTACTTACTGTTGAGACATCTGAAGCTAGTTTTATAGGTCTTCCCTTATAAGTCAGAGACTTCTTTTGTCTTATTGCTTTTAAGATTTTTTTTTCTTTATCACCATATTTTGCAAGTTTAATTACAATGTGTCTTTGTGTTGGCCTGCTTTTGTTGATTTTTGTTGATTTTTGTTGATTTTGTTGATTGTGTTGATTTTTGAGTTCTCTGCGCCTTCTAGATCTGGATGTCTGTTTCCTTCCCTGGATTAGGGAGGTTTTTAGCTATTATTTCCAGAAACAAATTTTCTGTTCACTTTGCTCTGTCTTCTTCTGAGACTCCTATAATATGAATGCTCTTATGTTTTATGGAGTTACTGAGTTCCTAAATCTGTTTTCATGTTCCATAATTCTTTCTCTCTTTTGTTCAGCTTATTTTCCATTATTTTGTCTTCTATATCACTTATTCATTCCTCTGCTTCTTCTAGCTTTGTGTTCACCGCATCATCTGTTTCCAATTTCAGTTATTGCATTTTTCATCTGACTCTTATTTAGTATCTTTTGACTTTGATGGTAGATGTAAGAGAGTTTATAAAATATAAATATAGATTTTTCATAAATTTTACGAAACTAATATATAAATAATGTATATGTCTTTAAGTATTTATTTATTTATTTTAAGAGGGAGAGAGAGAGATTGTGAGCATGGGAGGTGCAGAGACAGAGGAAGAGAGAGACAATGTCAAGCAGGCTCCATTCTGCCAGTGTGGAACCTGACAAGAGGCTCAAACCCATGAACCATGAGATCATGACCTGAGCTGATAATCAACAGTTGGATGGTCAACCAACTGAGTCACCCAGGTGCCCCTAAATTATACATTTTTATGTAAACTAATATTTATATAATAATTAACACAAGATATTATATTAAGTCCTATTTATGAATTGTTTATTAGGATGGGTATATACATACGATTAGATTTTTCTTGTTTTCATAAAAATAGCTTTATGTGTATTTGCATAGTCATTAGTTTCATATTCTCATATATGACCTGAATATTCCAACATCAAGAAGTATACCTTATATCTTAAGGTATTATGTATGTATAAAACAGTTGGTTAATTCACAAGAAAAAGGGTTTGAATTTTTATTTCAAAAATTTTTTTATATATTTTGTAACTTGTTGTTTCTATTATGTGCTTTCTTAAAGGCACTTATACTTTTACAGGTATTTTATACTTAAGAGTTAAAACTATGTATTTTTGATGATGACTAAAGATATAGTACATGGTATTTGAGGAATGTAAGTCTGGTGAGCGTGAGACTAGCTATAGTCAGTATCCCTATTTAATGGAGACTTTCATAGTAATTATGTTATATCGGATTTTTAAAATCTTTAAAAAGATGAAGAGTAGTTCATTCCTGACACGACATTTGCAGAATAACCAGCTAATTGATATCTGTTTCCTGTCTTGTAGTTGTATGTATCCTTTGTTAACTCATCTTTATATGTAATATATCCAGAAATCTGCAGCCAAGCAAAACTTGGATAAAAGACCTGAAATCATTACCTTCTAAATAAATTAAGCTCTTTAATCTGGTTTCTATTTAATTCACATTACTTTTTTCATCTTTCATCTTTAACTTTCTTTTTATTTTCACAAATAATTTTTTTACCCTTAACAGACACTTTTACAAATATTCATTTGAAATTGTATTTGTTTTTGTCCTGTTAATCCCATCTCCTCTCATTGTATTTGAAATTTGTAGTAGCTGAAAAAATCTACTCTACTCTGTATAGCTATTAAATGATATTTTTCACATCATTATAATTGTGTTTAAGAGATTGTAACTACCAAACATGTAGGATATAAAAAAAATAGAAGAAAAAACACAGCAAATGGAAGGTAA
Organism: Neofelis nebulosa; assembly: GCF_028018385.1. Taxonomy (NCBI): domain Eukaryota; kingdom Metazoa; phylum Chordata; class Mammalia; order Carnivora; family Felidae; genus Neofelis; species Neofelis nebulosa. Next base: position 138,853,322 of record NC_080786.1, read on the forward strand.
ATGCAAGAGTGAAACAACATTGATGAAATGAATTGCTTATTTAAAATATATTTAGGGGCGCCTGGGTGGCGCAGTCGGTTAAGCGTCCGACTTCAGCCAGGTCACGATCTCGCGGTCCGTGAGTTCGAGCCCCGCGTCAGGCTCTGGGCTGATGGCTCGGAGCCTGGAGCCTGTTTCCGATTCTGTGTCTCCCTCTCTCTCTGCCCCTCCCCCGTTCATGCTCTGTCTCTCTCTGTCCCAAAAATAAATTAAAAAAAAACAAAAAACAAAAAACATTAAAATATATTTATATTTTTAAGAAATAAAAGATCATAAATATATTACTTCACATTTTGACTTTTTTATGAGAAATGCAAATGTAAGTGACTTTAGTGAATCATTTGCATAAAAACTACTACAACGTACAATAATAGAACTGAGGCTCTATTCAGCATTTTCTGAACAGTTACAAATTCCCTACTATATGCTGGACCACCTTAACCTTTAGGAAAAAAAAAAAAGATATAATCTCTGAAGTCTAGAGTTTGTGGTCAGGGTCATTGGATAGACATGTAAACAAGTAATGACAGCATGATGAGGGAAGTGCCAATACAGAGCTAGACAGTGACTGCCCTATGTCACCTAGTCAAATTGCTTGAGTGCACTGAACCTTTCCAGCAGCTAATGTGGTGCAATTTGATGAAGGGTGTGCAGTGTCACCAGTATTCCAGTCACTGTTAGCTTTAAACCACTGTTGAATACCTCCTTTTGGGTGCCCGGTATTCTCCTTCATCAACTTCTGCTTATCTATCAGAACTAAGCCACATCATTGTGGCATTTCCCCCTTTCCTGCAGGGCTGAATGCAGTGCTGAGCAGCTGAGGTTTTGGGGGGTGGGCTACTGTAACTGGACAAAGTATTTCAAAATATTTCACTCATGCTTTGAAATGTTTCGTTCCTGACAAATGGTGATTAATGACAATAGCTACCTTAGCAAATTAGGATGTAGACAAAGCCTTAGCCTAGAATTTGTTAAACGATATTCATTAAGTGAGAATAATATATAGAAATTGTAACAGTTGCTGCCAATATTGACCTTGTCATTGTTCTTACTGCATTTTGTTTACATCTGAGCAGTAATTGCATCTTAATTATTCAATTCATAAAGGAAGGCAAATTGCAAACAAAAGAAACATAATTATGATAAATTAATTAATATGTGGGGCTATATGTATACTGGTTAAGAAGATGGTCTTTGGGGACAAATTGCCTGGGTGTAAACCCTATGTCACTTGTTAACACACGATGTGAACGTGGTAAAAGATTTTATCCTCTCTTACTTCAGTTTCCCCCATCAAATACATTGGAATATAACAGTTCTTCTCTCATGGAGTTACTATGAAAGTATATACGAGCTGAAATATGTGAAGTGCTTAGCATAATACCTAGCAGATAATAAGTACTGTATAAGTGCTTTATCATTAACATTACCATTGCCATTATCATTAATAATACTATTAATATTCTCTTGGAAAGCACATAAAGTATATATGGTTATTCTGATCTCCTGTACTCCTATTATCTAGGTCACTTATTCTTTGCCATTTTGTAAGAAGTGCTGTTTTTCGGCTGCTTCCACCATAAGGATAAAGGAGTTTCTCCAAATGATAGGTCTCAGGGGTCCAAACTTCTTCCTGAAATCTGGCAAATAGTCTCCCTAACAAGTCTGTATGAAACAGAGATATGCAATGCATTAAAGGATACAGAATTCTTATCACTTAAAATAAATTCAGTGTGTGGGTGTAACACCTGCCCGATTATTACAGTTTTTTATCTGCTATTATAGCAGCTTTTTGTTTTTCCTGTACTTGTCCAGCCCAGTCCCTCATCTGCTCGCTGTTAGACATCACTGTTCCTAGTCCTTTCTCCTTGGACTTTTTCTTTACTGTGTCTACTTTTTCCCTGAAGATCTCCTTCACGTCCACAATTTGAAAAGCCAAGTATTTTACTAGGCTTGGTCTTCCTCCCGAATTCCAAATGCTAATTTACAGGGGCGTATTGAACCTCTCTTCTCCACCAACACATGTGCACACAGGCTTTTTAGATTCGTCTACAAAACTGCATTCTTCTCATTTACCTCACTCACTAAAAGGGCATTATCAATGAGGTCAATATTTGTTCCTTCCCCATAAGGAACTTGGAGAAGTATTATGGATTCCTCCCCATTCGTCACACCCTGTATCTAATGAAATGCCAAAGCTTTCTGTTCCAAATGCTCGTGTCGTCCTACGGTTGCTGCTCCTGTCTCAGTCTAGATTCCTTCATCTCTCACTTGAGTTACTGCAGTAGCCCCTTGGATACCCTCTGTCTCCAGTGTGATCCCTCTCCAATATTTTATCATCCTGCTCTAAAGCAACTTCTAAATTACAATGTAATGGCTTTGCTCTACTTAGGAATCTTTAGTAAGTTCCCATATACCAGTTCCCATTTGTTATCATAATATATAAGTCCCTGCATGATCTGATTCTTGCATACATTCTAGTCTCATTCTTTGTCTTTTACTTTCCAGTTCAAATGTATTTAAAGCCTCTATACCTCTTCTTATGCTGTTCTTGCTGCTGAAAACCTTCCTTCTTCACTTCAAAATTAAAGTCAATTATTCATTATTAGATTGACTTTTGTTTAAATTAAGTGTATCAGTTGAATCCAATCAATGTGATTTATTCTCTATTCTCCCACAAATTTCATGCATGCCTCTTTTCACACTCACTCAAAATCATTTATATTCTTGTTCACTTTTCCCCACCAGACTGTGAACACCATGTAATCAGGTTCTGATCTTAGCTAGAATCCAAGCTGGCAAAGCAGGTTCTGGCATATTGTAGGTGTTTAAAATATTTCTCAAAGTGAGGGATAATAGAATGAATAAATGAATGTTAGTTGAGGGATTTTTTTTTTTCATAAGCTAGTTGATGTGATTATACCAAAAAAATATTGCTTTGGGTTACTTTCAGAAAAATGGTGAATACAATGTACAATGCTAATGAAAAGAACAACCAAGAAAAAAAAATGTGAGACAAGGGGTTCCCAAAGATCTAGAATTTATCTACAGAAAACAACCAATAGGATAGAGTCATAAAAGAGAACCTATTTTATTTAAAAGTTAGTGATTCATTAGGAACTTGCGGTACCACAATAATTTTTTCTTAATTTAATTTTTTTATTTTTTAAAATTTACATCCAAATTACTTAGCATATAGTGAAACAGTGATTTCAAGAGTAGATTCCTTAATGTCTCTTACACATTTATCTCATCCCCCTTCCCACAACCCCTCCAGTAACCCTCAGTTTCTTCTCCATATTTATCAGTCTCTTCTGTTTTGTCCCCTTCCCTATTTTTATATTATTTTTGTTTCCCTTCCCTTATGTTCATCTGTTTTGTCTCTTAAAGTCCTACCATAATAATTCTTAATACATGGAACCTTAGTAATTCAAAGGACCTTTGAAGTTAACAGTATTCGATCATCTGTATGTACAAGAATCCTAATAGGTCTGATGTTAGTCATTCAAATGCAATTTGGAAAATGCATTGAGAATTGGAACAAAGTTGCTATTGATACTCATTCATTCCATTGTTAATTAATATTATATTCTTTCCTCTTAAAACCTATATATATGTTTTTATATTTGTACTTAGGGAAAGATTAAGATACTTAAAATTATGTACTTTTGTTATTTATGAATCATAAAACTCTTTTACTTATTTTTCTGTGTGTTTTAAGGAGTTATCCAATTTCCTCAAATGGGTTTTATTTAGAAAAAAGAAAAGCAAAAGAACAAAAAAGAAGTTAGACAAAGGAAAGAAAAGTAGAATGAGAAAAAGGGAAGGAGGGAGGGAGGGAGGGAAAGAAAGAACAAAAGAAAGAAAGAAAGAAAGAAAGAAAGAAAGAAAGAAAGAAAGAAAGAAAAGGAAATAAAGAAAGAAAGAAAGGAAAGAAGGAAAGAAAAGAAGGAAAGAATAGAGGTAGAAGAGGAGGAAGGAAGCACATTCCTGTACTGAATTGAAAATTTCCTCTTTTAAATTTACGTTCACCAGTCTTCTTGAACAACATAGAAAAGTTAAGTCTGTAATGAATATCATGGTTCAACAACAACCTACTATGGAGGTTATTACAGTTCCCCTCAGGTTTCTTTTTTCTAAGTTAATAATGATCTTTTCCTTTTCTATTTATCTCTGCATTTATTTCAAAAAAGTTAACTGAAATGATAGAGAAATGTCAAATGAGCTATTTTTCGGGTATGCTATTTTTCAAAAAATAAAATAAGCTCAAGTATATTTTTAAAAGATTGTGGGTTAATTTACATGAACCCAATCAATGATCTAAACCTTGTAGGTATATGCTTTTTTCTATATAAACCTACTCTGTCTGTGACATTTAACTTTGCCCATAATTGTTCTCAGTGGAATATTTTATGAAAAGGCCGGTGATAAAGATAATTATTTTTTGCATTTTTATAAATTATATATGAAAGGCAAATGCATATAAAAGAATCATAAGCAAAATCACTTGAAATTTCCTGTTCCGTTATTTTCTACGAAGGAAAAACAAACCTATTATCAGCTCCATTAAAAAGCTTATGCATTTACTCAAAGAAATTATGTGAAAAGTTTGAGTTAATCTGTGTTACGACTAAGAAAGAAAATAATAAGCTTCCCACATTCATGTGAAACTCAATCATGATTTCACTATTAACAAGCATCTGAAGGCGGTAATGCGGTGAGAGGAGTTTGGTTCAAATAAACATGTTAATACTCTTGACAATGGATAAGAAAGTATGACACTACTTAATTAATATGTTGGTGACTCCCTGAACACCTTGATCTCTCCGCTGATCGCTCTTACCAAAATATTGCATTAATGACATGACTTACTAATCTATCAATCTAACTAGTGCAGGCTATTATATCAGTGACGACTAAATTTTAGAGGTTGCATTTTCTAATGTGGGCCATTTCATGAGTGTATGGATTTTTTTGCACTTATCTTTTTATTTCCTTACTTCATATGACGGAGTTGATTTTCAGTACTTTTCTTGTCACTAAATTAAATCTTGCCGCCTGAGAAAGAATCAGCAAGAGCTGCTACAACTAAGGAATAGCTAATGCTGTTTACCACGCAATTATCTTGCTTGAAATAACAGGAATTAGATACAGCAGTTGATAGGATAATGTATTGGATATTATACCCCCTTTTAAAGGGTTTTATCTTAAATCATACAAAGTACATTTTGACAGGACCTTTAAGTTTCTAATTACCTTAAAAAGAACTTCCTTCTGGGGCGCCTGGGTGGCTCAGTCGGTTGAGCCGCCGACTTCAGCTCAGGTCATGATCTCGCACTCCGTGAGTTCAAGCCCCGCGTCGGGCTCTGTGCTGACAGCCTGGAACCTGTTTCAGATTCTGTGTCTCCCTCTCTCTGACCCTCCCCCGTTCATGCTCTGTCTCTCTCTGTCTCAAAAAATAAATAAACGTTAAAAAAAAAAAAAAAGAACTTCCTTCTAAAGTTTCTGTTCCTTTAAACTATTTGTCTCCGGTCACTTTTCCACATTGTTTTCCATTTGCTTTTCTTTTTCTTTTTAATTTATCTGGGCACAATATACAACAGCACTGTTTAATTTTGTGAAAATTACTAGCTTAGGGAGAATGTGGTCAGCTATAAATGAGGTATGCCAAAACCAATATGGATTATTAAATCCCTTGACATTAATAATCATTTGCAGACATGGACAAGAAGATATAGATACTTAGTGGTAATAATAACAAAACAATAATAACGGTATTTTGTATTTATGAAGTTCTTACTATGTAGCAGACAGTGTTCTAAGTACTTCACAGGTGTGAATTTATTAAGAGGAGTAGCTAACAATGCATCAGATTTGAGTAAACTTGAATCATTTTGGCCCGTGTCTGTTCTATGATTTGAGGTCGGTGGGTCCGAAATTATTCATCAGGCATGAATTTTTATATTTGAGCAACAATATCACTTTAAAGATGTGTGGGTCAGTTGTAGGATAAAATTCAACAATACATTTAAAGTTAAGGAGTAGCATATTGTTTCTTCCCGTTCCAATGTTTGCTTTTTGTTTTTTGCGTTCTTTTTTTTTTTTTTTCCTATTAATGTTCATGTCAGCATTATTTTGGGGGTGGTCTCTGAAAATAGAAATACAGTGGTCATCAATGATTTTAGAAGAAAAGAATTGAAAAAGTTAGCTATCTTTTGCTTTGTGTGGATTTTATTCATTCCTGACATATACAAAGAAATACACATTCAAAACAGGCTTAAGATGCAGAGGTTTGTTCTGAACTGTGTGGAACAGGTTTGCTTACACCGCAAGAATTCTCTCATCTCTTGCTTCCAGCAGTAGAGATTTTGTTAATTCCTTAAGCTAATTCAAATACTGATATTTTCCAGCACTGTTCTTCTTTTTTGTAGTCAGGGGACAATAGGAGGAAGGAGAGAGAGCACATCAGCCAATCATATACATTCGAAAGAAATATTTGTATCTTAAGTAAATAATAGCTCTGAGCTCCAAAGAGAGAATTTTGGAGCAACTGTGAAATAATGATTTGTCAAAACCCGAAGGGTTATGTTCCTTTTTCTATTCCAGGAAAAAAAACATATATTATTATAACAAAGATTATAATACCAAGCTAATCGAAAGTTTCATTTTATAATGTTACATATATTCATCAAATTTCAAGTGTATGTTTTTGTTATTTTTTAAATTTGATTTAGCTATTTCTATACAGTTTAGTGTCATTATAGCATCCCCTTTTCAACAAATCTGTGGATGCAATTTTCGTTCACAGTTAATAGTTATTCTTTTCAAACAGAGAAATAATTTGGAAAATGTTTCAGAATGGGATGGCCTTGCTGATTTTAGTCCAGAAGGTTCTTTGAGGTGAAGCCTTCCTGGGGAGTCCTGCTGATCCCAAATGTTCCATCAGTCTTGCAAAGTGTCACTTCTAAGGAGTTATATCTATTTCTTTTCCCATGGTGGAAAATATATTTTTTTACGCTTGAGATTTTCATAAAATGGGAAGTCTGCAACGTTGAAGACTTCTGAAAATCACAGTTAAAAAAAAACATCCATTACCATTCATGCATTTATCATTTGTGGATACATGCATGCATTTCTGTGTATATACAGTTAATATACGTAGCTCTCTCTGCTAAGGCAGACTTTACCATGGAGACTATGGACTCCTTAGATATTCGAGCCGACTGGCCACTTTAATTACTCACTGAGAAGTGATTTAAGCTAATATGATTAGGGTAAGTTATTCAAAGATTCCAGTGAAATTCGTCATAAAGTCAATAAATCATATTTTCAATTTTTAATTTTTGTGTAAAACAACCATTAGAACATACGTGAGTCCGTTACATCAGAATACATATTTACAAAATTAAACATGAGTATAAAAAATATATACATCATATATATGTGTGTGCATGCATATATGTATGTGTGTATGTATGATTATACTGAACTTGCTCTTGATTTTAAATGCATTTATCTGGTATGCAGTCAAGGTGATGAAATTTATTTCCACTTCCTCTTGCCTTAAAGTCCTCTGCTTTCAGAATGTATTTCTGTCATACATTCACTCCTGGGAACAACAACAACAAAAACAGCCAATGAAATAATTCCAATTAAGACATTAGTGACAACAGATTTCACGTGCAGATATATTTGTATTCTAAAAAGAGGTTTCTTATGGAAGCATTCATCTTAAAGAGAGCCTATAATAGAAGCATGTCAGATCGTGTGCCATCTTTTGACTGGCGATATTTTAGAGGAGAGCCTGACCTCCAATTGTAATAAGAAGCTGCTATTATCAAAGTCAATGTTTGATTTAGAAGTGAGGCTTTGTTTGCATAAAAGCAAATGATTCCAGGAGGAAAGAATTTCATGTGTATAAGCAATTCCATCCTAATAAGAAAAGGGAATCCTCTTAGGCATGTAACCACCTAAGTCAATCTAGCCCCAGCAAAATTTTCAGTTTTATTCCCTTGGGTGCAGTGTGGCCTGGGGAATAAAGCATGATCCTTAAATGTGAAATAAGATATGGGCTGTGTCACCTAAGGCCTTTTATCTCAGGATGGCTCCTATGGGGTCTCTGTGCATATTTCCCCAGTTTTCTACAAATTACCAAACCTAAACACAACTCTTCTTTTCTCACACAAACCTCGCTTCTCCCCACGCTTTGCTTTCTGGAACAGTTCCTCTTTCTTGAAACTGTATTTGTCTTCTGTCTTGTTTATTGTCTCTTCTCTTTCTCATTTCTTCTTTAGTCTCTGTAGTTTTTTCCCTCATTTCATTTAATTTTGGTGTTCCTGAAACCTTCTTGTTTTGTTTCTTCTCTTTCCCATCTGAAAGCTATCTCTACACTGAGATTCTTGATTACTTCTTCTGTCACGTATGTGCCTGTTTGGAAGTCTTGTGAAGCCTACGGACCCTTTCTGAGAGTGACTTTTTAAGGTATGAAATGAAATACAAAGGGTAATAAAGCAATAATTCAGATAAAACTCCAAAAAAATTTTAAAATCTGTTATGAACAGAAATTGGAAGATTTAGAGACAAGTCTAATAAGTACCATAGTTTTAAAATAGGGATGATCATTAATGCAGAATTTCTGCAGCAACTACAATGTGATACAAAAGTGGCTGTGACGTATGTTGGAAATAAAGCAGATTTGTTACCTATGGTAACAAACTGGACGAAGTGGCATTTTTGAAGAGGTTAGTGAAAATGATGATTCTTTTTTTCCCTTTTCAAGTTCACAGGGCCATAGCTTCTATCTTTGGTCCCGTATTAGATGACCTGTTCTAGATCTCTTCTTCTCCCACCCTCTATTTACTCACACTTCTTATCATAATGCTTTGTAATAAATGATACAATGTCTTTCTTAATGATATGATTGGGAACTTCTTGAGGACATCAAACATTTTGTTTGTTTGTTTGTTCCACAACTTTGCCAGAGTGTAATCAACAACTCTTTTTGAACAAGTTGAATAAATCTCAATTTTATTCCCTCTCTCCTCTCTCTTGAAATCTAAATCTGTTTACGCTAATAAGATTCATCCACTCCTAGTCTGAGCGGGAGGTGAGATGTAGCACAAAATCTACGACGACGTCCTAAAGAACCTGATACTCGCAACACATTGTCACCAAGACTACTGATTGGATTCTCTCCCATATCTACCCTCAATGAGATAAATAGGTCTATTTATGTGTATAGTAAATCAAATAAGGAAAAACTAAAATGGTCTTAAAGAAAGAGGAAGTCATTTCTGTCATTACATATTCTGTTACTGCAACACGAAAAGAGATATAATTGTGGGAAATTCCAGCCAAACAAAGGCAAATTTAACCCCGAGGCCCTTTAACTTAAGGGAGAAACACAATAAAATGATGCAGGTCTAATATTTCTGACAGACATACCCCTTAGCAAAAGTAAGTTATCAAATGCATAGGAGTGAGATGCTTCAATCTGTTTCCATATACACACAGACCTATAGGCCCTTTTGGATAAGTCTCTCAAAGAGACTTCTATCAAATTATCTCAGAGATAATTATATCAAAGAAACCGTGTACCCTGTGATATTCAAAACAATTTCCACCTGGAAAATCTTCAAGATCAGTTGCCAAAAACTTAAATGACCACTCAGTAATTGTGAAGGCATTAAACATCAAGTAAGGCTTGAGATTGTCGGCTCAAGATTGCAGTTAGCATTTGAAATGAAATTGAATTTCTTTCCCCAATTGTTTTCTCCTTAAAATTTACAGAGTGTTATGAGCAATGTGTCTGATTCGGAAACATCCGTCAACTTGGAATTATAACGCGCATTGCCGGGTTTGTTTCCAAATAAAACAAAACCAAGGAGAAAAATAGAGACATGATTATAAAAGATACTAGAATGTGGGAAAGAGATGAAACATTATTAAAATACCATTCTTAGGAATTAGAAACAGTTTTATAATTAATAACCTAACAGTTGACTGCATGAAATACTAAAACAGAAATTAAAATTTCATTAATGAACAGAAATAATGAGGTAATATAAAAAGATTAGACTTGAATTTTTCTGCCACTGAAGATTAATAATTGCCTAAGGTCTATATTCAGAATTAAGACACGCATTTGTTCGTAGAGAAAGATAATTTATAGGGTAGGCAAACACTCTGTCACCCTGGACTGTAGTCATAGCACAAGCTGGATACAATATCCATTTCACCATCACAAGCATCAGACTATTTCTACTACTGCTTATTTCATTATATGGAGAAAAGAAAACGTGTCCTTCCTAGAGGGAAAGCAGCAATATAAAGACAAGCTTATTTAAAAAACATAACAGCGTGGGGGGGGGCTGGTGAGGGCGCTGGGTGGCTCAGTCAGTTAAGGGTCTGACTTTGGCTTAGGTCATGATCTCACAGTCCCTGAGTTCCAACTCCCGCATCGGGCTCTGTGCTGCGGGCTTGGAGACTGGAGCCTGCTTCAATTCTGTCTCTCTCTCTCTCTCTCTCTCTCTCTCTAGCTCTCTCTCTCTCTCTCTCTCTCTCTGTCCCTCACCGCTCGCACTCTGTCTCTCTCTCTCAAAAATAAATAAACATAAAAAAAAAAAAAGTCTGTCGCAGGATGAATGTTTAGTGCCATATTTTCAAGTTAGTTGTTAAGAAAGATTAACATCTATGAGATGGTCTAGCTCCTTTGGAAAGAATCAACAATAAGAAAGAAGGAAAGACTTGCTGAAATAATATTATACTTGTATACTGATTTATCATGTTTTTTAAAAATTTTTCAAGGCTTTAACAATTATTTTATAGGGTTTATATTCTGAATATTAAATATGTGAAATCATAGATTGCTCTAGTTTATTTACACAGCCACAACGTAGAAACTCTTTTTCAGAAATTGTATATGGTATATGTCAGGATTCACTTAAAAATATATATGCCTGAATTTTAAAATTTTACAAAAGTATAAATTATAATATATGGTAAGTTTTGTTCAATTGTAAACTACCAGTGCACCAGGGCAGAGTTTCCCTAAGTATTTGTTTCAGGTATGAGCCTCAGATGGCTCTCAGAGTAGAGAAAGAGCTGATATTCATTTGAAAGCCTCAGGATACACCAGCCTCTTTCCATGATAGACCCCATTATGTCTCAAAAATCACTATACAATAGTAGAGTTTTCTATTCATTGATTGTTATGTATGGAGAATTTAAATCTAAGATAAATTAAACAATTTAAGCAAAAATTTTAATCCAAATCTGTTTGAGTCCAGAATGTATCTTGCATTCCAGCCTATTATATGATGCATTTGGCCCTTAATGTATCTGAGACATTAGTACTTATCATTTCAACAATATTGGTATTTATTATTGCTTATTAAGTTTAAATACTTTTGGTATAGGCAGCCAGCGACACAATAAAATCTTGAACCAGCCATAAAGAAGAGAAAGATTTTGTTTTTTCTATAAATACATGCAGAAGCGACTAATTGTCAGCAAATTGGGAGAGATTCTGTAGTAGAAAATATTTGACAAAGTTTTTTTTTTGTTTGTTTTTAGGAATAATTCCAATAATAATTGCCATTTATTATGCAGATTAGTTATTATGTGTTAGTTACTGTCCTAAGGTTTACATACATATGGCATATATTCACATGTGTTCGTTTAAGGGTGAATATATACATATATTTTTAACTACTGTTTTTCTGAATCCAATGAGTTGTATATTATTATGCTGATTTAATAGGTATAGAAATTGAAGCACAGAAAGATTAAATGACTTTCCCAAAACTACACACCTAATATCTGATTCAGGAGGACGTGAACCTGGGCAATCTGAATCCAAAGTCTATGATTATTTATTAAAGTGTATTTATCTATTTTGAGAGACACAGAGACAGCTTGAGTGGGGGAGGGACAGAGAGAGACAGAGAGGGAGAACCCATGCAGGTTCTGCGCTCTCAGAACAGAGTCCAAGGTGGGGTTTGAACTCACGACACCATGAGCTCATGACCTGAGCTGAAACCAAGAGTCGGATGCTTATCTTTCCCCAATTTTTTTCTCGGATCCAACTCAGCCACCCAAGTGCCTCCCAAACCTATGATCTTTAACACTAAGAAGAATGCCTTAACATTTTGTTGACTGCAAGTATAGAAATTTTTCATTTCCTGTTAACAAAATTACTTACTTTTATATACATGCAGTCTTAGAGTATAATGGATAAATGCCATGGCCACAATAAAATTGCATGCACACAGAAAAACCTTCCATTTTCTTCCAGGGAAATAGCTATAAAAATGGTCAAGGATCACATGACAACGTCACTGGGGAAGTGGCTCATTGCATAAAAATGCTTTGGGAACTGTGTTTGAGGTTCACAAATCAAACAACAGTGTGACAACCAGTAGGTTACTTGACTTTTCAGGTTCTCATTTTTTAACTGTAAAATGTGTAATAATAACTATCTTAAGATATCTTGTGAAACAGAAATAATACATGTAACAGAGTTGCCATTTGGTAGACAAAGAATGATGGATACGTGCATCAGTGAGAAGTTACCAGAAAAATTTGTTTTTGTTTTCCTTGAAAGTGGTAACACTGCCACGTTTAGTTTCCGGCATTAGCTTTTTAACAACAGAGTGGAATATCTACTGTGGATGTTTCCCTGAGGAGAATCTATAAAATACCTGGAAAGTTATAGTCTCTCTTATAATGGAGAAAGGGAACAAAGAGCCTCAAAGAGCCCCAAATAGAAAATATACCTTCATGTCCTCAGCACATTTTGAATTATAGTAGACCCCAAGGAAAACAACAAGAATCTATTGGAAGCACTAAGTTAAGACTTTATTACCACTCTGGGTAAAGCTCTATTTGCCCTATATACAATGTAAATATAATCCCACCATTTATTCCATATATTTTAGTTGCTAAAACACAATCAGGATCTCTGGCTCTAAGAGAAATGGGTTTTTGGTAGTAGGAATCTGTATTATCAACTCAGAATAAAAGAGCAGTTTATCCATGAACCAATCGCACATTAGGGAGAAAACTACTGCCCTAAATTACGTAACAGGAGTAAAAAAGTGATTCTAAACAACTTCTAAGTCATCATTCGGAATGAAAGTTTTATATTCTACTTAAATTATCTATGGCTTGTACAGACGTGTAAGATAACAAAATATTTTCAAAGTGCTGATCACACCCAAAAGTTGCATATATATCCTCAGAAGTATTTGAGTTGGGCTACAGAAGAGCAATGTGGAGCACTGCTTGCATTTAAATCTGCCATGTTGTTCTAGAAAAGAAACTGCCATATGGCCTTTATATCAAAATACTGGTCCTTGAAGACCGCCATTTGCATTTGTAATTCCTTTTTAATTTAAAACAAGCAGAGGTGGTCTGTGCTTATGTTAATTATCCATGTCTTCCTGAATTCATTTCCTCAGAGTCTGATTTTCAAAAGAGAAATAGTATACAGTTTTTTATTCTGTTTCTTAAAAGAAAAAAAAAAAAGATAAAATGTGTAGGACAAGAAAAGAATACACTCAGTTCTAAAGGTGTGAGTTTTAGAAACGCAAATTGATTTACACAAGAGGTATGTTGAGTAAACTCTCACTGGCAAAACTGGGATTACTGGCATTTAAAAATGGTTTTTTGCTTTTCACCTATTGCATGGGCAAACTCCAAAAGTTTTCAACATAAACTGTTGGTGAGGCTGTAAGGAACAGATTGGCTGGCGAAAATGCAAAATGGTTCCCTCCCGATTGTAGAAGTTTAGTAATATCTAGCAAAATTACATATGCTTCTCTCTCTTTGTTCCAGCATCCCATTTCTAGGAAACTACCACAAAATGCAAAAGGAAAAATGCACAAGGCTAGTCACTGAAGCACTGATGATCATAGCAAAAGACTGGACAGAACCCAAATGGTGATAAATGTGAAACCAGTGGTTAAATTGTGGCAAATATACATTATAGGGTGTTGCATAGCTAAAAAGTAGCGTGAGGGTATCTCTGTGTTGTACTTAAAGGTCACCTCCAGGATATATTGATAAGTTAATAAAGAGCAAAGTTGAGGAAAAAAATATTTATAATTCAAAATTCATCATTCTTAGGTATTTATAAAATTATATGATGGTTTTAGAAGTTTTTAATATTTTGGCTGTGCCTTTATTATGGCATCGACAATGTTATTTCTTAAAGATTTTCCCAATTTTATTACATGGTGAGCATTTAAACTTGGAAAAAAAACTTAAGAGATCTATTTTCCATGTCTTAATATACCAAATTCCAAGTACATTTTGGTGGATGTGATATTCATCTTGAAACTGGAGTAAACGGTATTAAATCCAAAGTTCAATGTTCATGTATAAACATTTTTTTCACTTTACACTTAAATTTTACTTTCTACTGTTGTTCACTTAGATTCTATGCTTTATCTCCATCCTGTGTGATTATTTCTGATTTTGTAGAGGAATGCCATAAATACTGGTGAAATTCATTCTAAGGGAAGCCGTTATGAGAAGTTCATTTCGCTAGTCTTTCATAATTTTTCAGTGGTTTACAGTGAAACATCACTTAGTTTGTCTAACCGTGTAAATGCTTGTTATTTTATAATGATTATATGAAGCAGTGTTTTACTGTTTTTGGCAAACAGCATAGAGAAGCTATTAACCATAATGGGCCATGAATTTTTTCTAAGTTAAATTCTATTAACAACTGGAGAATGTATATGTAATTTAGATTACATGTATTTTTGAAAATAGTATTCCATTTTGGGGCGCCTGGGTGGCTCATTCGGTTGAGCGTCCGACTTCGGCTCAGGTCACGATCTCACGGTTGGTGAGTTCCAGCCCCGCGTCCGGCTCTGGGCTGATGGCTCAGAGCCTGGAGCCTGCTTCCGATTCTGTGTTTCCCTCTCTCTCTGCCCCTCCCCCGTTCATGCTCTGTCTCTCTCTGTCTCAAAAATAAATAAATGTTAAAAAAAAATTAAAAAAAAAAAAGAAAATAGTATGCCATTTCAATAAATTTGACTCTCTTTAATAATACTATATAACACATATACTAAAGCATGAAGCTAACCAATATTGGTCTCAATTTGTTTCAGGGGAAAGAGAAACACAACAGTTTATGGAGGGATTTTGAAAAAGTGACATTTTCTAATCTCTGATCAAGCATTTTTCACTGGCTTGCTTCTCGAGCGGTAGATCACAAGAGGAAATCCTTCAGCCATGCAAAATCCTCACTGTTTTGTTTATTATACTGATTGACTGTAGTAGAGTAGATAAGCAATTATTCCATACTTATTGTCAAAATCAGCAATTAATGGTTAATCATCCAGATTATTTTTTTTTTCAAATGAATGGTTAAAGTCTCCTAAGTTAGCAAATAATTCCAGTTGATTTGATAATTTCTACTTTTCCACTGTGGTGTATGTTATAATGACCACAACTGAATTTTTTATTGCTAGGAAGAAATTTAACTAAGCAAGCATGATCACAGCTACACTAACGCCTGAGATACCGTTTTAAAAAGTATGCACTGTTCTTTGTTTTAAAAAAGATGTGCTCCAGCCTTACATAAACAGACCATTCAAACATAAAGTTCCACTTTGGATGCCTCACATAATCATCTCCTAAGAAAAGGAAATGAGTATTATACAGCATAAGACACAAAAACATTTTCTTTCCAAGTGGGCATTAGCTGTTGAAACCTTTTTGAGCGAGCCGTGTTTCTCCCACACTAACACTCGAACGTGACATCTAATTGGCTTTTGCTGATGCAATGAAATTTTACTAATTCTAACCAAGTCCCCTGTAGCCAATAATATAACTTTGAAAGAGGTGCAGCTTAGAGAGTACTAAATCCAAGGTCTTACCATGAATAACTTTGGTCTTAACCCCTGGAACTACATAGTAACATGCCTACCAATGGGGTCAACACATTACAGCACATTACTTCTTCCTGACATATCCCATCAACTTCATAGTATACTCAGTGTGAGGGACTTCTGTTGATTCCTTTTCCACTGCAATTTAGGTATGTAAGAAATATTACTATAAATCTTTTTGTACCTGAAGTATTAATTTTGCCATGCAGAGAATTTTCTCTGGAAAAAAAAAGTTTAATAAATGCATATCATGTCTCTTTTTTTTCACCTCCAGGGATTAGTGAGGAGAGTTGATCCTCCCAAGAATTTTGACCCATCAAACAGTAGAAAATTTCAAAGCTTATGCAAAGTGAAGTGTGTTCCAGCAGACACACTGTTCCAGCAGAAATTGGGCTGCATTTCTTGTGCATGAGTAACTTTTGATATTGTTGGAAAACAGAAAAAAAAGATAAAAATAACATTATTTTAAAGTTAAGGAAACCTGGGAATTTTATGTAATGTTTAACAAGAGAAAAAATTCTTTAATATGAAATTAGACTAGTTCTATCACGGTGATTTGTATTAATACTTTTTCTTTAAAATTTGTGTGCATGTGAACATATACATCGGGTCCAAAAGTTACCACCAGAGAAGAAAAGCTGACCAGCTCTACGTGGTTTTATTATTGACTGGGTGGTCTTTACCTATAGAATTCACTGACATGAGCTTCTTTATCTTTGGATTTTTGGTAGGCAGAAAGAATCAATCATAAAATGAGAACAATTTTCGTGGTAATGAACAAGCTTTTACGACAAGTTCAGAAACATACCCTGGAATGATTGAATAATGAGACTCTTGGAATTTAAGGGGAAAAAAAAGCAAATCACAAATCTAGGGAGTAGGACTAGAGACCCTCTCGATTAAGTTTTGTGTTTTGCGTATGAGTGGTTTTCCTTTGGACTACTGGTATAATACACTAATCCCTGACTTTCAAATTATATCCCTCTATTTCAAAAGTCCCTCGAGTTATCCTTGCCATCTTTGTGTTAATAGAATTTTGTGTTATTAATGAAAGGAGCTGGAAAAGGAAGATTAGATGTCCTTGTACCACTCTTCCCCAGAAACAAGTGCCCATGGGATGAACATCATGTCAGGTGGACATAGGTCCCAGACAGAGATCAATAAAAAAGCAAAGAGTGTCTAAGACAGGGCTGAGAGAAGACAAAAAAGGAAATGGGAAAAATAATCACAATACCAACAACTCTAGGCAACTAGACACAACTAGCCCATTAAGAGGAAATAGTATAAGAAAAGTATCACTTTGAGGACAAGACAGCTCTTTCTTCTTTGCCCACTGGTTGCATACTAGGCGTTGAATCAACTGTGCTTTATTTTTCTCTCATGAGAAATCTAATCACAGGATATAACCACTATAGATACTTTCTCTGTATAAAGAAGGGATGCTTGTAGGTAGCTATAAACAATGCAGGATTTTTTCCCTTTTTTTACTTCCTTAATTAAAAAATACTTTATTACTAAAAAAAAAATGCTAACCATCATCTGAGCTTTCAGTGAGTCATTATCTTTTCGCCGGTGAAAACTCTTGACTTGATGTTGATAGCTACTGACTGATTAGGGTGATGGTTACTGAAAGTTAGAGTGGATGTGGCAATTTATTAAAAGTTGATGAGTGAAGTTTTCTGCTATTAACTCTTCCTTTCATGAATGATTTCCTTGTAGCACGTGATGCTGTTTGATAACAATGCTGACATTCTCCATAGACTTTCCACCCCTATTACGGTAGTCACCATGAGGACCAAAGATTAATCTTTTCAATTGCACATAGTGAATGGAGACTGAGCTGTTTTATTTGTGAAATTAAATTGCCTTCTTTTTTTAAACTCCTTTGCTTATTTTTGTTGTTATCAGATAATGTGTTAGCAAAATGTTGCAATATTGAAATGTCAATATTCATTTATAAAATTCACTGCAATACTTTAAATGGACCCAACCAGCATAAAATGATTTGTATGCAAAACATTTAGTGTCTAATCAGAGTCATAAATTTGAATGAACACTTAATCAATTAAGTTTATGTGATTCACTAGCAGTTTATAAGAGACTTGATGATACAAAATGCAGAGTAAATAATAATACATATATCAAGAATTTTCCAAATTAAACCCCCTTAATGAGTTTCTTGCACAAATAATGAATGTGTAATTAAGGTAGTGGGCCATATTCTACTTCTAAAGACAATTTTTAAAAACTGATGCATCACAAGTTATTAAAAAATAATAAATTAAACTTTTTTTTCTTTTTAAATTTTTAATGCTTATTTATTTTGAGAGAGAGAGAGAGAGAGAGAGAGACAGAGCACAAGTGGGGGAGGGGCAGAGATAGAGGGAGACACAGAATCTGAAGCAGGCTCTAGGCTCTGAGCTGACAGCACAGAGCCTGATGTAGGGCTTGAACCCCCAAACCATGAGATCATGACCTGAGATGAAGTTGGATGCTCTACCGACTGAGCCACCCAGGCGCCCCTACATTTTTTTTCTTTCTAAAAATCTTGCCTTATTTCACTTTTGCCTGGTAGATACGTGGAGTATCACTTACGTGAAGTTTCGTAAATAATATACTCTAAATATGTTAGGTGCAAATACAAGGATTGTAACTATGCTATGAAATATTCATGCGACAATTTTACCCATTCTGTATATCAATCACATGAAATGTAATGTTCCTGATGTGAAATCATTAGAAATCAGCACTCTCAGTTTTCCTCTATAAGGGAATAATGAGAAACATTTTATTTAATAAGCACAGACAACAGGATACCAGAGCAGAAATCACTACTTTATTATTCAATGTACTCTAGACCTGGGACAAAGTTTGAAAACATGACTGTGTAGATATTATCAGACAATCTCACTACTGTTTTCAAGCTAAGATACTCAAAAAAGAGCATTTTCAGTGCTTTCTCCCCTCATCCAACTTCCCTCAGAGTTCGGAGAACCAGGCAAGATGTTATTACAGGAAGAGGAGGTGACAATGAATTCAAGATGTTTCTAAGTCAGACGGAATTTCCAAGCGTAGGGAATGGTGGAGAGGATACCAAATTGATACAAGATGAGGCCCAGAAATGTTCTAGTTTTTCTGCTTTGTTTTTTTGGGGCCTTATGAGACTCAGCCTCTGGGGCTCAATCTTCTCATCTGTAAAATGATGTGGGAGTACTAGTGATTAACAAGATGCCTGTGGAGGTGGCTTTTGAATTTTGCTGCTTTAATATTAAATAGCGCAAAAACCTAAGGAATGTAACCGATATAGTTTTCTACAATAAATTCAGGCATAATAAGAAGAATCTTATGAGGAAGCCCTGAAATGTGAGGAATGTAATGAATAAGGAATGACGTGGGGGAGAAAGTAAGCTTGTAAAAAATACAAAGGACTTCGCTGATGTTAGGTAATAAAAAATCCTTTATAAATAATGAACATGGCAATGTCTATAATAATACCAATAGCTAACTTTGAAATTAAAATAAGTCAAAAATATTAGAAAATAATAGTATAGCAGAACAAGGATGATGAAAATAGAATATTATAAGGTCCTTTATTATTAAGAAGGAAAGTTTAATATGGATTAAGCTTAGAGTTTGCTAGGATGATAAGAAGTTTTAAAGCAATTAGTCAGTATATGGAAAAATAAAATTGTATCCCTAATTTCTATCAGGTCCTGCTTATCCATAGGGGAAAATAAAATTAAACCCTAAGTCTTCACATTAAAGATTGAAATATAAAAGCAAAATGTATTAGCTTATATTTCTGCATTACAAGTTCATAGTCTTAGTAGCTTAAAACAATATTCATTTGTGATCTCACAGTTCTACAGGCCAGGAGGTCCAGGTATGTTCAGATGGGTTCTTTGCTTAAGCTCCTCACAAGGCCACAACCAAGGCGTTGGCTAGACTGGGCTCTTTTCTGGAGGCACATGGACAAGTCTTCTTCAGGTTTACTCAGTTCATTGGTTGAACTCAGTCCTTCGTGGTTGGAGGACTGGGGTTCTCATTCCCTTACAGGCTGTTAGTAGGTGCCAGTCTCAGCTTCTAGAGAACTCTGCAGCTCTAATTGCATGGATCCTACATGGTTAAGCTGCAACAGTACATGAAACCCCTTTTGTGCCTTGACACTCTGACTTTTACTGCTTCTGCTACCCGGAGGAAGTTTTCTGCGTTTAAGAAGCTCATTGATTGGGTAAAGCACCCCAGAAGATTTCTGAATCTTAAGGCCAAGTAACTGGGACTTAAATTACTTCTTCAAAACCAGTTCACAGCAGTCCCTACTTTGGTATTTGATTCCAAGGGATCAGAATCCTGGGTGATGACCCTCTTTGGAATTATCTACCACCAAACATTTTACCCTTTTTAGGGGAAAAAATGAAAATAGATTGAAAACCTAAAGGTGATATAGGCTTTCTTAAACACACACACACACACACACACACACACTCACACACACACACACACACACAGGAGTCACTAAAAGTAAATAAATTATTAGATAACATTATATACAAAGCCTCTTTTATCCAAATTCCTTAACAAGAAACAGTCATTTCCAATATTTATACCACACAAAAGAATTGCCTCCAAAAATATAGAAAGAAGCCTGCAAATTAAGAAATGTAAGTACAGTAACCCAACACGAAAAAAAATGTCCACAGCGCGAACAGACATGTTACAAAACAGGCCATCTGAAAAGCTTATTAACATGTCAGAAGATACGCAAAGTCATTAATCATCAGGGAAAATGTAAATGCAGACTTCAATAACATTCAATATTGTACCTATTAGACTATAAAGAAATTAGAGGTATTTGTGGTGTTTGGCTATTTTAAACTGAAATTATCTAAAAAACAAACAAACAAACAAAAACAAACAAAAACAAACAAACAAAAAAACATTATCTAAACTTAAGCAGAGCCTCCTGCCCAGAAAAAAACACCTGTGCAGCTCTCATTGACCACCACGCTCGGAGGAATTTTCCTGTTTGAAAGAAGACTGACCTTTAGCACTGGGGAGTGGGAATTGAGTGACCATAAATTCCCCTACAGGGAAACTGCCAGCTGGGAAGAAGAAAGACTGCCCGTTCCCATTAGCATCAAGAAGCCCCACAAAATTTTTATGCCGAAGTCCCCCACCCCTGATACCCCAAGTTTTTTTGTGGAGTTAGTATATAAACCTTTACCTTTGGTTACTTGTTGAGTAACTCATTAGTGAGTGCAAATGTGTGAATGTGTAAATACACCTTGTCTTTTTTTCTATTAATTTATTATCAGTTAATTCACAGTCCTCTCCATCCTCCATTCAAAATTACAATGGTAAAAAAAAGTTTAGCTCCCAACAACTGTCAAACATTAAACATTTTAACAACACCAGGGATGCCTGGGTGACTCAGTCAGTTAAGTGGCCAACTTTGGCTCAGGTCATGATCTCTGGGTTCGTGAGTTTGAGCCCCGCATCGGGCTCTGTGCTGACAGTTCAGAGCATGAACCCTGCTTCGGGTTCTATGTCTCCCTCTCTTTCTGCCCCTCCCTCACTCACACTCTGTCCCTCTTTCTCTCAAAAATAAGTAAACATAAAAAAATTTTTAAAAATAAAGAATTTTAACAACACCTATAGTTGATTAGGATTTAGAGCAAATACTTATTCATTGATGGTGGGAGTATAAATTAGTATATTTGGAAAATGAATTGGCAGTTTGGAAAACAAATTACCATTATTCTATAAACTAAGCATGAGCATATCTTGTAACCAAGCATTTCCTCACCTATATATGTTCTAGAAAATTCTAGAATGTTCTAGAAATATATATTCTAGAAAATCGTTATGAATACAGCAAGAACCGAAAAAAAAAAAAAACCCAACAAACAAAAAACAAAACAAAACAAAACAAAACAAACCCCAGGAGTCTCAAGTCTTAGAAATTTGTTCATAACAAAAATCCCTAAACAATTCAAATGTCCACCTAAAGTAGAATAAATCAAAGGTGTATTTTATAGATATATACACACACACATATTGGGATATTTTATATATTGTGCTGCAGGATACCCAGGTACTACCCAGATGGTTGTTCAAAAATTATCCTGTTAGTTTCTGTTTGGGTGTTTTTGAGTGAGATTAATATTTGCATTTGTTCACTTGCATAAAGCAAACTGTCCTCCATACAGTGTTGGTGAGCTTCATTCAATCAGCTGAAGGTTGGACTAGAATAAAAAGACCAACCACCTCAAGCCAGAGGGAATTCTAGCTGACTGTCTTTGGACTTTTACTGCAACATTGGCTCTTCATGTATGAGAGATTTTAAACTTTCAAACTGTAACCTCAGTTCTCTTTGGATCTCCCATACCACTGGCTCACCATGCAGACTTTGGACTTACCAGCTTTCATACTTACATAAGTCAATTCCTTATAACAAGTCTCTCTCTCTCTTGATATAGATACAGATATAAATATAGATGATGCAGATATCCGTATATGATACAGATATAGACATAGATAGATATAGATATAGATATAGATATAGATATAGATATAGATATAGATAGATATAGATCCTATTGTTCTGTTTCTCTAAGGAACTGTAACTAATATGGATCACAATTTTTATGGACTATATATGCATTGATATTTACTATATTGTTAATTAAAACAGAATGATTCCTAAAATATTTTAGCTAGTTGAAAAATAACAGTAAGAAGCCCATGGTATGTTAACATCAATAGCCAAATCTCATATTAAAAAATAATATTTTTCCAGAAAATTATTGGTAAAAAGAACCCTAAATGCTGGTGTGGCTGTGGAACAGCAGGAGTCCCACACAAAAACCTGCACACATAGGGTTGTGGCAGCGTTATTCATAATTGACAAAATTTGGCAACAGCCAGATGTCCTTCAGTAATTGAATAGATAAATAATATATCCAAACGGTGGGATGTTATTCAGCACTAAAAAGAAATAGGCTGAAATCTTATCTGAAATACATCTGAAAGGCCACCTACTGTATGATTCCACCTATGTGACATTCTGTAAGAGGCGAAACCATGGAGACAGTAAAATGATTTCCAGGGGTGAGGGTGGGGAAGGGATGAATAGGCAGACCATGGAGAATCTTTAGGGCAGTGAAAATACTCTGTATGATACAGTATTGAAGGACACATGTCATTTTACATTTGTCCAAATCCATAGAACGTACAGTACCAAGTAAATGTAGGTTTAGCAGTTGTAACGCATGTGAGTGAGGGATATTCTGGAAAATGATGTAATAATGGGGGAGCCTATGTGTGTGCGGACAGGGTATAGTATATGAGAAATCCCTGGACTTTCTCAACAATTTGACTATGAACCTGAAACTTCACTGAAAACATAAAATCTTTAAAAATATTGGTGAGAGGAATGGCATTGTTTTACATGTTTGCAAAATGTTTAATGACTGTTTTAATAGAAAATAGCTGTTTATACCTTCAAACCATTTTCAGTATGGTGTTGTGGTGAGTTAATGGAAATTTGTTTAACTATTATATTTTAATTAACATATAAATTATCTGTATTCTTTTTATTATCAATTATCAGGTAATAAAAACGCTTTTAAGAGATATGAGCTAGTGCTTTTCTTGTATATTTCTAGCTCCCCTTCAAGGCACTTACAATTATTTTTACCTCTACTGCCCTACCATTTTTCAAAAAAAATACTTTTCACCTATTGTACTCACGATTAGGTATTGCTATACACAGCCCAACTCTCTCTACCATAGTGATGTAATCATCAAAGGGTCCTATGTGTCAGGATCAACAGACCAATAAAAAATATACCTTTCTTTCCTTACCATTATACAATATTAATTCTAGGTATTCAACAATAGTGCTTGCGACTCAGCAACAAATGTGCCTCTCCTCCCACGTATCACTTTCAATTTATCCTCCCTCCTGCATCCTATAATTGAACGAATGACCTGTCACTCCATCCAGTTACCCAGAGATCAAATTACTTCAAGATACCCCCACTCGGATGATAATATTGTACTTCAAGTTTAACACATTCTAAGGCAAACTCTGAATTCTTCCCAACATCAGCTCCAGAATCGCTCCTATGATACTGTTCTCTACCTGAAGCAGTAGAGCTCCCACTCATCCAGGCACTTAGGATACACAAGACAAACAGAATTAACTAGCAAACTAAAACTTGACATTGTTATCTCTCACAGACAATCCATCAGCAGTGACTTAGGCTCTGCTTTCAAAATCTATCCCCTTTGTAATCACTGCCTTCCACTGTGAATCAGCTAACTGCTGTAGTCAAAAGTTCCAACATGCTTACTCGGGGCATCTACAACAGTCTACTCACCGCAGCCCTGTCTCCACTCTTGCTCTGAGGTTCTCTATACAGAGACGAGACGAGCCTACTCAAATCTATACTGGGTCAGGTCACTCTCCTGAGCTAAGCCTACCATTCAATTTCTGTTTCTCTCAAAATAAAATCTATTGCCCAAACTGGCTTCTGTCTGCTCTCTCATTACAAATCTATCTTATTCTCACTCCTGTTATATCACTTGTTTACAAACTTTCTTTTTTTTTTTTTAATTTTTTTTTCCACATTTTTTATTTATTTTTGGGACAGAGAGAGACAGAGCATGAACGGGGGAGGGGCAGAGAGAGAGGGAGACACAGAATCGGAAACAGGCTCCAGGCTCCGAGCCATCAGCCCAGAGCCTGACGCGGGGCTCGAACTCACAGACCGCGATATCTTGACCTGGCTGAAGTCGGACGCTTAACCGACTGCGCCACCCAGGCGCCCCTGTTTACAAACTTTCAAACACACTCCCTTTTTGGAACAAGGCACCTACCATTCCTTCTCCCTGGAATGTTTGTTCAGATGTCTTTCTCCTTTGTTTCATTTCTTTCCTCAAATGTTTCTTCTCCTTCTTCTTCTTCTTCTTCTTCTTCTTCTTCTTCTTCTTCTTCTTCTTTATATAATCTATTGTCAAATTGGTTTCCATACAACACCTAGTGTTTATCCCAACTGGTGTCCTCCTCAGTGCCCATCTCCCACTTTCCCCTCTCGCCCACCCCCCCATCAACCCTCAGTTTGTTCTCAGTATTTAAGAGTCTCTCATGGTTTGCCTCCTTCCCTCTCTGTAACTCCCCCTTCCCCTCCCCCATGGCCTTCTGTTAAGTTTCTCAGGATCCACATATGAGTGGAAACATATGGTATCTGTCTTTCTCTGCCTGACTTATTTCACTTAGCATAACACTCTCCCTAGTTCCATTCACATTGCTACAAATGGCCAGATTTCATTCTTTCTCCTTGCCAAGTAGTATTCCATTGCATATATAAACCACATCTTCTTTATCCATTCATCAGTTGATAGACATTTAGGCTCTTTCCATAATATGGCTATGGTTGAAAATGCTGCTATAAACATTGGGTACAAGTGCCCCTATACATCAGCACTCCTGTATCCCTTGGATAAATAAATTCCTAGCAGTGTTATTGATGGGTCATAGGGTAGATTTATTTTTAATTTTTTGAGGAACCTCCACACCGTCTTCCAGAGAGGCTGCACAAGTTTGCATCCCTACCAACAGTGCAAGAGGGTTCCCATTTCTTCACAACATCACCAGCATCTATAGTCTCCTGATTTGTTCATTTTAGCCACTCTGACTGGCATGAGGTGATATCTCAGTGTGGTTTTGATTTGTAGTTCCCTGATGAGGAGTGACGTTGAGCAACTTTTCATGTGCCTGTTCGCCATCTGAATGTCTTCTTTAGAGAAGGGTCTATTCATGTTTTCTGCCCATTTCTTCACTAGATTATTTGTTTTTTGGGTGTGGAGTTTGGTGAGTTCTTTATATATTTTGGATACTAGCCCTTTATCCGATATGTCATTTGCAAATATCTTTTCCCATTTTGTCAGTTGCCTTTTACTTTTATTGATTGTTTCCTTTGCAGTGCAGAAATTTTTTATCTTGATGAGGTCCCAATAGTTCATTTTTGCTTTTAATTCCCTTGCCTTTGGAAATGTGTCAAGGAAGAACTTGCTGTGGCTGAGGTAGAACAAGCAATCCTAAAATTTATATAGAACCACAAAAGACCCAAAATAACCAAAGTAATATTGAAGAAGAAAACCAAAGTGGGAGGCATCACGATCCCAGACCTTAGCCTTTACTACAAATCTGTAATCATCAAGACAGTATGGTATTGGCACAAAAACACATAGACCAATGGAATAGAAAAGAGACTCCAGAATTGGACCCACAAATGTATGGCCAACTAATCTTTGACAAAACAGGAAAGAATATCCAATGAAAAAAAGACAGTCTCTTTAACAAATGGTTCTGGGAGAACTGGACAGCAACATGCAGAAGAATGAAACTAGACCACTTTCTTACACCATTCACAAAAATAAACTCAAAACGGATGAAGGACCTGAATGTGAGACAGGGAAGGAAACCATCAAAACCCTAGAGAAGAAAGCAGGAAAAAAATGTTACTTCTTCAATGGGGCCTTCCTAACCACCTAATGGAGAATACCAAGCTACTCCATTGTAACTACCATTATCTTGCCTTCCTATGGCATATGTATTTCCACTTATTTTGATATATTTTATAAGTGTACATGTATTCATACATTTAATTTTAAAAATTATTTTACCTATGTCTATATATGTGTATGCTTTTTTCGGGTTAAGATCTATGTCCCTCACTGTATTCTCTTTTGTATTTAGTATTCTCTATTGTCAATATGTTCATCTCTAATACCTAGAATAGTGCTGATTAATTTTAAAAATTCAATTATTTTTGTGAGTTACTGTATTAACTAATGACTCTATAAGTAAGACACTTCTCTGAATCAACATCAGTCCCTTCATCTTTGCTTTTCTGCAAATTTTACCTTATTCCACTGCTCTAAAGTAAATACAGATATACATATACATATACATATACATATACATATATTCTTAGCCCAGGCTGCTATGACAAAATATAGACCTTCCTTGACTTACAATGGAGTTATGTCTCGATAAACTCATCACAAATTGAAAAGTCCCAAAACTGCATTTAATACACTTTGTCTATTGAACATTATAGCTTAGTCTAGTCTCTTTAAAGACGTTTAAGACACTTACTTTAGCCTGCAGTTGGCCATATCATCTAACACAGAGCCTGTGCTGTGCTAACAACAGAGAGACCAATATGGGGCTCCAACTCATGAACCATGAGATCATGATCTGAGCTGAAGCTGGAGGCTCAACCGACCGAGCCACCCAGGCGCCCCAAGCCCATTTTATAATAAAGTGTTGAATAGCTCATGTGATTTATTGAATACTGTACTAAAAATGAAAAAACAGAACAATTGCATGGTACAGAATAGTTGTAACTGTATCAGTTGTTGACCTTTGTGATCACATGGCTGACTGGGAACTATGGCTGCTACCACTGGCCAGTGACACGAGAGCAGGTCATAGAGCATATTGATTGCTGGCCCACGAAAATAGCAGAATTCAAAATTTGAAGTACAGTTTCTAAGGAACGGATATCGATTTTGCACCACTGTGAAGTCAAAAAATCATGTCAAAACATCACAAATTGAGGGCCATCAGTATCATAAATTGGATGGCTTAAACAACAAGTATTGATTTCTCACAGTTCTGGAGGCTGGTAATTTCAAAATCAACATGCCAGCAAATTCAGTGTGTGGTGACATACTCCTTCCAGGTTTGCATATGGCCACCTTCTTGCTGTATCCTTGCAGAAAGAGATAGCTCTCTCTATAGTTTCTAATTCCATCATGGGAGCTACAGTCTTCTGTCTTCATCTAAAACTGCTACTTCCCAAAGACCACACCTTCTAATATTATTACAGCTGGAATCAGGGCTTTCACAAATGAGTTTTTGGGAGAACACATTCAATTTGTAGTGTGTATATGAATATGTATATGTTAATCTTTCTTTCCCTTGTGCCTTCTATTTACCATGGCTTCTACTATGCATAATTTTGGTTTCCGTATAGACCCTGTCTTCTGCCTTTTCCCTGTTTGCCTCTCAATATCCGTACTACTTGGCAACTCTGTGTCACCTAACTCTTCCATTTGGTCCACAGCTGAGAATAAGACAGTTATAAACCAGATACTAATTTGTGGTGAGATAATACTTTGAGAACTGTTCTTATGAAATCATGTTCATGAATTACATTTCTAAGAGTGAATGTTATGGGGAGGAAGCCTTATGTTAAAAATAAGAGGAAATTTTTAAAACTATGATTTATAATGCATTAAATACATTGTGATTTATTATTATAACAACTATAATCAAAACTTTAGTGCTGACTACCAATCACGCTAAGTTTTTTTGTCCATTTATTCTAGATGAAAATCATACCTCTTGCTCTATCCTGAAACTTCCGAACTTATGCTCTCCCTTAATCTCAGCTGACTTTATGTTCTGATTATCTATTGCTGCATAACAAACCATCATTCAATGTGGGGCGTAAAACACCATATTCCATCTGACCACAAGTCATTTACAACACCTGAACATGAAAAATGCATAAAAAATCTCCCTGTTCCAAGGCGTAAAGAGACTTCTTCCTATTGTGTGCTGTTTTGAGGTCCAGGATCTCGTCACTAACCAAGTTCAAGTGAGAATAACGATCTTGATTACTGTTTTTCAGATACACACACACACACACACACACACACACACACACTCCATAGCCTGTACCTTATAATATGAAGACCCTTAACTACAGAGAAAAACGACTTATCAAACCACACTCCGAACATACAGCAACATGGCATGCATTAGGTAACCACAAAAGAAACTCCCATTCGAATGAGGAGAGGAGAGGGATGGGAGACCCTAAGGATTCATAGGTTCATAGCAATTTTGAAGTCAAGCCAAAAGTATGTAGCCAGGTCCTTGATTAGGATCCAGCTATGTTCCTGGGGAATGATTCTCTACAGTCTAAGTGCTTCTTTCTGAATTATTCTTGTGTTTTTAGGAGAAGTAGCCTGTATTTGTCACTGGGGAGACTTCTCATTTTCTTCCTGTCAAAAGAAGTTTGGGAACCCACGGTCTTCTTTTCCTTGTGCACCATTTCTATCCTTTTAATCTAAATATGCAAGACATAAAAATGCCCTGGATAGCTATGTGCCAATTTAAAATTAAATCCATAGGGGCGCCTGGGTGGCTCAGTTGGTGAAGTGTCAGACTTCGGCTCAGGTCATGATCTCGCCGTCCGTGGGTTCGAGCCCCGCATCAGGCTCTGTGCTGACAGCTCAGAGCCTGGAGCCTGTTTCAGATTCTGTGTCTCCCTATTTCTCTGACCCTCCCCTGTTCATGCTCTCTCTCTGTCTCAAAAATAAATAAATGTTAAAAAAATTTTTTTTTAAAAATAAAATTAAATCCATAGACCAAAATCACAACGATTTTGTTTTTGAGGCCTTCTCTACATATATATATATATATATATATATATATATATATATATATATATATAATAAATACTATATGTATATAATGTTCTTAATCTCTGAGACTTTTCTTAAATAGTAGATAAGGCACCATATTACATCTTTCTGCAGTCTTAAAAAGTCTCAAATACATTCTTTTGATATCTCATTCCTGAGGTCATGGTTTATAGTCAGTGGCCTGGGCCTTTGCCATAATATCATTTCTTGATTTGATAATCACCCATTGCAAAGTATTAGGGATGCAAACTACTTTTATATTTGAAACCAACTAGTCTTTATTCTTTTACATTTTTCTCAATTGTTCTAAAAGTATACAAGTCCCCTCCTTATATCATCTTCCTTCTTTGTATTCCATTATATGCAGCTAAACAATATGGAGTTAGTTTGCATAGACATCTCTATAGCTAAATCCAATAGTTTAGTTCACTAGGTAACATTTCTAAATACCACAGCACAGTCAACAGTTTTATTAAGATCCTTGTCATTATAAGCATTAGTCATCTCTTTTCCATCCTTTATTAATATTTTTCTCACTTTGGTTAAGTTTTTCTAGTAACTGCATACTGCCATTTCCCAAGTAGAGTGTTTTATTATTGAAACACCCCATTTCTGGTACTAAAATATGTTACAATAAAAAATTTTTGTGTAATGCACCACCACAAGACAAAGTGGGCTACAAAACCAACAATCCTTTATTTTGTTTATGAGCATGTGATTTGGGGGTATCATAGTGGGAACGCGTTGTCTTTGTTCCACACAACATCAGCTTAGTGGTTCAACTGGGGATGAAATGCTTCCAAGTTAGATCACAAACTGCCAAGTTAGTCAATAGAACTTAACAATAATTATGGATCCCAATGAGACATGCTCAATAGGGGGTAAAATGACTCGCAAAGAACCGTAGATCTTGGACAACTTCCAAGATGCATCACCCTTATTTTACATTCCCAGGACATTGCATTGAAAATGGAATCTGCGCCCCTACTCCCCAACTCAACTCCTTAATGACATAGGAAGTGAGCAAAGAGGAGAGTGATTATTCAAGGTATGGGCCACATCTGCATACTCTGATTCAGAATTTTTCCCATTCAGAACACCAGAGTTAGGATTTTCTTAAGTGACATTTTCTTAAACTGATTTCATAAAATGATAGGTGATATGTTCTAGTAAGTGTCTAAAATTGTAATGAAATAAGGTACACATGCATTTTTCTTAGGTCTAAATCCATAGAAAATATCTTTCTTCTGAGTAAATTCAGTAAGTTAATATATAATTAGTGTCCTCCCACTCTGCCCATATTCTTTCTAGAGTTGTCTTTGCTATTTAATATCAATATCCCTTCTTCTCTCTAGACCTGTGCCCTATTTTCACCAACGCACTAATTGAATGGCCTTTCCTCTCCTCTACCTTTATCTAAATCTACGTATTCAGTCTAAGTTCCATTTACAATAAGATCTCAGTAGTGTTGATCTCAGGTCATTATATCTACAATTCTCCTATTCACCTTGGGGCCTGATGTCACATCTTAGTGCTTCAATTATTTTTGTTATTTACCTAGTGTGTGCATATATTTGGAATAATAATGGCGTTGGTTAAATGTCTATTGAATTAATGAGCCGGCAGATATTTTGTCTTCCAAAGTAAATTATAAGCACATGGTCAGAGAATATTAAATGTTGTTAGACTAAAAAAAAAAAAAAAGAAGAAGAAGAAAGAAAGAAAAAAAAACAACCAAAAAATGAATAGATTATGTGTTTGTGTGAAAGAGAGAGAAAGACAAAGAGAGACAGAGACAGAGAGGAGATAAAGAGACACAAAGAAGGGTGTCCTTGAGAACTGGTGGAGAGAGTTTAAGTTTCTAAATGACGAGCTTTCTCCAAGAAAGAATATTAAACCCTACCATAGTATGATTCAGTTATTTTTGTTGCTGTTTTTTTTTTTGTTGTTGTTGTTTGTTTGTTTGGTTTGGTTTCTAAGACACTTAGGTAGGAAAATATTCATATGTAAAAGCTGTTTTATTTTTATTCTTTCCTTATTACCAATTTGAATATTAACTCTTAGTTCTATGTTGGCCAACTTATTGGAAATCCTTTCTTGGGACGCCGGGTTGGCTCAGCTGGTAAAGCATGTGACTCTTGATTTCAGGGTCATGAGTTTAAGCCCCAATCTGTGCATAGAGCTCACGTAAAAATAATTTTAAAAAGAGAAAGAAAGAAAGAAATGTTTATTTCACAGATGTTTCCAGGGTTTACATTAAAGATATGATCATTTCCTATCTTTGAAGTTGGATAGTGCTAATATCATGAAAAATGAATTTTCAATTAACTAAGCATTTTTTATTACTTGTTTTTTTTTAATTTCTTAATGTTTATTTATTATTGAGAGAGAGGGTGAGCAGAGGAGGGGCAGAGAGAGAGGGAGAGAGAGAATCTGAAGCAGGCTCCAGGCTCCGAGCTGTCAGCACAGAGCCCAATGCCAGGCTCAAACCCACAAACTGTGAGATCATGACCTGAGCTGAAGTCAGACGCCCAAATGACTGAGCCAACGAGGCGCTCCTTTTATTACTTGTTTTAATTTTAAATATAAATGGTTATCTTAGTTGGCTTCAACTTCTGCAACAAAATTCAGTACACTGAATAACTTACACAGTAAACATTTATTTCTTACAGTTCTGATGCTATGAAGTCCATGATCAAGGCACTGGCAGATTCAGCTTCTGACGAAAGCTCCCCCCCACCCCCCCAATCCCCCACCCCCCGGCTGCCGATGGCTGCCTTCTCATCGTGTCCTCACATGGCAGAGTGAGCTGAGAGCTCTGATCCCTTCTTGTACAAGGACACTAATCCCATCCTGGGGCTCCACTCTCATGACTTCATCTAAATTGAATCGCCTCCCAAATGCTTCACTTCCCAGTGCCGCCACTTTGGGGGTTAGGGTTTGAACACTTGAATTTTGGGAGGACACAAACTTTCAGTCCATAACGATGATTGAGGTTTATTTGTAGGGAAGGTGCTATTCATGAGGAATAATTAAAATGCATAAAAGAAAGTTGAATGTTTAAAGAGTAAGCTCGAACAGATCTAACAGCTAATATCAATGTTAGCTCAGCCACAAGTGAGCTTCTAGAGCTGTATCATCTTTGTAGGTTTGAAGGGTTGAGTCAAGGTGCCTCAAGTGTCCCCTGAGCAGAGGCAAATGACGACTCTTTTTCCTCTTGGAAATTTGGCCATGCACAAGTCCTTCCATATAGTGCTCTTGCTGCTCTGATGCTTCCTGTCCACAGGTGACTCACCTCACTGGCCAGATGCTCCCTACACCCCTACTCCTAGGGTAGCCCCCGCAAGGAAAACTGAATCATTCCTTCCTTCCTTTTCTCTTTGTTTCAAAACTGGACATAAGAATATCAAAGTTCAGACTCCAGGAGTTTCTGCTTGTGGACTCAGTCCCTATCAGAGAACACCTAAAAGCAGAAATGTTGATAATGTCATGTGGTAAAGGTGAGACATAAACAACAGAGAGAATATGACAATGTGAACAAGTGGTAAGAATATGCCCATGTTAGTTATGAGAATGTGAACATATGATTATTTCCTTGAAAGTTACTGTTGGGATCTGGTCATGTCTATGAGCTTATGCCTATCCAATGCTGGGTATAGAGCAGGGACACAACATTTTGTTGTGTTGTTGCATTTGTTGTTTCTGACTAGATGATTAAAGCAATTGACCAAGGTACTATTTTGAGTAATAATAAAATACATGTGCACACAGCATATTCATAAAGTTGCACAGAGCAAGAAGACAACTAATCAATTAGTACCCATTTTACATCCAGCACTGTTGGGCTAAAACCAACAGTGTGCAAAAAACTCACAGTATTCAATTACTAAAGAATAACAAGAAAACACAAGTGGCTTCTATTTGGCCTAAACATCATATTACTTTCTGGTGGGTTAGTCAAATATCGTAAATCCTTTTTACTAACATCTTCTGGAACACATTGTACTTCTTACATTTAATAATGGCAAGGCTTTTCACTAAAGGGTTTACATTAGTTTTCTGCCACACAATAGACAATTCCGAAAACAGCCTATAATTCCAATCCATTAGGCTAATAGATTACAGCTGCTATGAGCAGTGGGCATGTCATTTTTTGATAATGACGTCTAGTAACACATAGAAAAAAAGTCAAATAAACTGAAAAATGACTATATAGCTCACATAAATGGTTATCTTTTTTCATAGAAGTCTAGTATTTTTTTCTGTAAAATCCTATTAATTATGCATAGCTAACAGAACTTTTAGAATGTTACCTTTTAAAACATATGCATAATTGCATTATAAAATATTCAAGAAAGTCACTAGAGTATGAGATATTTTTTAGAAGTCATGTCTAATCAATATTTTTATTTCCTTCCTTTCAATTTCTACTTATATAAATCTATTAGAATTACTCATCTTTGCTTGTTTATTACTCCATTTGTCATTATAGATTTTATTTCCCCAAAGATGCCATGCTACCAAACTGTTGTAGCTTTCTTAATAGAGCCCACCTGCTTACAGGAAGAGTGAAACATGATATCAGAGCAGGGCTGCTGAAGTCAATTATTTTAACTTCTCTGAGTCCTTAGTACCATTTCAAGGCAAGCGAAATACATTTTCCTTAAATCCATTTCTTGGAGTTAAAAAAAAAAAAAAGGACAAGTTATATGTTTTGCATTATACCTTTTATGATCCCCAAACTGAAATTCCCTCCCTTGGGTGAAGAATGAGCAGGAAATGAAGAATCTAAAACCCACCAGTTTTACCCTCAGTGGGCTTTCCCATTAAGAAAAGAACTCAAATTTACAGTAAATTTTAGATTACTTGTTAAAAAGTGATCTTCTTACAATAAATAGCCTTCCTCTTTTTTCCATAAAATTTAGTGCCACCCAAATTGCTAAACTTGATTGTATAATATCAGAAAACTGAACATGTCTTCATCTTCTTCATTTTCACTAAATTCTATAAATTATCTCCATTGTTTATTCAGAGATTTCTTTCTAAAGAGATATTCCTCAATATCAATCAATATCAACATATATTTGTACTGTGTTACAGGGAAATGGACTACTTTGGATAGATAGATGATGATAGATGATAGATAGATAGATAGATAGATAGAAGCAGAGAGAAAGAGGCAGGGGTGTGGAATGGAAGGGGGAAGGGAAATCAGGGAAGAAAAGAGAATGAAAGAGGAACAAAGACAAGAAAGAAGAGAGGGGGAGGAGAGAAGAGAGGAAGATGGGTCCAGACCCTGAGATGCAGAGCATATTTACATATACATACTTCCTAGAGATTCACACACACACACACACACACACACACACACACACACACAATTCCTTCAGCAGAGGAATGATGTGAGAAAATAGGGTGAATAAGTAAGTCTAATTTAGGAATAGAGCGTTAGCAACAGCTACCTTCATTAAGAAATGGAAGTGGGAGGGCGAGGTGGGGGAATTTGGAAGACAGATGTTTTTATCTGTGAAGTGCCCAGAAGACCCACCCCAGCAACTCAGAAACATGAATTTATGGTGACGTGATGGCTTCAAGGAAGTCTCCTGAAGAGAAGCTTTTGGGTGTCTGAGTCCTGGGAGAAGAAGGAAAGCCCATAACAGAAATGTGTCCTCCATCATCACATGAGATGGGTGATGCTGACAGAGGTATGTCAATGATAGGAAAGGTTTCCAGAAGATGTTGCTTGGCAACAGTAAACCAGTTTCCTTCTTCAGACAGTGGCAGTATGGCACTGAATACCAGGGGTGGACTTGAACGATGTTAAGCATCTTTTAATGTGTTCAATGACTACTTACACATTCTTCTTTGATAAAATATCTATTCAAATCTTTTACATATCATAAAATTAGCCATTTCAAGGGTACATTTCAACGGTTTTTCAGTCTATTCACAGGTGTGTAGCCATCACCACTATCTAGTTTTAGATTATTTCTGTCATTTTAGAAGGAAACTCACTAGGGGAACCTCTCTAATTCTCTCCCACCAGCCCTAACAACCGCTAACATACATTCTGTCTCTATGAACTTGCCTATTTGGGATATTTCAGATGAATGATATTTCATACAACATGTAGCTTATAGTGACTGACGTCTTTCACTTAACATAAAGTTTTCAAGTTTCATCTTTGTGCTGGCCTGTGCCATTATTTCATTTATTGATGAATAATACTCTGTTGTATAGATATACCATATTTTGTTTATCTACTCATTTCTTTTAGGCATAATCCTAAGGAACCAAGTTCCTGAGTCACATGGTAACTCTAAATTTGTGCTTTTGAAGAACTCCCAAATAATTTTCCAAAGTGGGTGAATAATTTTATAGTCCCACTGATGATAAATGAGGTATTTTTCTCCACAGACTCAACACTTGTTATAGCCTTTAAAAAAAACACTAATTTAGTTATTTTGAGAGAAAGAGAGAGAAAGCACGAGCATGAGTGGAGGAGAAGCAGAGAGAGAGGAAGAGAGACAAGCCCAAGAAGAGGCCTCAATTTCGCAAACCATGAGATCATGACCTGAACCGAAATCAAGAGTCGGATGCTTACCTGACTGAGCCAGCCAGGTGTCCCTGTTGCTGCCTTAAAAAAAAAAAAATTTAGCTACCTTAGTGGATAAAAGTAGTATTTTATTATATTTTTGATTTGCATTTCCCTCAAGATTAATGACGTTGAGCATTTTTTTCCAGGTGATTACTAGCCTTTTTGTTATTTTCCTTGGAATGATGAATAGTGAATATCTATTCATCACCACCATCATCATTTAATTGTTAAGTAATGAGTTCTTTATGTTCTGGATATTAGACTATAACCAAAAAGTTTGTTGAATATTATCAAGTGCTTTATCTATATTTATTAAGATTGCCATTTCATTTTTTCTTTATTCTATTAGTATGGTGTATGCTTTGTTTTGAATTGAATAAGCCTTTCTACATGATAGTCATTTCTTATATACTGCTTATCTGAAAATCAAAGAAGATGAACCTGGGGAAAATACCTTCAAATTTGCAGAAAAGTGTTTGCCATTTAGTTTGCTATTGTTATTTTTATACAGCATTGCACCAGGATAATATATTTTTTGTTCAACCAAATAATATTGATTGGACATTGGAAATCTAAAGGTATAGCACTTCTGTCAGTGTTCTCACAATGATTAAAGAAGAAAAGCAACAATTAGTACAGTTTTTGTTATTTAAATGTGACTTGAACATTACGTATCCAAATATGCTTTCTGAAGACTCTAGCTGAAAAATTGTATAAGCAAATATTATACAATCTCTTTTATTTTTTGTTTGTTCATAAAGAATAACCTATAATCACTTGTAATACTAAGAAAAATCCAAGAAAATAGAACTAACAGATAATATATACAGATACCCTGTTATCCCAAAGTAGATTGTTCCTAGGAAAACTTTTGCAAGCCCAAATGACCTTAATTTTTGTAATGTTTATTAATTTTTGACAGAGAGAGACAGGGCATGAGCTGGGGAGGGGCAGAGAGAGAGGGAAACACAGAATCTGAAACAGGCTCCAGGCTCTGAGCTGTCAGCACAGAGCCCAACACGGGGCTCAAACTCACAGACCTTGAGATCATGACCTGAGCTGAAGTTGGGCGCTCAACCGGCTGAACCACCCAGGCGCCCCAAGCCCAAATGACCTTACAGCAAAGAAGCAATCACCATTAATTCATATGGAGACATTTTTGAGCATTCTCAGACTCAGAAAATAATCTCTCTTAGGCTGTTTTTATTCTTTAGGACTCATATCGTTGATAGGTGTACAAAATAAATCGAGATAAAGCACAGATGTTCACAAACACAGTTCAGAGCTCTGAAAGCCTGATGCTAAAATGCAGAGTGTGTATCCAGGGAAAGAGTTTGGTGGGGCTGCACTCACCGCTTGGGATGTTCTGCCTCTGTAATGGCTCATTGCAAATAAATGCCAAAATGCATTTTTTATAAAAGGGAAAATTATTGTTGTGTTTTTGTTTGCTTGTTTGTTTTTGCTTAGCAAAACCAGAAACTAATGATTGTCTTTTGTAAAAATGAACTGGCCTAGGGCAGACTTTTGAAAACCAGGGAATACACTGTATCTTATTCCATGGTATCCTTTTATCCAAGTAACTCAATTATAAACCAGAGCAAAGTATCTAAGCTCTCATATGAATGCATGTAAGTATCTAAGTTTTTCTTATATGAATGTTGAAGCAGTTTGGGTTCTTAGCAGCTGCCATGATGGACTAGAACGAGAAGAAGGAGAAACCCTAAGAATGATAAAGGGGAGGGGGGCAGGAGTTGCTAGGGAGAGACTTCAGACAAGAAAGCAAGTCTTGCAGAGAAAAACATGTGAAACAAGGACGATAACAAGGAAGATTAAGTAAAAAGAGACTGACTGAAGAACAGCTTGGAAAATGTCTCAGGCATCATATGGGAAACTCTAGAGCAAA
The DNA here is from genome assembly GCF_028018385.1 of Neofelis nebulosa. Classification (NCBI taxonomy): domain Eukaryota; kingdom Metazoa; phylum Chordata; class Mammalia; order Carnivora; family Felidae; genus Neofelis; species Neofelis nebulosa. Next base: position 138,891,273 of record NC_080786.1, read on the forward strand.
TGCTGGGTAGGAATCACCCAGATTTAGTATACATTTCATACTCAACCACTGGCTGGGAATACATTAAATGCAAAACTGCCTATCTGATAAAAGATAATATAGAAGGAAATCTATGTGATGTTGTGTTTGGTGATGAGTGTTTATATACAAACCCCAAAAGCACAATGCATGAAAGAAAAAACTGACAAATTGGACTTCATTTAAATTCAAAACTTCTGTTCTGTAAAAGACACTATGAGAGAAATAAAAGACAAGTCACAGACTTGAATAAACTATTTTCAGAATACACATCTGATTAAGTACTTATGTAGAAAACCTACAAAAAATTCAATATTCGTCAATAAGTGAACAAAATTGTATTGTTTACAATAAGTAAACAACACAAAACCAATTAAAAATGGGCAAAATATATAAACAGACATCTCACAAAAACTCAGAAGCCAAGTATGTATGCGGAAGAATGCTCAACGTTATTTGTCATTAGCAAATTATAAATTGAAACTACTGATACCGCCATATTTACCTTAAAATAAATAAAATCTAGAAAGAACTCAGACACTAGCAAATGCTGGTGGGGATTTGGAGCAACAGGAACTCTCATGCATTATTGGTTGGGCTACAAAACGATACAACCACTTTGTAAGACAGCGTGGGAGTTTCTCACAAAACTAAACACAGTCTTACTATATGACTCACAAATGGTGCTCTTACCTAGAATCATACAAATATTTGCATGTGAATGCTTAAGAGAACTTCGTTTATAATTGCCCCAATCTAGAATAAACCAAGATGTCTTTGTATATGTGAATGGATAAACGGGACATATACACCAAGCATATTTTCAGCAACAAAAAGAAATGATCTATCACTTTATGAAAAGACATGGTGGAACCTTAAATACCTATTGCTAATGAATGATGCCAACCTGAAAATGCTATATATTGTGGTACAATGTAGTTGTATGACACTCAGGAAAAAACAGAATTATTGACACAGTGAAAGGATCAGGGGTTGCCCCAGGTTCAGTGGAAGGGGTAGGGGTGAATAGGTGAAATGCGTAATATTTTAAATTTTTTTAATGTTTATTTATTTTTGAGACAGAGAGAGACAGAGCATGAACGGGGGAGGATCAGAGAGAGGGAGACAGAATCTGAAAGAGGCTCCAGGCTCTGAGCTGTCAGCACAGAGCCCGATGCGGGGCTTGAACTCATGGACCGCGAGATCATGACCTGAGCCGAAGTCGGCTGCTTAACCGACTGAGCCACCCAGGCGCCCCAAATGGGTAATATTTTAAGGTGCTAAAACTGCTCTGTAAGATACTGCAATGATGGATATAGGTGCTATGTATTTTTCAATTCATAGAATTTTATACCATAGTGAACCTTAATGTATACAAATTAAAAATCATTTATGATCTGAGGAGATCCCAGAAAAGAATGCAGACTGTGTCAAGACATTCTAGCTTTATTACAAATATATGAAATAATCTCACAAAAGAAGATGGAGGAAAAGGCGCTGACCAAAGTAGCTTTGTAACTGAATAGAGTCTGTAAGACTGAAGGCAAAATTACCTGCAAATAAGCATTCTGCAACTCCCCCCGAGGTAAGGTTTACAATTCCAAGGCTGCTACATGTGTCTACAAGAATTAAACAATTAAGATAGTGAAGAGCAGATGGTGGGAGCCAGGCTTTTCACCGCTGGAGTGAGATTTTGCAAAATAAGCAATGAGAAGAGGCTGGAATGCTCTATGAGTAAGGGATTAGAGTTGTAGACATAAGCGAGGCCTCATGTTTAGTTTAATATAGACATATGTGTTTACGTATAGAAACATTTCTGGATATGTGAACATACAAGGGTTGGTATGCACACGTATATTTCATTTCTCTGTTAGCTGAGAATGTGTGAAAGGAATGGCACCCTAATAACGCTAAGCATACCTGGGGTCCAGATCATAATTTTTGATACCATTATCTGATAAAAGCAACCAGTGCTCCTCAGAGAAATGGCAGATGCTAAGACTAAGGCAGGAAATTTACAAATTAAACTCCAAACATCTTGTTGTACCTAAAGAAGAGAAATGTTTTAAAAATTTCACATTGATGTGTTTGGGAGAGGGGTGATCAGAGCCAAGTGAATTTCTAGCAGCCAAAACTGGAACAATTTGAGCAATTAAATTAAAAAAAAACAAAAAAACAAAGTGGTACTGGATCACAACCTAAATTATAAAATAAACATCCATTTATACCAAAATGAATGAGTGAATAAATAAATGAATGGGAGAGAAGATGAAAAAAATAAATCTCTCATTAGTAGAAGTCCACAGAACATACTCAGCCAACAAGGAAGGGAAGCAGAACTGCTCTTTCTTAAGTGTAGGTTGTGCATTATGACCTTCATCTGAAGAGTATAGTACAAAAAGGAGGGGGAAAGAAGAATAGCTTCCTAGTGGAGAAATCTAAAACCTCTATTTCAGCTTGGTGACCAAGGTCAACATCAGCAGTCCTAAATTTTGTTGATAGTAATGAAAATGTCACTTTACTTCTATGATCTTCCTCCCCGTGCCCATATTCTCAGTGTAATCCATGAGAAGACCATTAGACAAATCCCAATGAGGAGCATCCTATTGTATAGATAACCCATATTGTTCAAAAGCCTCAAGGTCATCAGAAACAAAATTGAAAAACTGTCACATCCAGAGGAGCCTGTGGAAGCAAGACAAGCAAATGTACTATAATATCCTGGAATGGACCCTGGAATAGGAAAAAAAAAAGGCATGATATAAAAACTATGTAAATCTTTTTTTTTTTTTTTTTTTTTTTAACATTTTTTATTTATTTTTGGGACAGAGAGAGACAGAGCATGAACGGGGGAGGGGCAGAGAGAGAGGGAGACACAGAATCAGAAACAGGCTCCAGGCTCCGAGCCATCAGCCCAGAGCCTGACGCGGGGCTCGAACTCACGGACCGCGAGATCGTGACCTGGCTGAAGTCGGACGCCTAACCGACTGCGCCACCCAGGCGCCCCTACTATGTAAATCTTAATATACTGGGGACTTTATTAAATAATAAGGTATATTAAATATTAAGGTATCAATATAAGTTCATTAATTTTAACAAATACGCCATACTAGCATAAGTTGTAACAGTACGGGAAACTGTCTACAGGGAAGGGTAGAGAAGGTATATGAGAAGTCTATACTATCTTCTTCACTTTTCTGTAAATCTAAAAGTGTTCTAAAAATAAAGTCCTTTTGAAAAAAACCTGCAGCTATAGTTGTATGTATTTAAATTCTCAGCCACTATAATATAGAATTCAGAAGGAATGTGTTTGAAAATGTGACTAATGGCTAAATATAGACAAAAAACACAGATATAAAAGGGAAAAACTTCAATTTAATGGTAAATAAGAGTCACTTTTTTTCCCTATTGCTTACATAATAGAAGGAATTGGAGATATTCCAAATAAATTATATCCTTGGGCTTTGAATAAATCAGGTGGTTTTACTTCCTTATCGCGAACACAGTGTATAACACAGAAAGAGATATTGTTAGAAACAAAGGCCAGGTGACTAATTCTATCTACGCTGGAAAGATATGGTTTTGGACATCTCAGAATAGTTGCATAGATCTACCCACCCATCATTTCATCAAGCCTCCAACTCTACAAAGGGAGAAAGGCAGGTGTTATGGTACCTACTTTTTATTTGGAAAACAAAAATAAAATGATTCTTGGATGACAAAGTGATATTTCTCCGCACATATTCACAATACACAAAGATGGGGACAAATCCCAAGACCTGGCAATCTTGTAGTTAAAGCAATCTTGCAGCAGTCATTGTAGAGTTTGAGCTGCTGTCGCAGCACCGGAATGGGTTGATCATGTCTTAGGAGTGAGTAGAGAGTAAACGTGGCTAATTCTCTATTTTCCAACACCTCCAATCTCTCTCGTGTCACATAGAAACAATGCAGTCGAGAGCAACCAACCCACCATGATTGTTTCTTGAGGTATTTCCTCTCATCTTTATCACAAAGATAGGGGATTTCTTCTGACCATGATACTACATGATTTGCTATTTTGAGGTAGAGAAAGAGACAGTTGAAAAGGAGTTATGAAATGGAGAATGTGACATTTGTTGTAGGAGCAATGATCTTACACAGAAACCAGGTGCTCACTGTTACACCATTCAGACAGATGGAAGTCCCGAGGTAGAGTCCTTATTTTTTCTCTATTTGAAAAATTAGCTTAAATAATTCAAGCTTTTTTTTTTATTCCCTTCCAGATTTGTGCTTTGTACAAAATTAAGTATTAGAAAACTTTTCCTACTGGGTAAAATGCAATCCTGTGTGTATGGATTTCCTTTCAACTCACTGCAATTGTTGTAGCCATTTAAAGTGTTTATGACACTGTAATGACCATTTAACATGACCAAATGATAATAAGAATCCCATGCAACTGTAATTATAGAGATTTACACCAATAACAGGATAAACATTTGTTTCAGAAGAATTTCCTAAAATTGACTTTCTATATATCTTCCAGACAGCATTGATGCTGCACCAATAATATTAATTTTCTCTAGACATTCAGCCTATTTGCCTAGAACTGTATTGTGAGCCCTTCTATTAGACGTTTTATTGGAGGGGTCTTTGCACGTTATTCCCCAAATTACTCATTAAAGTGCTACATTATCACCTATTTTGTTAGCTTCTGCATATATTCCCTATAGTTATAGCCTGAGAAAAGGTAGACAAAGGAAAAGCATTACATAGTTGTGGTTCATAGATTTTTTGTAAAAAATTGTAATGTTTATTTATTGAGAGAGAGAGAGAGAGAGACAGAAAGTAGGAGAGGGGCAGAGAGAGAGGGAGGCACAGAATCCAAAGCAGGCTCCAGTCTCTGAGCTGTTAGCACAGAGCCTGACACGGAGCTCGAACTCACGAACCGGGATATCATGACCTGAGCCGAAGTAAGATGCTTAACCAACTGAGTCACCCAGGCTCCCTGTGGTTCATAGATCTTAATGATATGAACTGAGAGTTCAGTACCAGAAGAAAACTTTGATTCATCTAATTTAACTGATGTGGCCAAATGAAACTCAAGGTAATTTCTTAGATCATTCCTTCACTAATTCTATCAAAGATGAGGTTTGGAAACCTGACAACCTGTACACAGTCCTAACTCTTACCAGGGAAAGATGAGAAAAAGCCATGGTAATAAACGCCCTGTTAGCGAGAATGCAATGTGATCACAAACAGCCTGTGAGATGTAACATGGTCACAGCTCTTCTGACAGAATGGGCGACTGTTAAAACTTGGTCAAAAAATTATTTTATGGGAGAATTATGTTCTTAGACTTTATGGAACCTTCCACCTTAACCCAAGTGAAAACTCAGGTTTCTAGGATATTAAAAGTCCTGATTTTCTGTAAACCTCCTAGCATGACCTCTCTTTTTCCCTTCTGGTTTCTAGTTTCTAGTGATGCTATTTGAAGATAATTTATTATTTCCTTCCATATTGCTCTCATGGCGTGGTAAAGCATTGTTTTTTTTCTTCCGTGGTCTGTTTCCAAAAAAGTGTAAAATGTATAATTTAATTAGATTTTTTATTTGTATGACTCCCCTCCATCTCAGTTTCTTGTCTCTTTCACATTTATACCCGCTCATTGTAAGACCACAACCGGATTTACACTGATGAGGCATCTCCTCACTACCATTTCAGTAGTTTGCTCGCATTTAATGTTCTGAGCCTTCAAGTGAAGAATTCCTTGTTATCTTCTTGAAACATTTTTAAATTTTTGAAAATCTGTTTGATAATTTAAAACATTCTTTAAAAATATTGACGAGGGATGTTGCCTATTAGTGATTCATTCTTTTCTTTATAAAATACATATTTTAGGGGCGCCTGGGTGGCTCTGTGTGTTGAGCATCAGCCTCTTGATTTTGGTTCAGGTCATGATCTCACGGTGGATGGGATCAAGCCCTGCGTTGGGCTCAGGCTGAAAGTGCAGAGCCTGCTTGGGATTCTCTCTCGCTGCCCATCCCTGGCTTGTGCACGTGCCTCCCCCCCCCCGCCCCCACCCCCATTCTCATAAGAAATAAGTAAATAAATAAATAAACATTTTTTTAAATACATATTTTAAGAGTTGAAAAAAGAAGTATCTTCTACACTACATATTTTCCTGTTTATTTTAACAATAAAAGAACCCTAACCATTTTTGCTTTACATGGCCTGAGACTAAATTATTTGTTTTTTCAAGATGCTCCATAATAAATTTCTAGAACAACACCAAGATAAGGAATGAAATAGTGGTTGAGGATCAGACTGAACACACACACACACACACACGCACACACACACACACTCCATCAAAGTTTGGCAAAACCATCTGGCAAAAACTTGATGTTCCCTACTGATCATTTCAGTTTTCACATCCATGTTTAAGTTGGGGAGTATTAACTTAAAATAACATGAAGTCCAATTTGGTGCATTTTTGATAAGTCTTGGGCTAAGTGAACAGCCAGTTGGAGGATGTTTACTTTTCCAAAAATTGGTTTCTATGCAATGAGATATTCCTGTGAGACACGAATATACAATTTTAGAGGTAACCCTAAAAAGTACTGAATGATTTTCATATTAATTAAAGAAGGCTTACTGCATAGAATCAGTATTTTCAAATTAAATAATTACACCATGCTTTTTCAGTGTGAGAAAACTTGAGTAAAATGTAAGTACGGAAATGAGAATTTAAATTAATTATTTTAGTCATCTCCCATATATAAAAAGCTGTACTCTATGCCAAGTTGTTTCAAGAAATTAACTTAGCAGCAAAATCAAATCAATATCTTTTTGGATAGCTCTGTTTAGATTTTGATGGGAAATTGTGTGTATACGTGTCACTGAGCCTTATATATTGTACTTAGTTGCTTGTTTTTGCTTTATATCATAACTTGTTGAAGAGGATTAATATTAGACTCCTTAATAACTATTTTTCAGGGCACCTGGGTGGATCAGTTGGTTAAGCCTCCGACTTCAGCTCAGGTCATGATCTTGCAGTTCTTAAGCCCAAGCCCCATATCAGGTTCTGTGCTGACAGCTCAGAGCTTGGATCCCACTTCAGATTCTGTGTCTCTCCCTCTCTCTGTTCCTCCCCCACTGCACTCTGTGTGTCTCTCTTTCAAAAATAAAGAATAAAAAATGAAAAAAAAAAGAATAACTATTTTTCAATGTAAAACATGAAGCATACGAAGGAATGATAAAGGGGCATATTAATTAAATTTTAGAATAAACTATTAAAGAATTTTAATTTAATTCAAATCAAACTACAGAATTAGTTTTATGACACAGTGGAAAATAAACCATGCACAGAGCCTGATTCCATTATTGCAAAAAGAGTCTCTAATTATGTACATAATTACATATTTACAGATACATATTTTTAAAGGGTCATAGAACTTCACATTGCATACTAAAAATGGATATGTATTTTTAATGGAATTTATGTCGTTTTTTTCTCTTTTCTTATCTAGATATTTCATGTTTTCCTCAATCAGCTTGTATGACTTGTAGTTTACAGAAATACTGAAGGCAACATCCATTTACTTACCATTCTTAAATCACTATGCGCCTCTTAGCAACACTGTTTAATGTTAATCTGCCTTGTGGTAATGATTTTGTAGTCCCTCTGCATCAAGAAGAAAAGAGTTTTCAGTTAAAGCACACTACCATAAATTTAAGGGTTATTTGGAAGGCTTTCATACACAATATTGAAATTTGTGCCTCTGTGTTTCATTTCTGTTCCATCATATGTTTCCTTGACCTGCCATACCCACGTGGAAAAAGGCTATGTAAGCAAAGCATAGTTGTAAGACAGTCACAATTTTGGAATTATGTCTAGAAAAGCCATAATTTTAAGATTTCATCATTTGCACTGTTTGAAGAATCTATCGTAGAACATTATATGAATGCTTTGGACAGCTATGACTGGGAAACAAGAAATAATTATACTAAAGTTAAGTGATTCAGTACTCACGCATAGTTGAATCTTATTCTATAAAGTTTATATTTGTTATTTCTATTACAAGATATGGCTTTCCCCTTAAGTTTAGCTAATATTGACACTGAAACAATCACCAGTTATTGCCCAGAAAAGGTGACCTAGTAATGTCTGTTATAATGATAAAAAGTCAACCAGATACTAAATTTGTATAGATAACACATACATAGATATATTAGCAATTCTAAGAGCATGCATCATTGCCATACATGACTCAGAACTTGCTTCTCAGCAAAAGAATTCTGTTTTGGGAGAGAAATTCGATGGCATTTTATTCAAAATGGTAGGCTAAGTCAGAGAAAGACAAATATCATATGGTTCCAATCATATGTGGAGTTTAAGAAACAAAACAAAGGAACAAAGAGGAAAAAAAGACAAACCCAGAAACAGACTCTTAGCTGTAGAGAAGTAAAAGATGGTTACCAGAGGGATGTGGGTAGCGAGATAGGTGAAATAGATCAAGGGCATTAAGAATGCACTTATTCTGATGGGCCCTGGGTGATGGAATTGGTGAGTTGCTATATTACACACATAAAATGAGTATAACACTGTATGTTAACCACACTGGATTTTAAATAAATAAATGACATGCTATGCCATAAATGACTCTTGAAATACAAATCTTTAATTCCATCTTCGTTTTCTACTACCACAAACTTAACATGAATTTATTATTTCATAGTTCTGTAGATCCGAAGCCTGGTGGAGGCTTTACGGGATAAATATCAATGTACAGGCAGATTGTATTCCTTTCTGCAGTCTCCAGGAAATAATTTGAGTCCTCATTTATTTAGCTTGTTGAAAGAATTCAGTTCCTCATGGTTTTAGGTCCCAGTTTCCCTGGTGGCTTTCAGAGGCCCACCGACATTCTTCAGCTTAAGGCTGGTTTATAGGGCCACTTACTCAATCTTCAAAGCCAACAAGGCAGGCCCAATTTGTCTCTTCTGCTGATGTATCTATCTGATATTTCCTCTTTCCTCTCTACTTTTAAGGTCTCATGCACCTACATTGGGCCTACCCGCACAATCCAAAATAACATCTCCATTTCAAGGTTCATAACTTTAACCACATCTGCAAAAATTTTTTCTGGGGATTCGGATGTGGACTTCCTTGTGGAAGCATTATTCGACACATCATAAACACACACACACAATTGTGTATATATACATATGTACATATACTTCTAGAATATGATTTCTCACTTTTACATGGAATAAGAGAAAATGATTAAAATTTCATATATCTAAGTCAATACGAGGAACCCTTTTCATTTGATATCTTAAGATCAAACTTTAGTGACAGGTAACATAAAAATTTATACGAGGTAGAGATTATGTTACTTTATCAATGGTAAAATTGACTAACAAATTATTATAAAATAATATGGTAATCTTATTGACTAAATTTCAGGGAAATTGCTTTTTACAAGTAAATCAGATAAAAAATGACACAGATATCATTTCACACAGAACAGGTAATGGAAATGGATCATTGTGGTATCTTGAGCTTTAGAAGTTAGTATTGAAAAAAAATTGTACCATTTGAAAATAAAGAGATAAATAAAACAACTGAAAAACTGATAGGTATCCAGAGAAGATATAAAGGTTAGTTGGAGTTAGAAGGGAAAAGAAAAAAGAGATAGAGATTCTGAAAGAAGTATATAAAGTATGTATTCTGAAATCAGTAAGGATTATTAATGAATTTAAAAAGTATATATACATATTTTTTAATTTGTAAATGTTTACTTATATGAGAGAGAGAGAGAGAGAGAGAGAGAGAGAGAGAGGCAGAGCGTGAGCAGGAGAGGATCAGACAGTGAGGGGGACACAGAATCCAAAGAAGGCTCCAGGCTCTGAGCTATCAGCACAGAGCCTGATGGAGGGTTCGAACCCACAAACTGTGAGACCATGACCTGAGCCGAAGTTGGACACTTAACTGACTGAACCACCCTGGTGCCCCTATATATGTATTTTTTCTAAGTTTATTTTATTTATTTTGAGTGAGAGAGTAAGAAGGGGAGAAGCAGAGAGAGAGAGAGAGAGAGAGAGAGAGAGAGAATTCCAAGCAGGCTCCATGATGTCAGCATGGGGCCCGACATGGAACTTGATCCCATAAACTGTCATATCATGACCTGAGCTAAAACCAAGAGTCGGGTACTTAACAGCCTGAACCACCCAGGCACCCCTAATAGAGTATATTTTTAAATAGAATCATATATTAAACCATTGAATTACCATTAATTAAGCATATATACATATGCAGAAATCTATATATATGCATATTTGTATATATTTAATACATATTTTAATGTGTGGAAAATACCTATGAAAACCACATAAACACGTGAATACATACTAAATATTGACACTGTAATTGCTAATAACATGTTCGCATTGGTTAAATTAAGTTAAATTGTACATAAAGGATAATTTTCCAATGTTACTAGAAAGGTAACATATATTTATCCTTCACAACATCAAGGACATTGGGGATACCCCATGTCAAAAGTGGTTATGAAAGTCAGTGATTTTAGTAAGAACTAAAGTGATATTTTCCAAACAAACATAAAAACACTTAACTCTTAAAACTTCAAGTCAACTCTCCTGATAAATTCCCTGTAAGAGATTTATACCTCAGAAATAAAGGTAAATTAGAAAATTTACATTTTAGGGGTGCCTGGGTGGCTCAGTCGTTTGGGCGTCTGACTTCAGCTCAGGTCATGATCTTGCAGTTTGTGGGTTCGAGCCATGCATCAGACTCTGCGCTGACAGCTCGGAGCCTGGAGCCTGCTTATGATTCTGTGTCTCCCTCTCTCTCTCTGCCCCTCCACTACGCACGCGCTCTCTCTCAAAATTAAATAAACATTAAAAAAAAAAGTTTGCTCTTTACTATTTTTTTTTTATCTTTGATCCTAAATTCCAGTGTAGACACCCCTGGTACTTTGACCTAAACCAGATTGCTTCTCCTAAATTTCTTAAACTTCCTAATATCTAGAATAATTAATACTCTATGACTTCTGACCCATTGCCCAAATTGTCATCTCATATTTTATGTCACGATAGGAAAAAAGTAAATCCAATATATTCACAGCCACTCAAGGGAAGGCAGGTAGAAAACGAGAGTTCATAAGAATAGCATAACTTAACTGTTACTCATCTAAACAATAAGCAAACTGGACTCTCATTATTAATATTTGTGTTCCCCTTTTGCAGGAAGATCATGATACTATATGCTAAATATCAGTAAATATTTATTAATAAGGATTCAATCCTTTTAACATGCAATGATAAATCTGAGAGATCAATATGATGATTTCAGCTAATAAACGGAATAGATATACTTGTATAAATCAGTAGATGCTGTTTTTACCTTCTCTTTGTAAAAATATAGAGCCTAGTCATAACGAACCTAAAAAATCCTGATCGCTACTATTATGGACATGGCAACTCAAATAATGAATGACATAAACAAAACATTAATTTACATTAATTTAATGCATCACCTGTTTTCAGATTTCAAAACCTATTTTTTATCCTTTCAAAATAATTTTGACCCCCAAGTAATATTGACGACCAGTTTATCCCTGCAAATTTTAAGACATAATTTTGGGAATGTTTCAACTCTCGTGATAGACATATTTTATATATCTGTATGGTGCAGAGCAGAATTTAAACCATTACATTGCAGCAGTGGTCATTTTACTAATAACATTAAACATAACTCATCTGTGAAAGCTACACTTAACAACCAATTTCTGTTGGAATCCTCTGAGGAAAAAGTTGATATAAATGATAAGTAAATCAACATAGCAAGACCCTATTAAAAAGGACCTTGAGGGGTGCCTGGATGGATCAGTCAGTTAAGCATCCTACTTCAGCTCAGGTCATGATCTTACGCTTCATGAGTTTGAGCCCCACCTCGGGCTCTTGTGCTGACAACTTAGAGCCTGGAAACTGCTTTGGATTCTGTGTCTCCCTCTCTCTCTGTCCCTCCCCTGCTCGCTCGCTCTCTCTCTCTCTTTTTTTGATGTTTATTTATTTATTTCTGAGACAGAGACAGAACATGAGTGGGGGAGGAGCAGAGAGAGAGGGAGACACAGAATCAGAAGCAGGCTCCAGGCTCTGAGCTGTCAGCACAGAGCCCGATGCGGGGCTCGAACTCACAAACCGTGAGATATGACCTGAGCCACAGTCGGTCGCTCAACCAACTGAGCCACCCAGGCACCCCTCTCTCTCTCTTTTTAAAAAAAATAAGTTGAATATTAAAAAAAATGTTAAAAAGGGCCTTGATTCTGTCTCATAAAACAGTTACAAAATGCAATTTGACTATATATTATATAAGATGACATCGTATTATACCTTATCCTAGAAAGGCTGCAAAAAGTGAAAAGTTCATATTGTTAAATTCATATTGAAAGTGCTTTTTTTTTAATTTTTTTTCAACGTTTTTTTATTTATTTTTGGGACAGAGAGAGACAGAGCATGAACGGGGGAGGGGCAGAGAGAGAGGGAGACACAGAATCGGAAACAGGCTCCAGGCTCCAAGCCATCAGCCCAGAGCCTGATGCGGGGCTCGAACTCACGGACCGCGAGATCGTGACCTGGCTGAAGTCGGACGCTTAACCGACTGGGCCACCCAGGCACCCCTGAAAGTGCTTTTTTATTTAATGAATTTTCCTATTCAGATGCTAACATATATGATAATTTGTGAATTTTCAAATCTCTTCGTAGCCTGTGAGATCCTTAATAATAGGGATCATGGTTGATTATCTTTTTATCCTTAAACTCAACACAGCTCAGTTCATAATAGGTGTTCAATAGATATTTGGTGAGTGAATAAATGGTGAATTTTTTAATATTGCATTTTTCTTTTTTTGTATTTTTTTGAGAGACAAAGAGCGAGAAAGGGAGAGCACAAGATAGGGAGAGGCAGAGGGAGAGGGAGGGAAAGAATCTTAAGCAGGCTGCATACTCAGGCTAGAGCCCTACCTTGGGCTCAATCTTACCTCCATGAGATCATGACCTGAGCCAGAATCAAGAGTCGGATGCTTATCCGACTGATCCACCCAAGTGCCCCTTTGTGTTTTTTTTAATTTAATTGAGAAATTTATTAATTTATGAAAAAATATGTTTTTATTGAATGCTTATAATGTGCAAACATTTTTTGTAGGGCATAATGATAACGAATGGAAACAATTTACACCTTTGAGAATAATTTAGAAAAGCACTTCAGGTAAGGATAATAGACTAAAGAAAGTGTTGACAAACATGAAATATATCGTAAGTAAAACTGGTCCAGTGCAGGCAATGCCAAAAGAAAGGAAACATATTTTCAAGGGAATGACATTGCAAAAGTATTTTGTGATCTGGGCAATGAAGACCTTAAATGCTGATGAATTTAAATATGTTTGCCATTGGCCTCAGGTAAAGGGGACTCTACAATTTTTTGTTAAAATAAAGAGACCCTCAGATTTGTGTTTCAGGAAGCTTCATATGACAGTGAAATATAAAAACTATTGTAGAAACAGTGGAACCAGGGAGACAAATAGGACAGTTCTTTTATTTCTACCTTAGTTATTGAGGCCTTCACAAGAATAGCGGACATGGAAATGAAGAGGAGAGAAGAAATATACAAAGAGCATATCAATAGGACCTACAAGTAGATTAAATGAGAGAGACAAAGAAAAGGATAAATCGAACGTGAGATTCACTTTCATATAATCAGGCAGATGTTAGACTTGATTTTGTGAATGTCTTTATTGTCAAACACTTTGGGTTGCAAAATACCACAAAGTGTTTCTTCAGTGCCATCGAACCTACTAGAAAAAGAACAAGAACAAAAAAGAGTAGAGTTGCTTCAGTTTATACATATTCTTTCCAGTTTTTCCTGACTTTAGCAGCAAATGATCTGTCCACAGGGTTCAGAATTCACACAAAACAATGACTTGGCTAAATGACCAAATAAGGCAGCCTGATCTTACCTGGGCTTCACTTCCATTTTTTGGCCACTGGAAGTCATTTTTGTGTACATCACCAACTACTCCTTTTCCTGAGAGCTACTTTCCATTTCTAAAATTATGTTTCATGTCATTTGTTATTTCATTTTCCTCTGTAGTTTTTTTTTTTTTTTCATTTCCCATGGAATATCCGTATCTTTGTTACTGGTTTCTAAGAGATCATTTATGACTAAGGATGTTAACCATTCACCATGCATTGGAAATGAAATACCATGTTTTCTTGCCAACATCTTACTGTGAAATTTGACTTTTTGGTTGTATAGGAGTTGTGTTTTGAAGTATAATGAAGTTCTGCCTTAAAAAATAAATATATTGGACAGTACATAAAGATCAGTGATAGGAATAATGTTATGTCTTACAACTTAAACGTATAATATCCATTTACTAATTTAGATTTTAACAATCATTGAAGCAGAATCTCTTGTGTTATGTTTGTGCCTTGTGCTCGAAGTGCCTCTTTTCAGCATTACTGACTCTAATCATTGTTTATAAAGAAGCCCCTTTTTGTTCCTGTTATGTTACATGTGTTTAATTTATTAACCAATTAAAATGTTTAAAGAGGTTGAACCAGAGGTCACGGATCCATATTTTTAGCATGCATTTTCAGAAATCATTGCAATCAGTGGGAGGAATATCACTGATCGCTTTTTAGCCCTCTGGATGCAGAATTCTTCCCTTTAAATCTTGTAGTAAAGATACTATGACAATAAAATAACATTTAAAAACTGCACTGAAGACTAAGGCATTGCAAATAGAAATACATAAGCACAAAGGATAACACAGGATCTAGTTTGTAAGACAGACAGGATCACAATCTGCATTTCATCTTAGCTCCAAAGCAGCCTCTATGTACCGTATCTACTTACTAGAGCAAAAGCCTAAACACCTTAAAAATAATCTAATAAAGAAAAGGGAAAGAAGAAGGCAAGGGAGAAGAAAGCAGATGAGAAGGGAAATGAAAAGAAACTCATCCTTTCAATTTCAATTTCCTACAGGAAGCTTTGCATTCCACCAATGATTACCTCTGATTTGGGCCCTGCTCTTCAGGAAAGTACTTTGAAACATCAATGCTCTATGATTTATTAATGAGACTGGTTTTTTAACAGGATGAGTTAAGAAAATTAAATTGCCATCATGTCCATTCCTCAAACACTGTCAAATAACCAACAAAGCAGACACTAGTTAGTTAAACTGGTAAGGACCAATTTTAATCAGTAATATACGCTATTGTAATAGATAAGGGAATCCAATGTGAATTGAACTCAATTTTAGTTTAAAAAGAGGTGACTAGTTGTTTTAAAGGGAACATGAGGGAATGGGAATGGGGAATGTATGAGACTTGAGGAGGGTCAGAGAAGTGAAAGATTACAAAAAGTAGGAAAGGAAGGTTGGGCCATGCCAAACCATCTTGGTCTGCTAACTGGCTCTTAACAAAGTTAGGTTTCTAGAATCATCCCAGAATCTGGTAGAAAGGGGCCCTATCTTTAGGTGTTGGCTGGAAGAAATAGTAAATGATTTTCGCAGGCTTGAGTTTTCTCAGGCAGGCACTGTGAGGGAAATGAGAGTCATCCCAGCGATACAGCCTACAGCTGTTGGAAAGTATGTTAGTGTTTATTCAGACATATGTAGGCCAAGGCTGAGGCCTAGTCCAAAAAAGGCCTCAGTGGTGCTTGACTAGACTTTGGTTAAAGAGAGAATCTTTGTTAATACAAGGAAATAAAGGAGGGGATTCAACACTATTTTTCTAAAGAAAACAAGAGATAAGCATTAACCCCTGACCCCCATGTCTACCTCCAAAGAGTTAAGAGAGATCAATTAATTTTCTGGCTCACTGATGACTAATAAGCTGGCTGGGTCCATAGCTAGAAAGGATTGAAGCTAATAGAAGTCTGATGCCTTGAGTATCCTTGAGACAGGTAGTCTGGTAGACGGGTGAGTCTACTGGGAGTCATGAAGACCTGGGCTGCCTACATGCAGGACAGCTGCTATGAAAAGAAGATACAAACTACACCACCCCCTAGAGAAAAATGGCCGAGATTCTTGTAGGCACATTTGGGGTCAGCAGAAAGCTGCTGGTAGCAAGGTCCATCTCTGACGCCTGTGGGGCACACTGACTAAAAATGCAAGTCAATGGCACAACAATGGCAAAAGAAGAGGCAGCAATGATGACATTACCAATGGCTCAACTACGCCCCAACACAAGTCTTCTGTCACTGTGGGAGTCTGGGCTCCCACGTTTGGAGTCCTCACAATGCAGGATTCTATTTTCCTACAAACTCCCTTTAGTTCTATGATTGGGGATAAAAGACTTTGGCATTATTGAAATTTGCTATTTTGCTATTTTCCTTTTGCTATTTTGCTATTTTCCTTTTGCTAACTTCGCTAAACCCCAAATCCTTAGCACCTAGCCATATTTAGAATTCATTCATTTATCATGAGACAAATTGTGGTTATGTTTTAAAGGGAAGAGATAAAGAGAGAGAGAGAGAGGTACAGATACGGACGCAGATACAGATACAGATACAGATATAGATGACATGGATGGATAACTAGCTAGGTAGCTAGCCAGTAGGTAGAGAGATATGGAATTTTTTTCTTAGGTGACTTTGCTAAATAAAAAGATTTTAATGATATAAATTAAATGTCTACAGAGAGAAAAAAAAATGTTCAAGGTTTCACTGTTGGATACATGTAGCTAAGTGGATGATTGCACCTGTTCAACAGCCAAAAGAATAAACATGTACTTTGTGTAGAGTGGAAAAGGATAGGAGATCTTTAGGGGCATCTAGTCCAGTTTGTGCTGGATGTTGAATCCCCCATCTAATGACTTGTCAGATGTGCACCTGAATCCCTTCAGTAACGCAGAAAATATTACAGCCTGAGGTCCTCCCTCTCCAGAGGAAGCCTGAAGTATCTTTGGATAGCTGTGACTGGTATAAAATTCCTCTTACTTTTAGCCGAAATTATGCTCCCTATAATAGTTTCCACTTTTTCACTCCAACTTGAAACTGTGGGACCACAAGGAACAAATCAAATGCCTCTTGCACAAGAGAGCTCTTGGGCTATTTAAGGGGAACTCTCAAATTCCCCTTGAGTCTTCTACGGATTTAATACCTGCAATTCCTTTAAGAGGCTTCATCTGTCATGCTGCTGATTCCCGTCACAAATGTGGCCTCCCTCAGCTCTGAACGTCTTCCGCTTTGTCAATATCTCTCTCACCGTCTGGTGCTTCGAGCTGAACACACGTAGACTCAACCAAACGACAAAGTGCTATCGTTTTCCTTGTTCTGTGTTCCTATCACATTTCTCATTCTATAAGCCCATCAGTGTAACCAAGGTGAAGAAGACTTTTCTTGGAAGTATGACTTACCATGATTCACGTTATTAACATAACTCATGGTTGCCTAGTATTGAATTTTCTGTCCACAAACTGCCAAGATTTGAAACCAATGCTGCTTCTCTTCCTCTATATTTGTGTAGTTATTCTGTTACATACTTGCTTATTGCCTTGGTTTTGACCTAAGAACTTGTTTTAAAGCCAGTTAAATTTAATCATATAAACTTAGGCTCATCTGTCTATCTCATCAGATTACTTTTATTCCCTGACTTTGCACTTACTTCCTCTCCTATATTTCATAAATATACAATATGTTGTATTATTCTTGTCTCTCAGATTTCAATCACATCATTTAGCCAAAAACACAAATCACAATAGTTCCTTATTTAAGGATTATTTTCAAGTATCAGTTATCTTGCATTTCTCTTCTCCATATTGCCAGTTAAGACTAAATAATAAAACTTATCCATTGGACTAGAAGCTTCATGATGTTGTGTTTTTGGGTTTCTATTGTGTTTCCAGAATCTGGCAAAGTCAGCATGTGCTGAATGAGTGAATTAATGATATGACTCACACACTATGTTGCAAAGATGCACTGATATGGAAAAGCTGCTCATAAATAATTTCTGGTATACAGATTTTCTTCATGGAATATCTTCATAAAAACATTGAGTCAGTTGATAAGTCAAAGAAGCAAATTGAAACATTCATAGATTAATTTATCTTAAATTTAACAAAACCCAGTTACATAAAATAATCTCTTTAAATTAAAAAAAAAAAACAAAAAACAAAACAGGGCGCCTGGGTGACTCAGTTGATTAAGCATCTGACTTTGGCTTAGGTCATGATCTCATGGTTCTTGAGTTAAAGTCCTGCATTGAGTGAGCTCAAGCCCCACTTCGAGTGAGTTCAAGCCCTGCTTCAGATGAGCCCCGCTTCTCTCTTCTCTCTCTCTCTCTCTCTCTGTCTCACTCTTTCTGCCTCTGGTGGTATTCTCTCCCTTTCTCCTTCTCCTGATCCTTGCTCACTTGCACCCTCTCTCGAAAAAAAAAAAAAAAAGAAAGAACAAATATTTAATACATAATCTAGATATATAGATATAACTGGATTTGTAGGAAGAAGTTTTCCACCACTTCTAAAAATAGCTCTCTATTTTCTCTAATTACAAGGTTACTTTTCATTAAAACAGGGAAAGGAAAGGGCAAATTTAAGTCAATTAAATGGACATCATAAGCTGCTGTTCTAGAAAAGGTAGTCGGCATTAAAAAATGTTACTGAGATACAGAAAAATCCCCCTTCTCTTTTTTTATCTCCCTAAAGGAACCAACATATAAGGGTTATCATCTTCAGATGTGGCAAATCTATGACATAAAATCTATTGAAAGTGTTTCTGGATGCTGCCCCAAACTCCGTGAGCCAGAAATTTATGGAAAATGGTGTTTATTTTCATCTTTTAACATCTTCTCCTAGGTCATTTGAAAACCAGAAAATAATAAGGCTTAATAAAAATTTTATGATTAAGAAAAGCTTTGCTGAATACAGCTTTAAAAAAGATTCATGATTTGCATGAAGGCGCATCCTTAATTTTAACCAAATTTCTCTATCACTATCAGAGCTTATATGTGAAAAGATATCTCAGGAAATTTTGTTTTTTACAAAACTGTTATGATTCATTATCATCTTGTTAATCAGACATAAAAAAAAAGAATCATTCAGGATAAACTTGCCAACTGATGGTGGTTTTGAATATTAATTACAGTCTTTACAGACCCAGGAAGTGGCAGATGCCATCTTGTGAAAATCATGACATCAGAGGGGCAAAATGCCACTTAACACTCCAATGACTTGACTTTACGATCACATAACACTCCAATGACTACATCTTTGACTTAACTAAAGCTACTGTAAGCCAACTCTTAGGATAAATTCTCCCTGGTATGTTGAAGAAAATTCTCAAATTCATTTCCTGGAGCGTAAAAAAAAAAAAAAAAAAAAAAAAAACAATAGAAAGGATCTATCGCTTTGCCAACGGTGGTCACTTCAAAGTATCCATTGAATCAGAGTGGCAGATCTATGAGGGTGTTCCTCAGACTTTGACTACCGCAAATGACATTTCTGGTTCTGTGACATGCTGACGGTGCTTTGGAGGCTGAAAATTGCATCGCATGCACAAGAGGGAAATACGTGCGCCGCACTCACGGTTATTGTAAATATTCTTCAAAATACATGCGACATATCTACAGTTTACGCTAACTCTCTTTACAAAGTATGCAAAGTTGATTTCGGCTCCGATGTGAACTGAAGAGTTAAACCACATGCACTAAACCGTGAATTATTTCCTCAAGTGTGGTTTGTTTACTCGCCCAGAGCCTTTGCAAAATCAATTCCCTGGCCGGTTATCAATTGACTGTCTCTCGGGTCCAAACGTACTCTGGGAATAAAGCTGGCCCACTAAACATTTTTCTTCCTTAGCCAGCTGGCACACTGTGAGCTTTATCAGTAGAGAATGGTGAACAGATTTTGCAGAAAGAAAGAGCTTTTCTTCCTGGTCCGAGGTGTTCCTCTTGGAAAGCTCCAGCACGTCCCCGGTGTCCGGCTCTAGCAATGTGAAGGACTTCTTCGGCGCCGGGCCTTGCAACTTCTTCAGTGTAGGGTTCCTCCGGGTACGGAGAGGTCAGCAGCCCAGGGCCAAGAGCCTCACCTGGCATCCCCGCCGGGTGGTTTTGTAGACAAGTGGCTCCAGTGAGACTCTCTCCGTGAACATGCGCTTGGCACTGTAGAGGGCATATTTCTGGCAAGTTCCACCAGTGTGGCCCCTCAGCTACTTCTCTATCACTGTGGCTTCCGGTGCTAGTGGAGAGATGAGGAATTTCCTTGCGTTCCCTGTCTTAAGGGGAGCTGCTGTCCGTTGCACCTTGTATTTCTTTGTTTTTAGAATTCGTTTGACTTCCGGGGCACCTGGGTGGTTCAGTGGGTTGAGCATCTGATTTCGGCTCAGGTCGCTATCTCCGTGGTTCGTGGGTTCGAGGCCTGCATGGGGCTCACTGCTGTCAGTGCAGAGCCTCCTTTGGATCCCATGTGCCCCAACCTCTGCCCCTCACCCACCATACACTTGTGTGTGCTCTCTCTCAAAAATAAATTAAAAACAAGAGTTCTTTTTACTTCTTACCTGACAATTTCTCCTTACTCCCATCCCCTGTTATAGTTGAGTTCCTTATATTAAATTCTCCTCAAACTGCTAAATAGTTTCAGTTTTCTCATTGGACCTGCTCATCTTTCTGAATTCAACTCAGAGGGCCCATCCTCAAGAACGTTCTCTGACACTCAATCCTGGAAGAATTCAGATTTTCCTGTTCTGTTAGTTGATCTCAATGTACCATATATATATTTTTTTCTTTGTGGAACTTACCACAGTTATAATTTCACACATTTCTGTGTAATGTATACCTTGGCTACTTACTCTCAAACTTCTATGAAGGACGAACAGTATCTCTATCTTTTCGTCAACATATCCCTAGATCCAACAGCGAGTCGGGTGCGCAGAGACACTGTAAATATTAGTAGAAGATTCAGTCAACCTTTTCAATGTGGTTCAGGATAAACGCTGGATGTTGGAAAATTGCTAAAAGTTTAATGGTTAAGAGCTTTTTTAAAAATGAGGCGAAATATTACTTCTGGCAATTAGAAGTAAAATTGCCTTGGGGCGCCTGGGTGGCTCAGTTGGTTAAGCATCTGACTTTGGTCCAGGTCACGATCTCATGGTTCATGAGTTCAAGGTCCCCGTCAGGCTCTGTGCTGACAGTTTAGACCCTGGAGCCTGCTTTGGATTCTGTGTCTCCCTTTCTCTCTGCTCCTCCCCTGTTCGTTCTCTTTCTCTCTCTCTCTTAAAAAAATAAATAAATAAGAAGAAGAAGTAAAATTGCCTCTGGAGACTGACCGAGATTGCAGCGTTCTACTTCTATAACCTGTAGTGGTTACAACCACCACATCATCTCTGGATTCCAAAATCTCTCCTGATGTATTACATCTTCATTTACACATCATTCGTGCTTTTCTATATCCCACTGCCAACTACTGAAATAACGCACAAACTTGTCAGTGTTCCAAAACACACTTGAGCTTGCAAGCACATTTGCTGACTTTTTTTTTCGATTAGTCAGAGAATAATGAGTAATCACATAATCTGGTTCTGATTTTCATAAGCCCAGCAGTGATTTACCTTTTACTTCCTGGCCTCGTTTTGCCTTATTTTCTTTTCTTTCCTTTTAGTACTAGATTTCTTCGACTCCAGACGCGGGGCTCAAACTCACAAACCGTGAGATCGTGACCTGAGCTGAAGTCGGACGCTTAACCGACTCAGCCACTCAGGCGCCCCTCCTGAGATTTATTTATAAAAATGTTGTTAAGGCATTTCTTTTCTCAGCTGTCCTACAAGCTTTGTAGAAACATTTCTTTAATACCTACTGACTTCATGGTGAGCACTTTTGTACTTAGGAATTTCCAAAGCTTTTTAATTTTGTAATTCAACTTACATATTTTTTTCATTTTCTCTAGAATTCACGTATGTACTAAACATTTTTTAAATCAATAAAGCCACATTTTACTTATTTAATTTTTTTTAGTGTTTATTTATTTATTTTTTAACATTTATTTATTTTTGAGACAGAGAGAGAGAGCATGAACAGGGGAGGGTCAGAGAAAGAGGGAGACACAGAATCTGAAACAGGCTCCAGGCTCTGAGCTGTCAGCACAGAGCCCGACGCGGGGCTCGAACCCACAGATGTGAGATCATGACCTGAGCCGAAGTCGGACGCTCAACCGACTGAGCCACCCAGGCGCCCCAGTGTTTATTTATTTTTGAGAGAGAGAGACAGAGACAGAACATGAGCAGAGGAGGGGCAGAGAGAGACACACACACATAGAATCTGAAGCAGTCTCCAGGCTCTGAGCTGTCAGCACAGAGCCTGATGTGGGGCTCGAACTCAAGAACCATGAGATCATGACCTGAGCCAAAGTTAAATGCTTAACTGACTAAGCCACTCAGGCGCCCCTAAAGCCATATTTTATAATAAATATTCCAATACTCTAATTCAGGGAATGTCCCTGACAGCTATACTACATATAACCAATGTCTACTTAAAACTTTGACTCTCCTGTATTTGACCTCCATGCTAAATGCAAGTGATCATAGTCATGTTGAGACCATCTATGGTCCTGTCCTCCTTTCATAAATCCAGTTCATCATTCCTAAGCTAAGCCTCTGTTGATGAAACTCGGGGACATTGTACCCATACTTCACCATGTTACTACTGTTATGAATAACTTACACGTTGCTTTGCTTGTAACTGGAAAAGATTTCCGAGTAATTATCAAGTCCTTCTATTTTTCTGATGACTGTTTTCATTTTCTAATTATTTCTTTTCTTAAAAAGCATTTTATTATACTAAGAACACAACATGAGATCTAGCCTCTTAATGAATTTTTAAATATATAATACAGTTTGTTGGTCATGGATAAAATGTCGAACTGTAGATTACTAAACATCCTGCTTAACTGAAAATTTATGCTTGTTGATTAGTATCTCCCAATTTCCCCTACCCCTCATCCCCTGGTGACTACCATTCCACTCTTTGATTTTATGAATTTGACCACTTTAGATAGCTCATATAAGTGAAATTGTGCAGTATTTATCTTTCTGTGACTGTTTTTTTTTTCACTTATCATAAATGTCCTCAAAGTTCATCCATTTTTTCACATATTGCAGAATTGACTTCTTTTTTAAAGGCTGAATAGTATTCCATTATATGTGTATACACCTTTTTTGTTATCCATTCATCTATCGTGGACTTTTAGGTTGTTCCCATGTCTTGTCTATAGTGAATAGTGCTGCTCGTTTAGTTACTTTATCTATTGATCATGTATTTTTCGTTTCCTGAAGTCAATATATATTACACTTCTGTTTATCTTTTATTTATACCATTTCAAATGAATGAAAAAACTGTTTTTTTTTTAAATTTTTTTTTAACGTTTATTTATTTTTGAGACAGAGAGAGACAGAGCATGAACGGGGGAGGGTCAGAGAGAGGGAGACACGGAATCCGAAACAGGCTCCAGGCTCTGAGCTGTCAGCACAGAGCCCAACGCAGGGCTTGAACTCACGGACCGCGAGGTCATGACCTGAGCCAAAGTCGGCCGCCTAACCGACTGAGCCACCCAGGGGCCCCAAAACTGTGTTTTTTTTAAATTACAATAATTATCATATTTAACTTCTTAAGTTCCCCATAATATTCTACTCTATCTTTCCTTCTGTCAGTACAAAACTTCTTGTGACAGTAAGTTTTAAAATTACAATTCCATGGGGCGCCTGGGTGGCGCAGTCGGTTAAGCGTCCGACTTCAGCCAGGTCACGATCTCACAGTCCGTGAGTTCGAGCCCCGCGTCAGGCTCTGGGCTGATGGCTCGGAGCCTGGAGCCTGTTTCCGATTCTGTGTCTCCCTCTCTCTCTGCCCCTCCCCCGTTCATGGTCTGTCTCTCTCTGTCCCAAAAATAAATAAAAAAATAAAAAAAAAACGTTGAAAAAAAAAATTAAAAAAATAAAATTACAATTCCTACTCCATAATAAAAATTCCTTGATTGACACTCCATACTCTAAACCATAATCTTGAGTTTTCAAGGTGTAATCTATATGAATCCTGAGTAGTTATTGGATTTACTACACAACTAGTAGCTGGCACCTTAAAAGGACAGAAAAAAGAAAAGAAAGAAAGAAAGAAAGAAAAAAGAAACTATAAGGTAGGTCTAAAAAGTAAGTATTAAACAAATAAAATTTGTGATTAATGTCTAAACTTTCATATAAATTATATATAGCATCTGTAAGCAACCTTTGAACTATTAGAGGAGCTCTGTTGTACAGTAGTTGAAATCAAAGGCTTTGGAATGAGACAGATGTGTATTTATGGTTGACGTGTACTTTTCTTAATTATAAGGAAACCTGCATATTACTAAAGTAAAGACTAAAAACTCATCAGATACCAACCATTTCATTAGGCTTTCTCAGACTTTTCAAGGAAATATGGATTTGAATTTTAATCATGTAAACAGATGTGTTTTCTTTACTACTCTCTACACCAACAAACTTAAATATTTTTTAATGTTTATTTATTTATTTTGAGAGGGAGAGAGGAAGCATGAGCAAGGGAAGGGCAGAGAAAGAGGGAGAGAGAGAATCTAAAACAGGGTTCACACTGTCAGAGCAGAGCCTGATGCAGGGCTCAAACCCATGAACCATGAGTTCATGATGTGAGCCAAAATCAAGAGTCAGATGCTTAATTGACTGAGGCACCCAAGTGCCCCATAGGATTTCTAAATTAAGATCTATGTCCTTGTGTTCTTAAGAGGGATACGGTCACCTTGTAAAGATATTTATGGAAAAGTTTTTTTAATTATCATTTCTCACAACATTTTATAGAAATATATGAAATTTAGGATTTCTTTTTGTATTTGTCATGAAGGCATTTAAAATGTATTCTCATGGAGTGTCAATGAATGAGATGAGGTCATTACTATAGCATCAAAAAGAATAAAATACTTTGAAATAAACTTAACCAAGGAAGTGAAAGTCTCATGACACATTAGTGAAAATAACACTAATGAAAGAAATTTAAAAAGACAACTAATTATAAAGACATCCAATACTCATGGGTTGAAAGATTTAATATTATTAAAATGTCCATATGACCCTAAGCAATTTATAGATTCTATGCCATTCCCATCAAAATCTCAATGGAATTTCTTACAGGAATAGAAAAAAAAATCCTAAAATTCATATGGAACAAAAAAGACCCAGAATAGTCAAAAATCTTGAAAAAGAAGAGCAAAGTTGGAGGCATCACACTTCCTGATTTTAAAATGCATGACAAAGCTATGATAGTTAAAATTGTATGGTGTTGGCAAAAAAAACCCACAGACCTATAGACCCATAGAACACAATAGAGAGCACAGAAACAAATCCACACATCTATAGTCAACTATTCTGAAATTAAGGTGCAAAAAATGCACAATAGAGAAAGGATAGTCACTTCAACATATAATTTTGGGAGAACAGGCTATCCATTTGCAAAAGGATGAAATTAAACTCCTATCTTACACCATACTCCCCCCCCAAAAAATCAGCTAAAAATGGATTGAAGACTTAAAACAGAAGACTTGAAACTGTAAAACTCTTAGAAGAAAACATGGTGGGGGGGGGGGGAAAGATTTATGACATTGGTCTCAGCAATGATTTCATAGATGTGACAACAAAAGCAAAGATAGACAAATGGAAGTGGGGAAAAAAAGACTGAAACTTCACAGAAAAATAGACAATCAACAGAGTGGATGAGCAAACCACAGAATGGGAGAAAATATTTATCATAAGGGTTAATGTCCAAAATATATAAAAAACAACCATAACATAATAACAAAATGACAAATAACCCAATTTAAAAATGGGCAAAGGAAAATATAGATAAATAAATTAAAATTTTAAAATTTTTTTTTTCCAACGTTTTTTATTTATTTTTGGGACAGAGAGAGACAGAGCATGAACGGGGGAGGGGCAGAGAGAGAGGGAGACACAGAATCGGAAACAGGCTCCAGGCTCCGAGCCATCGGCCCAGAGCCTGATGCGGGGCTCGAACTCACGGACCGCGAGATCGTGACCTGGCTGAAGTCGGACGCTTAACCGACTGCGCCACCCAGGCGCCCCTAAATAAAAATTTTTAAACAGGCAAGGGCTTGAATGGATATTTATTGAAAGAGGACATATAAATTGCTAACAAGTATATGGCAAGGTATTCAAAATTGCTAATCATCAGGGAAATACAGATAGAAATTACAATAAGCTATCACATAATTCACAGCCATTAGGAATCCTATTGTCATAAAAACAAAAGATAACAAATGTTGGTGAATATGCAGAGAAATTGGAACCCTTGTACGTTGTTTGTGGGAATGTAAATGGTGCATTCACTCTGTAAAACAGTATGAAGTTTACTCAAAATTTTAAAATAAAACTACCATATGATCCAGCAATTCCAGTCCTAGATATATATCCAAAGAATAAAATTAGGATCTCAAAGACGTATCTACACTTCTATGTTCATTATGGCATTAATCACAAGCCAAGATATGGAAACAACCCATATGTTCATCAGAAAAAGAATGGATAAATATATATATATATATATATATATATATATACGCATATACATATATATACATGCATATATATACATATATGTATATATATGCAATAAACATTATTCAGCATTTAAAAAAGAAGGAAATCCTACCATTCGCAGCAACATGGATGGACCTGGAAGATATGCTAAGTAAAATAAATCAGGCACTGAGGGACAACGACTGCATGATTTCACTTATATGGGGCACACAAAACAAACTCACAGAATCAGAAAATAGAATGGTAGTTGCCAGGGAATAGGGGAAGGGGAAAATGGGTAGTTGTTGTTCAATGGGTATGAAGTTACGATTTTAGATGAGTAAGTTTTAAGTGTCTGTTGTAAAACATAGTGCCTATAGTTAACAAATATGGTGTTGTAATTTAAAAATTTGTTAACAGGGTAGATCTCATGTTAAATAATCTTACCATAAAAAGCAAGAGAGAAAGAAAGAAAGAAAGAAAGAAAGAAAGAAAGAAAGAAAGAAAGAAAGAAAGAAAGAAAAAGAAAGAAAAAAAGAAAGGAGAGAAAGATGAAAGAAAGAAAAAGAAAAAGAGAGAAAAAAAGAAAAAGAAAGAAAAAGAGAAACAGCGAGCAAAGAGAGACAAGGAAATTTTGGAAGTGATGGATATATTTCTTACCCAAATTAAGGGCTGGGTCTTGTTTTCTGAAGGGGGAAGAATCCAATCTTCATAGGGTCATTCATAAAAAAAATAAAACGAAATTTGGATGAAGTACACTTGGTCAGTTTTTCTTTTTATGGGTATGTTTGGGTGTTAGTGCTAAGAACTCTGCATGTGTAGCACAAGATGATGAATATTTTCTTCTATGTTTCCCAAAAAAATTAGTTTTACTTTATGGATTTGAATATGTAATATAATCAGTTACCTTTTTGTATAAAGAGTGAAATTAAATTTAATATTCTTTTCTTTCTTTCTTTCTTTCTTTCTTTCTTTCTTTCTTTCTTTCTTTCTTTCTTTCTTTCTTTCTTTCTTTCTTTCTTTCTTTCCTGGCCTATAGATGTCTAATTGCTTCAGTACTATTTGTTAAGAAGGCTAATGTCCTGCATTAAATGACTTTTGCACCCTTATAAAAATAACTTGGGCATATTTGTGCGGGTCTATTTTTGAGTTCTCTATTCTGTTATATTAATCTATGCATCTACATATCTATCCCTCCATCTGCCATACTGTCTTGATTATTGTAGCTATATAGTAAGACACAATACCAGATGGAGTTATTTCGCCTACTTTATTTTTTTTGCAAGATTTTTTAGGTTTTCCAGGGCTTATGCCTTTCCATATAAATTTTAGAATAAGCATGTATATGTCTACGGAAAACCTTGCTGGGATTTTGATAGGAATTTTATTAAACCTATTTATCAATTTGTTGAGAATTGACATATTTACTTTGTTGAGTCTCCCAAAACATACACAGTTTGTCTCTCCATTTATTTAGGGCATCATTTAATATCTTTTATCAGAGTTATGTACTTTACAGCATGCAGTTCCTATATGTCTTATTAGATTTATGTATTAGTATTTTATTTTCTTCAGAGAAATTGTAGATCATGGGACTTTTCTTCTTTCACCTGTTGGTAAGATGGATTACAGTAATTTATTTCCAGTGTTCAATCAGTCTCATGTATATGCCACTGGTCTTGGCATACAATCATTTTATTTATTATTAGATTCTATTTGCTAATCTTATGTTGACTTTAATATCTAAATTCATGAAAGATAATGGATTTTCCTTTGGTGTTTTGTCTGGTTTTTTAATCGGGATAAAACTGGCCACAAAACAAGTGATGGAAGTGTCCTCTCATCTTCTGTTTTCTGGAAGAGATGTGCAAAATTGGTGCCAATTCTCTTAAGTATTTCATAGAATTCACCAGTGAAACCATCTGGGCCTGAAGATATTTTGGGGGACGATTTTAAAATAGAAATTAAGTTTCTGTTATGATTATAGCCTATTCAAGTTGACAATTTCATCTTGATTCACTTGCCTGTTTGTTAAGC
This sequence comes from Neofelis nebulosa, assembly GCF_028018385.1. Taxonomy (NCBI): domain Eukaryota; kingdom Metazoa; phylum Chordata; class Mammalia; order Carnivora; family Felidae; genus Neofelis; species Neofelis nebulosa. The sequence goes on from NC_080786.1 coordinate 138,919,915, forward strand.
AATTGGTCTATTTTTTTTCTGAGCATTAAGTTGTAGTATTCCTTCATTATATTTTTTGATGGCTTCATAATTGCTAGTGCCAATATTCTTTTCATCCTGGATATCGATGATTTGGACCTTGTTTTATTTTTGCCAGGCTTAGACGTTACTTGTTCCGAATTCTTGATCCCCTACTCCTCACTTCCTTTGTTGAAACCTAATTCTTCAGATGATTACATCAAGCGGTGAGGCTTTGGGGAGGGTAACAAATCATGACATGTTTGCCATTGAAAGGTGGCTTATTATACGGTTTCTAAGAGAAGGGGGCACTGCTCACTCCAGAGTGCCATCCAGGAAAGCACCAGGGTCAGTCAGGAGGCAGAGACAGTGTGAGGAAAATGCAAGCAAAAGTTTCCATTGTGGTTTCTATGGGAAGAAATGATGCACAAGGGTATGCAAACTTAGGAATAATTAGTTTAAATGATATCAGTAGACTCTGGAATATGGGTTCTCCTACATCTGGTACCTGGCCCTGGGGTTATTAGGATTGGGGAATATTGGCCAGGAGTATAAAAGCTTGATGGAGGTGAGGGTAAGGTTATGCGCTCTGGATTGTTTAGCTTTTACTTGAAAGGCATGTTGTCTTGTGAGTCCTTTACAATTTCTATGAATTGGCTAGCCCTGGAAGGGACAGTCTCCTTAGAAACAGTAAGACCCCAGATATCAAAATATTAGAATAAAAACACATACTAGTATAAAAGAACAACAAACAAGACCAGGAGAACTTTGTCTTCTGGAAGCCAAAGTCATTTCATTCAAGAAGGAAGAAGAGGTCAATGCTGTTATAATGATGTTGTTTCAGGTCAGTTATGATAAGAACGGATATAGTTGTACTAAATTCAGCAAGAGGAAGACCAATTTTGACCTGATATGATCAGTGTGAGTAGAACAATGGAGAACATGTCTGATTCCTGAGGACAAGCAAATGAGGAGTAGAACAGCGAGCATGGGCTCTTTCACCTTGAGAATTTTACCTGTGTCGGCAAGGGGAGAGACCATTAGCCAGAAGGACATGCCATGTCTAAGAAAGCATTTTCTAATTTGTTAATTACTTTTTAAAAATTTATTTAAGGTTTTTGGCGACAAGTATGTATGTATAAAAGCTTAAAGGAAGGAAGATACTTGTGGACAGTGATAGGTTAAACACACATAGAGGAAATAATTGATTTTCCCTGAAAATGTGAGAAGCAAGGAATGGAAGTGCACAGACAGAAAAATGAACTTTCTGCAGCTCAAGGGGAAAATTATTCTTTCTAATAGGAAATAAGGAAGAAAGATCAAATGAGGGTCCATATAAATTTGTAACTTTGGGAACAAGATGCTGAGGGGAAAAAAAAAGGTCGTTTGATGATTTCTATTTTATTCCTATGTTTTTCTAAGATGTATATGAGCTCATCTGATAAGAATAAGGTGGGAGAAGAAAGGATCTGAAATTGAAGAATTCAGAAAGCTGGAAATAGCTGTGTGGAGATTTGGAGAGAAAGCCAATTAGAGAATAAATCCTTAAAAAGGTGAGGTGGGGGATTATCTAAAATGTGCAGGGGATATATTTAGAATTTTATGTAAGCTTTTTCTGCCTCTTAAGTGATAAAAATAAGTGTACTGAGAACATATGGCTCCAAAGGAAGCGACGCATAAGAGTGTCTCATGATAACTGTTTGGAAAAGATTAAATAGTTCTACAGGAATGGGCGTGGGTAATGAAGAATATAGGATAGAGCTGAAAGGCATTTTCCTCAGGATAAAAACCAACAAAATACGTAACTGTTCATATCAAACTCAAGAGGATAAAAATTTCTTTGAAACTGCGCATCATATATCTAAGCTTATAATTGAATAATTATATGGATTGATTCTTTTATCCGGTTGTACCTTTCACGGAAAGTTGTCTTCATGGCCCTTTTAAAGATAAAAGGAAAATGGACTTTCAAACCAAATGTGCAGTAGTCAGCTATGGCAAGTTTGATGAATTCTGCACAAAACTGACCAATGGGTTGAGTCATGTTTGCAAACGGCTGTTACATACAATTTAACAGAAACTGAGAATTACCATCTTCCATTCTCATGACTAAAACTTTCCTCTCCCAGATGCTCAAGATGAGGGACAAAATAAAAGCCCAGTGCTTTGGAAGAAGAAGAAGAAAGAAGAAGAAGAAGAAGAAGAAGAAGAAGAAGAAGAAGAAGAAGAAGAAGAAGAAGAAGAAGAAGCCAGTAGTACAGGGTTTTTGGAAAAACAAGAAACCAAACCAAATGAACAGACAAAAAGCAACAACAGATGCCCTTTCAGTGGTCATGGTCACTGGTCTTTGAAGAGCCAATAACTAAAATGTAAATCTTCACTTGTTCCCAGGCAGAGTTTAGGAATTTCTAGCTGTTGCAGATTGAGTTCAACAACTGTTTAGACACAAGCTTGGTGCTGTGGAGACACTAAGATGACAGGCCCCAGAGTGGCTAATTATTAAGTTCTGGAGACAGAAAAGTATATATGACACACAATGACTGCTATCAGTCAGCCTTGTAACATAGTGATTTGAAACATGAACTGTGTGACTTAGGGTACATTACACTTCTTAAGTGTCAAGTTTTCTTTTCTATAAAACAAGCAGGATAACCCTTACTTCACCGTGTAGAGAGAGTACCAATAAAAGAAGGAAGTGTTAAGGAGATTATTATGGTGCTCACCGCATGTGAAATATCAATAAAAAGAAACTGAAGTGATGCACAGTTGAAGTGTTGAAGACGTTAATTCAGACTAAAGGCAGTGGTGTGCAGAAAGAAACGGTGTCTCTTTCTCTCACTCCCACTCCCAGTTAAGGCTAAGTACAAAATCTGAGTCACTTCCAATCAAAAAACCTCCATAAAAAAAAAATCGGTTTGAAAAGTTGGTGTCAGCATCACCACATTGAAAAATAAATTCCCTGATGGCAGGTCGTCCCCCGGAGAGAGGCTTTCCATTCCGGGAGCTACATATATTAGATTTTGCTATCAGAAAATCCCCCCACCTCCAAGCATCTAAATTACATCAGCTATAATCTGATTTCTCTGAATTTACTTTAACAGCAACAAAAAACTATGTTTCCATCTTCAGTGCCTATATCACTACCACGACAAATACCAATATAAAAAAAAATAATAGTCTCTTGGATTTAGCCCCAAACTTATAACACATCTCTTTGGGTTCATGACCTAATATGAAACTTGTGAATATAAATTCACCTGCAAATACATCCATCATCTCAACAAAGCATCCTTTCCAAATGAAGCTGCCCAGGTCAAAAACACAAAATAAAAAGAAATATTTAGCCTCAGCTGTTCCCTTCTAAACTGTCTTGACTATATCTTGAGCAACAATGTGCACACAGTTGTCTTAACACTTGTGTAAAAACTAAGCACCGATTTGCAATAAGCCAGAATGTCTCCTTGATGTTGACCTATTTTCTCGGTTAATTTTAAGTAAAACCTGCAAATTTTCTGGGTGTAATGGGTCAAAATAAGAAACATGTATGGTTAACACTTGGTAAGTACTTTTGTGGTCCTGGGGCACCTGGGTGGCTTAGTTGGTTAAGTGTCGGACTCTTGATTTTGGCCCATGTCATGATCTCACAGTTCATGAGGCTGTGCTGACAACGGGGAGCCTACCTGGGATTCTCTCTCCCTCTCTTTCTCTCTCTCTGCCCCACCCCCCAAGTAAATAAATATTTTTTAAAGTATTTTATGGTTTTGAAACTATTCTAAAGACCACTTTGTCCAGGTTAGCATTATCATCCCCATTTTACTGTTTTGGAAATTCATCCAAGGTCACACAATCCTCCGTGAAATAGCTAAATCCTAGTCTGACTCTAAACCTTAGGCTTGCATTTCAATTTCTCTTACAATTAGAGAAATTAAGAAACCTGTGTTTCAATATTTCTTTATTGGGCTTTAAGAAATATAGTTGAGATGAATATGAAAAAGAAGAATAAAAGGGCATCTGGGTGCTTCAGTTGGTTAGGCCACCAACTCTTGATTTTGGCTCAGGTCATGATCTCACGATTCATGAGCTCGAGCCCCGCATCAGGCTCCGCACTGAGGGTACAGAGCCTGCTTAGGATTCTCTCTCTCCTTCTCTCTCTGCCCTTCCCTCATGTTCTCTATTTTTCTCTCTCCCTCTCTCTCAAAATAAATAAACATTTAAAACAGAAGAAGAAGAAGAATAAAGAACTCACTCCACCTTCAAACTATACTCTCATGTAATGCTTTGTCATTTAACAGAACCAAAGACCTGTTATCAGAATGAGACACAAATCTCTTGCAACTATAACACAAAAATGAGTGCATTCAGTGGAGGCAAAAAAGTCTATGTGTAGGTGTGTGTTATTTAATAAAATTAGCAAGCTGTGTAAGAATATATGGTAATTATATATATATATATATTTTTTTTTTTTTGCAAAATGTCTCATATATGTGCTTGTAAACACATAGGGAAATTTGAAAAGCAGACACCACATGTTAACTACAACTACTCTAAGGAACAAAATTTGAATTTTCTGTTTTAACCTCATACATTTCAGATGTATCTAACTCATTTTTGCAATGGATCTATATACATTATCATAATCAATGACCAAAAAAAACTTTTTATACTGTATACTATGTTGATTTTAATCTCAAGAGGATATCATGAAGTATCTATTATCTTCTCAATTTTGCGATTCTGAAAATGAGGATTCAGAAAGGCAAAGTAAATTTCCCAAATTCTCAGAACTATGAGGTGGCAAGGCCAGAATTTTAACTCTGATCAAAAGCTTAGCTATTTTTCACTGTCTTTACTTGACATTTGCTCTTCTATCAGATTTACTTATTGCTTCAAAATCATGGCTAGTTTTTTTTATAAATATAGGTTGATGGTTTATGATTTGCAGAAACAGGAGTGGTTTATCTACATCAACCAAACCCTATCTTAGCCTGTAGTTAATGTATAAAATTACTTTAATTGGGTCATTAGGCAAATTATCAAATAAAAATAGTACAAGCAAAAAACTCTTAAATCCAAATTTTCTGAGAGAAAGTCAGTTACACTATTGGATTTAAACTAAAATTTAAATGGATGTTTTGGTATTTTTCGAGCACGGATTTTGATGGTTACAAGGACAGAATAGGTATATACTGGTGCTTTAAGAGATGGTACCATAGAGGATCATAAGAAACACTGAAAACAGCGGCAACCCACTCATTTCAAATAAGCAAGGAAAAGATGAATTATTCATTACATGGTATTAGAACAATTGGAAAGTTATTTGGAAAAAAGACACATCTATTTTAATTTTGTACAAAAATAATTCTGATTGACATATGATTTAAGCACAGAAAAAAAGCAATCCTTAAAATACAAGGAGAAAGCACAGGAAATTTATTATTTTTTCAGAATGGATTACATTTTTTAAAATATACAGCAAAATAAAATGCTGCAAAAGAAAAGACTACATTAAAGTAATGATTCCTGGAATAAATATCACAAACAAAGGTAAAAGGCATAGAACAAACTGGTAAAAAATCTTTGCAATTAATATCACCATGAGTTGCCATTTATCTAATACATTTCTAAAAGTCTCTGGATTCGGATGCCTGGGCTCAGTCGGTTAAGTATCTAACTCTTGATCTCTTCCCAGGTTATGATCTCATGGTTTGTGACACTGACTGAGCCCCCAGTCTCGTAGTCTGGTTCAGCGCTGAGTGCAAAACCCGCTTAAGATTCTCTCTTTCCCTCTCTCTGCCCCTCCCGCACTTGCTCACATGCCTGCTCCCTCTCCCTCTCTCTCAAAATAAATGAATAATCATTAAAAAAAAAAATAAAGTCTCTGTATCAATAAGAACCAAAATCTTAACAGAACGTAAGCAAAGTATATGAATATATAGTTCATAGAAGACAAAACATGAATGGCTTTTAAGCATATGTAAAATTCCTCAATCATGTTTCAAATGAAATCTACCTTGAAGTGCTATTACCTTACCTCTTACATGACAAATATCAGAAACCATTGGATAATGTACTGTATTATTGATCAGAGTGGAGGCATAGGGAAGTGGGAAAGTAGAAATTTCCATACATTTCTAATAGCAACATAATTATTTCACCCACCGTGAGAACGAATTTGGCAATTTTCATTTAGGAATTTAATATTTATACCCTCATCTGTATCATGAAAAATACCATTTTGTCATTATTTTAATAGCACCTGCCATCCATATTGCTAGAAGAGATGAGATGCCGTATACACTATTTCCCTGAATCTCTGATTTCATCATTTACAGTCCCCTGATAATATTGGAAAACTGCTATATTGGAAGCAGAAAACTTGTTTGTTTGGTTTGTTTTCATCTTCAAGTTTAGGAAATTATAATTCTTCACCCGCCTGCTGTGTTAACTAAAGTACATGATGTTGTTTGACGTGTAATATACTGAAAATCTACCCACTAATTCATTTGTTTTATCATTCATTCATTCACCTAAACATTTCCCACACGAAAGGCTGGCTAATAGTCATTATCGTTTGCTGCAGAAAAAGAATCATCTCTATACTAAAAATAAAATAGTTGGATATAAAATCTTAAATAGGTGTCCTATATTTATTAATTTATGATTGTACTACACTTTCCAAAGTTTGGCGTGCAGTATTTTAGAGTTTCTGCACTAATTACACTAATCATTGTGCCTATCAAATGATAAAACATTTCTTAACTTTTATTATCAAAAACACTGCTAAAGAATTCAGTATTTTTGGGAATGTGACTTTGACAGTGGCATTCCAAGAAACTACAGGGCAAGCCTGGACACTCACAATGTCCATCAGTACAGAGCAAAGAGAAACTAAAACAAGAAACCCAGTAATAATTGCCAGGAAATGTTTCCCTAGACCATATAGACAGGCAGGTGGGAAAGAAAAATAAAAAGTTAAGCCCTGAAGTCTTTGAGGCAGAGTGAGTCACTAAAAGCTTGATAAACAATAATCTATCTAGTAGATATTTCAACTCCAGCAATGGTAGACGAGCTCATCTGGACCTAACGTCTTGCTGAGGAGAAAAAGTTATTTGCTTAAAATATCAGGACGATCCATCTAAAGCCATCAGATATACAACAAGCTTACGGAAAATTATTTGTCCAGGATGTGGAAGAGGACAGAGGCACAGAGAGTGAAATCTGTTTTTGAGAC